>NC_056741.1:899809170-900109170 GCF_019279795.1 Protopterus annectens | reverse complement strand
TCCAGGAGGAAACAGTTTGTTTGGATACTGCCTTGCCCGGGGCCCTGGGGTGGAAGGACACAGAGCTGATTACTTCCTGATAGCTTTTTTGTCCACATAGTACCTTGTCTGTGGGCATCAAGGGAGTACTACTCTTTCACGGTCATTCTGTGAGGAGGGAAAGAAGGTGGGTAAGTGGACTGAGAGAGACAGCTCATTGACCAGTTTGGGCATGAAGGAGAGAATGGTGTGCAGGGGTCACCCTATCTTTGTGGAAGATTGTGTAGGGTGGTGATGCCATTAGTGTTTGTAATTCCAAAACCCTTCTGGCTGAAGTAAGAGTTACTAGTAGGACAGTTTTCCATGTGCACATCTGCAGAGAAGCAGAGCTACCTGGTTCAAAGGGTGCAATTGTGAGTTTTTCTAGTACATAGTTTAGGTCCCAAGGTGGTAGAACATGTTTCGTTGGTGGCCTAACGTGGAGAACCCCTTTTAACATGTCGTACATCCAAACTGCAAAGCAGGGGTAGGCCCAGAGGTAAGCAGGCAGAGATGGCAGATAAGTGGACTTTCACTGAAGAATATGAAAGGTCTGATTTTATGAGCTCACACACCAAGTCTAGGACTAGAAGAACCTCTGCCTGGAAGGGGTCTTTTTACCTTAGGAGACACCATTTGGAGAGCCTTTTCCATTTGGAAACATAGGACCTTCTGGTATTGGGTTTCCTGGACTCCTGCCGGATAGAAAGCACATCCTCTGTGTACCAGTGTCTGAAGGGGATCAAGAGCTTATCACCCACAGGATTAAGCATACCATTTCCAGGTGTGGGTGAATGAGAAATCCCTTCTGTTTTGTGTGCAGGTCCACCTTGTGAGGCAACTTGTGGTGACTGCTCTTGGCAAGAGAATGAAGGGGGAATCGATGCTGCCTTGGCCAGCAAGATTCTTGGCTTGTCCTCCTGTATTTTTAGGAGGGCTTTCTGAAAGAGTGGGAAGGGAAGGAAGGAATATAGGAACAGTCCCTTCCAAGAAATGGGAGAGGGCGTCCACTCTCCAGAGGTTAGTGGGGAGGGATCCTTGAAGCAGAAAAACTAATTGTTTGTTCTGGGGAGGCAAATAGACCTATTTGAGGTGTGCCCCACTGGTGGACAATGTCTAAGAACACATCCACTTGTGATGCAGAGAGAAGGATCTGCTGAGGGCAACTGCTTGATGGTTGTCCTGGGATTGAATATAGAGTGCCTGCAGTGAGATGCTGTGCTGAGGCCAACTCCCATGCCTGCACTGTTAACCTGCAGAGCAGGTAAGACCTGGTCTCCCTCGGTTTGTTGATGTACCACGTCACAGTTGCATTGTCTGTGAAGATATGGAGGGGTCCTGGTTGCATAAGAGGGAGAAAGGTCTGTAGGGCTAGATGAACTGCAGTCATCTCCCTTATGCTGATGTATTTTTTTCTGGTGGGAGGGCTCCCATTGGGCTTGCACCTTGAGGCCATTCATAGTTGCTTCCTACCCTAGATCGGAGGCACATGTGTGCACGTATTGTATTGGGCTGGTGGGCTGCAGGGGTAGGCCTAGGTTCTGATGTACTTGCTGGATCCACCACCTCATCAAGCATTGTAAGAAGGGTACCTGAAAGTCCAAGGGGTGGCAGTGTTGTGACCAAACATTTAGGTACCACTAGAACTTAATGTGCAGCCTGGCTAGTGGCAGCATAGGAATTGCAGCTGCCATGCGGCCTAGGAAGTGCATGAACTGCCTGGTGAGAGGTGGGTGACATGGAGGAGGTCGTGAAAGTGGCTGACTAGGAAGGATACTTTGTCCTGATAAAGTAAAACCTTCATCAGGTCTTTTCTTACCCTGCAGCCCAGGAAGGTTTTCTCTTGGGCTGGAGCAAGGGATGATTTTGTCATGTTAAGAGTGAACCCCAAAGCCCTGCAGTAGGGACATGGTGAATAGTAGGTGGTTTCTGAGAGGGACTTCCTCTTATGCTACAATGAGGAGTTAGTCTAGGTAAGGGTAGATATGAATGCCTTTTGTTCTGCAGTAGGCTACTGCTGAGGCCAAGCACTTTGTGAAGACTCTTGAAGCAGTGGATGAACCAAAGGGCAAGGCAGTAAATTGAAACTGTGAAGAGGGTCCAGCAAAACCAAATACTTCCTGCAGTTTGGGTGGATGGGAATGTGGAGGTATTCCTCCTTCAGGTCCAAAATGGCCATGAAAGCTTTGGGTGGCAATAGTGGAAGAAAATTTTGCAGTGATAGCATTCTGAAGGAAGGGGCCTTCAGAAAGAGAGTTAGGAAGGATAAATCCAGAATGGGCCTCCAAGGAACATCCATTTTTGGCACTAGGAATAGCCTGGAGTAAAACCCCCTCCCTTCGTGGCCTGAGGGGATTGTTTCCTATGGTCCCCTGAGCGAGTAGTTCTTGGATAACCTGAGGGATTAGGTGTAACTGGGCTTTTGGAAGGGAAAGGGATACCTTGTGGAAAAGGCTTTTCCTGATAGGACATGAAGTATCCTTTTCCCACTATTGCCAGTTCCCAGCAATCTGAAGTGACTTTTTTCCAGAAGGGGAGACCGTGAGAGAGGCAGGATGAGAGGGGGGAATGGCTGAGGTAGTTATGCATTATTGTTTCTGTCTTGAAAGGGCTGCCTAGTGGTTAGTTAGAGGAGAGACGGTCCTTGGGGAGGGGTGCCTTCTGGACCCTTTCCTGTGCCAAGAAGTGGAAGTGGTGAATGGAGCTGGGGCTCTTCTGACCAAGGTTTTGGCAAGGTACTGTCTAAAATCTAGGAACTGGGGAGATCAACAAATGTTTTAGGTCCTGAAGCGCCTTGCTTTTTTCTTGAAAGCTTTTACAGTTCAGCAGACCGTTTGCCAAAACGGAATTTGTCCAGTGGTGCATCCAAAATCTTGGTTTTAAAAACTTTCAGGAAGAGGCTGAAGCCTAAGCCAGGAGTACCTGCACAAAACAGTAGCTGAAGCTGGAGCCTTGCGGAGGCCTCAGCTGCATCACAGCTGCACTTTATAGTGCGTCTAGAAACCTGAGATGCCAAGGATAGCTTAGATGCTACCAGAGATTTGTTCGGAGAGACAGGCAGAGGAAAGCAAGGAAGAAGCCTGAGTGACCAAATCTAGGGCATATCTGACCATATGGGTCGGGTAATTAATAGCTCTAAAAGCAAGTGTTGAAGATGTATACACATTTTTCCCCAGTCTGTCCATGACTATGTTGTCCTTGTCTGATGGCAAGAGGGAAGAGGAAGGTACAAGTCTGGACTGTCAGGGGCCACTACAACGATTGCAGGATTTGCCATTGGTGGCTTTAAGAGAAATGTGTGCTCTTCTGGGACCTTGTAAAAGCGGTCATGTCTTTTGGGAGCTGGTGGCTGTACTTCTGGTGTCTTTGAGGCTGATGCAAATGCATCTAGGTAGGCTGGAATCACAGGAGGGATAGCAGAGGGGTATTCCACCTAGAGTAATTCAAAATGCCCCCTTTGAATTTCTGTCATCCGAGTTGCATTCCACTTGGAGTACTCCCTCATTTTAGTAATAGTTTCCCGAAATGAAATGTCTTCAGAGGAAGAATCTCCCTCTAGGGAGTCCTCATCTAGGGAGTAGTAGTCCAAAGGGGAAGTTATCGGAGGAGTAGGTGACAGACATCTGAGGAGGAACATGAGTCTTCCTCCTGGGTGGGAGTAGGAGGGATGGAAACAGCTAAGCCCGGCCTGGGGGTGAGGGCAGGCAATGTGGCAGCATGAGAGGCTGAAGGCTTAAGAGCCATAAAGGCCTGCAGCAAAGACTGGGAGAAGGTATGCCAGTCTGGTTGCTCCTCAGAGGAAGCGGACAAAAGCTTAAGTTTTTTTTGTTTCCTCTTAAGAGAAGTAGATTTAACAGAGACAGCAGACCTAGAATCAGGCATCTGGCCTATAGGAGAGGATGTAGATTCCTGGACTGTGGGCATACATCTGGTGGAGCCTGGTTTCCCCCTGGACCTCGGCTGAAGCCAATGATGGAACAACCTTTGAGTACATACATGCCTACCGGTGCTTCTGAGGTGGCTTCCACGAGGGTGGTCGCTGAAAACACCGGTTCTAGCGGACATCCCTCAACCCCTAAATCAGTGGCTGACAGATGTCCGATGGAGGGGCAGAAGTGGTAGGCATTTTAACCTTAGCCTTTTTAGGCGGCTCCACCTTGACGGCCAACTCCGGGTCCATAAGTAGGGCCAAGCATTTTAACCTCTGGTTCTCAAGGTAAAGTTTTAAGCTGCATGACGACTACAGAGGGTTTTCAGTACGAACTGGCAGATACTACAGGTGGTGTGGTCGTGTTCCTGGCTAAGCAGGACCAAAGTCGGTGCAAATCTTTGTGCGAAATTTTACTTCCCCACCTGCATTCCCCCTTTCTAGCGGGAATCGACTAAGAACAGCAAGTAACCAAAGCTCAAAAAGAAAAAGGGTTTCCCCAATGGGGTACTTATCTTTAGAAGTCCTGAAAACAGCGGACCAAAGCGAGCGATCTGAAGTTTGACTCCAGCAAAAAAGTTGTGAGGTCTGTGGACACAAACCTCACATTTAAGGCCCTTGGTTGCTGCCAGGTACATGGGATGTCACACACAGGACCATTAACCAAGCTTAAGCTTTTGCATAGGAGTCGGACGTTCTGGTCGCCGGAGGATCCCACAATAAGAATACTGCAACATGGGAATAGAAGTACATCAATGAAGCCACTGGTGCAAAACCCATCAGTGTCAAAGAAAAGGTGCCAACCACTTGGAACGTAGTAACAGCTGATAAAAATTTGGCATTTACCTCACTGGTGTCAAAGTAGTCAGTGTGGGACAGGTAAGGTGCTGAAAGCTGACCCAGAGAGAAAGAACAAGATGAGTCATCAATGGGCCTTCTCAGTCCAGGGTAGGAACTGTCAGGGCTGAAATGGCATCATACCGAAGTTGGGCCTTGACAAAGGCCATCATCTATTCTCAATCAACTTATGTAGTGCTTCTGAACGATAGAAAAGTTGTCCTTCTCTTCCGTGTTGCAGTATTCAACATCTGGGTTTACCCTTCTTTCTTTCGTGTACGTCCGGACAGTATTCCAAAGTTTTTCAGTCCCTCAGGGTGCGTCGGGCACCTGATGTGACTGTAGGAACGTGGGCCATAAAAGTGAGGTCTACAGGCACCAGCCCTCAGAAAGTACAGTTTTGTACCTACCATAAATGTAGATGTTCTAGTGCATATACTGCTGCAGTCATCACACTTGGGTTATCCTGCCGTCAGGTGGTCCCACAGTCGGCAGAATCCCAAAGTCTTGTTCCGGCATCGGTTGTCGTCGCTTCTTCCCTGACGTCAGAGCGACAGGGGGATAACAGAGGCAGCCGATGCCATTTTCTTCAGTTTTTCTTGCCCCAGATGTCAGTTGCCCCGAAGTAGGAAGGCAATACAAATAACTATGCAAAAAATACCTTAGTGTATAAACAATAGTATTAGCTGTTAGCAAATACACCATATATAGGCATGCATCCAATAGACTGATGTACACGGAGTTATAACTAACACCCTGGTATGTAGAGGGGATGGTGGGAGGGTAACCTGGACTGCAGCAGTATATAAACTCAAACATCTACATTTATGGTAGGTACAAAACTGTACTATGTTCATGTTATACTGCTGCAGTCATCACACTTGGGTAGAATCCCAAAGCTATGGATGGGTGGCTGGTACTAAACTGGGTTAGGTGAAGCTAGGATGCCCTGCAGAACTGCAGTGGCAAAACCAGCTCTGGTTTTTGAGTATAATGGAAGGTGGTAGTGCTTGGTAAAGGTGTGCACTGAACTCAGAGTAGCTGCTTCCAGAATGTCCTTGGTTGGAACCCCCCTGAGAAAGGCTGCCGAGGTTGCTGTAGCCCTGGTAGAATGGGACCCAATATTAACAGGCACTGCTTTCCCATGGTGCGAGTAGCAAAAGCGGATACAATGTGCTATCCATTTGGAGATGGTCTGTTTGGAAATAGCCTTTCCTTGTGAACCTGCAGCATAGGATACAAAGAGTTGGTCAGTTTTTCTGAAGGTCTTTGTCTTATCCAAATAGTAACGTAGCTGTCTGTGAATGTCCAAAGAGTGAAGGAGTCTTTCTCCTTTATTCTGGGGGTTTGGATAAAAGGTGGGTAAATGAATGGTCGTATTCAAAGCCACACTGGATACTACCTTTGGCATAAAGGTAGGGTTAGTTCGTAAAGAGACTCTGTCCTGATGGAAAATGATGAAAGGTTCCACTGCAGTAAGTGCCTGTAGTTTTGAGACCCTGCATGCTGAGGTGATAGCCAGCAACAGAGCTCTTTTCCATGACAAGTATTGTAGTTCTGCTGAGAAGGCTGGTTTGAAAGGAGGCAGTGTTAATTTTTCTAAGACGAAGTTGAGGTCCCAAGCTGGCGTTGGGGGTTTTCTAGGGGGTCTTATATTCTTAGCCCCTCTGAGAAACTGCCTTATTAAAGGTTGTGAGAATATGGGAGGATCCATATTACATTCAGCTGAAATGGCTGAAGCATGGATCTTAATGGATGAGAAAGAAAGGCCTTTGTGTAGCACCTCAAAAGTTAAATATTGCAGTATTTGAGGAATGTTTGGTATCTAAGGATTTTGGCCTTCAGCCTGGTTCCATGCACAAAATCTTTTCCATTTGTCTGAGTACGTTTTTCTGGTGCTGGGCCTCCTGGCCTCCAAAATGACTTTCAGGACGTCCACTGAGAGAAGTGTTGATTGATAATTCAAGGTATTCTCCATGCAGCTAAATTTAAAGTCCTGAGCTGACTGAAGGATCTGAGAGTTTTGCTGAGTCAGCAGAAGTGGGAATTGAGGTAAGATCCATGGAGGGCTTTGAGTCAAGGTCCTTAGTAATGGGTACCAGTGCTGACGTGGCCAGTCCGGAGCAATGAGGATCATTTGAGGTCTCTCTGATCTGACTTTCAGTAATACCTTGGTCAAGAGAGGTAGTGGTGGGAAGGCAGACTGTCAGTGCTGTCCAACTGAATGATAGGGCGTCCACTTTACAGGCTAGGGAATGATAAGTCCTTGTGCAAAATTTCTGTAGTTGGCAATTGTTGGGGGAGGCAAATAGATCAATGTCTGGGCGTCCCCGCCATTGAGTTATCATTGAAAATACTTGTGGGTGTAGTCTCCACTCGTGAGGATCTGCCAAATTTCTGCTTAATTCGTCTGCCAATATGTTTTCCTTTCCTGGCAGGAATTGTGCTTGCAGTTGTACTTGGAAAGTCACTGCTGTGTTCCACAAGGTCATTGCCTGTCTGCATAAAGTGTAGGAGTGTGTTCCTCCCTGTTTATGTACCACATAACTGTGGTGTTGTCTGTCCTTATTAGTAGCTGTCCTGGATGCAAGAGGTCCTTGAAGGCTATCAGTGCATTTTGCACAGCTAGCATCTCCTTTTGGTTGTGTAGATGCATTTGTTTTGCGGACCATTTGCCCTGTATGCACTGTCCTGCCATGTGTGCTTCCCAGGCGTAGTCTGAAGAATCTGTTGTCCTAGTTTGGTTTGCTGGAGGTAAGACTAAAGGAAGACCCTTGTTTATTTGACATGTTTGAGCCCACCATAGGAACTCTTTTTGAAGGCAGGGAATGAGAGATATACTTGTTTCAAGGTTGTGCTTGTGTTGAATCCATACACATTTCAGGTACCATTGTAATTTTCTCATATGCAGTTTGCATGTGGAATTAGTTGAATGCAGGACGCCATGAACCCCAATGCCTGCAGGATTTTCCTTGCAGTGAGCTGGGTAAAAGTTGCCATCTTTTTGAAGTATTGAGTCAGTTGTTTTTGTTTGTCTGGCGTGAGAGAAGCCATCTGGGCCATTGTATTTAAGCTGGCACCCAGGAATATTGTCTTGTGAGGGTATTAGCTTTGACTTCTTTTTGTTTACTGTGTACCCTAGGCAAACTAGCAGCTTTGTTACAAATGCCAGATGCTGTAATAGAATGGCCTTGCTGTCCGCTTGGATCAGGCAGTCGTCCAAATATGGATAAATTTGTATTCCTCGTCTGCAGTATGCAATTACTGATGCCAGGCATTTCGTAAATACTCTGGGCGCAGTAGATAAGCCAAAGGGCAATGCAGAGAATTGATAATGCGTTGTACCTGCCAAAAATCTGAGGTATCTTCTGCAATCTTGTCTGATAGGGACATGCAGGTATGCCTCTGAGGTCCAACGTTACCAGCCAAGACTCCTTGCCCAGCATGGGAAGAAGCTGCTGTAGTGTGAGCATTTTGAATTTGGGTGCCTCCAGGTAAGTGTTTAGAATTGAGAGGTCTAAAATGAGTCTCCAGGCTTTGTCCTTTCTTGGTACTAGAAATAGTCTTAAATAAAAACCTTGACCTTGCTCCTTTGTAGGTACCTTTTGAATTGCTTTCATATCCATGTGAGCTGAAATTTGCGTTTGTGCCTCTGCTCATTGGCTTGGAGGCAGATTTGGCATGCCTCTCACCCGTGGTAAAGTGTGAAAATGAAATCTGTAGCCTCGGGTAATAATATCCAGAACCCATTTGTCCTTTGTTATGATGCACCAATTTTGTGGCTATAGAGCCAGTTTTCCTCCCAAAAGTGCTGCCAGGGCAATTTTGCTTGGCAGACGAAGAGGGAAGTCATTGTGTTTGTTTCCTGAAGGGTTGAGATATTTCGTCCCCACCTCTGAGTTGTTGCATGCCATTGTCTAGGCATGAAAGAACCTTGTGGCTGGCCTCTGCCCCTTGGGCGTCTGTACCTACCCCTTTGGGGTCTGTCTGATGCAGGAAAGGACCAGTTTTTTGATGGCCAGTTTCTGCTGAAACGAGGAGGTTGTACCTGTAAAAAATCTAACTGCCTGCATAGATTTTGCCTTTTCTTCCATTTTCTTTAAAACTTCCTCTGCTTTGACGCCAAATAACACATCTTTCTGCAGTGGAGCATCCAATAACTTTGCTTTGACATATTCTGGTAAGGCTTGCTCTTTTAGGCAAGCATGTCTACGTATTACAGATCATGTGACAGCTGCTCTACATGAGGCTTCCAATGAATCAAAAAATACAGTTTTGCACCTACCATAAATGTAGATGTTCGAGTGCTAATACAGCTGCAGTCACAACAGATGGGTTCTCCTGCCGTCAGGCGGGTCCTCGGTCGGCCGAATTCCAAAGTCTAGGACCGGCGTCGGTTGTCGTCGCTTCTTCCCTGACATCAGTGCGACAGGGGGTATAAAGGAACCAGCCAACGCCATTTTCTTCAGTTTTTCTTGCCCCAGATGTCAGGTGCCCCCAGAAGGAAGGCAATACATAAATTTGTGCAATAATGCAGTGCAATATAATCAAAATACAGAAGTTGCAAGCAAATACATCATAAATGAATACCCCAATCAGGTTGTATGAGGATGTGCTAGCCTATAGGCCTGTCCCAAGAGGGGAAGGAGGGAGGGAAACCTGGACTGCAGCTGTTATTAGCACTCGAATATCTACATTTATGGTAGGTACAAACCTGTACTATGTTCATCATGCATACAGCTGCAGTCATAACAGATGGGTAGAATCCCAAAGCTAAGAAAGGGGTGGTAGGCACTAGGGTGGAACTAGGAGCCAAAATGCCCTGCAAGACTGCAGTGGCAAAGCCTGCTCTAGATTTGGAGTATAATGGTAGGTTGTAGTGCTTGGAGAAGGTATGCACAGAACTCCAAGTGGCTGCTTCCAAAATATCCTTGGTAGGAACTCCTCTGAGGAAGGCTGCAGAGGTGGCTGTGGCCCTGGTTGAATGAGTTCTAATGCCTGTAGGAACAGTTTTGCCATGAAAGGAATAGCAAAAGCGCATGCAGTGGGGTATCCATTTTGATATTGTCTGTTTGGAAATTGGCTTTCCTTGAGCTCCTACCGCATAGGCCACAGAGAGCTGTTCTAATTTTCTGAAAGGCTTTGTTCTGTCCAAATAATAACGCAGTTGTCTGTAGATGTCCAAGGAATGTAGTAATCTCTCCCCTTTGTTTTGAGGATTAGGATAAAAAGTAGGTAAATGTATGGCCTGATTTAAAGCTACCCTGGAAACCACCTTAGGCATAAAGGACGGGTTGGTTCGTAAGGAAACTCTGTCCTGATGGATAAAAGGCTGGACAACCATGAGAGCCTGTAGTTCTGAAACTCTACGAGCTGAGGCGATAGCCAGAAGGAAAGCTGTTTTCCAGGACAAATATTGCAAATCTGATGAGGCAGCTGGCTCAAAGGGAGACAAGGTCAGTTTTTCCAGAATGAAATTAAGATCCCAAGCAGGTATTGGTTGTTTCCTTGGAGGTCTTAAACTCTTAGCCCCTCTGAGGAACTGTCTTAAGAGAGGGTGAGAGAATAAAGGTGGATCAGTGTTGTATTCTGCAGAAATGGCTGAGGCATGGATTTTGATGGAGAAGAAAAAGTCCACTGCTTAGCAGGTCAGCCAAATATTGTAGTATTTGAGGTAAATTCAGTTTTCCAGGATCCTGGCCCTTTTTCTTATTCCAGACACAAAAACGTTTCCATTTTGCAGAGCAAGCTTTTCTAGTTGATGGCCTTCCGGCCTCCAAAATGACATCCTGCACCTCCTTGGAGAGTAGGGCCTGTTGTGATGCTAAGGAATCTTCCATGCGGCTAGATTGAGTGTTTTTAGCTGGCTGTGAAGAGTTTTGAAGCTGTGCTGAGTCAGAAGAGGCATTAGAGGCAGGGTCCATGGTGGGGAATGCGTCAGGCTCCTCAGGAGTGGGTACCAGTGTTGCCTTGGCCAGTCCGGAGCAATGAGAATCATCTTTGTTCTGTCTGCTCTGGTTTTCAATAGAACTTTGGCCAGCAGAGGAAGAGGTGGGAAGGCATAAACTGTCATTGATGTCCAACTGAAAGAGAGCGTCCACTCTCCAGGCCTTTGGATGGAAGATCCTTGAGCAGAATTTTGTCAATTGATGATTTTTGTGGGAGGCAAAGAGATCTATGTCTGGCCTTCCCCATTCTTGGATTATTTCTGTAAAAATTTTTGGATGCAATTTCCATTCGTGTGTATCGGTCATATTCCTGCTTAGGTTGTCTGCCAGCGTGTTTTCCTTGCCTGGCAAGTACTGTGCTTGTAGTTCCATTTGTAAGTCCATGGCCATTTTCCAAAGTGACATGGCCAGTCTGCATAGGGGGTAAGAATGTGTTCCTCCCTGTTTATGTACCACATAACTGTGGTGTTGTCCGTTCTTATCAATAGTTGACCTGGTTGTAGAAGATCCTTGAAAGCTATAATAGCATTTATTACTGCTAGCATTTCTTTTTGATTTATGTGAAGGTGCTTTTCTTTTTGGGACCATTTGCCCTGAATGCACCGGTCTGTCATGTGCGCCCCCCAGGCGTAGTCAGAGGCGTCTGTTGTGATAACTTGATTTGCTTGAGGCCTGCTGAATGGAAGACCAGTGTTTGTTTGACATGCTTGAGCCCACCACAGAAATTCCTTTTGCAGACATAGAATTAGTGGTATTATTGTTTCCAAACTGTGGCTGTGTTGAGACCATATTGTTTTTCAGGTACCATTGTAGTTTCCTCATATGCAGCTTTGCACATGGGATTAGTAAGATGCAAGATGCCATGAATCCCAGAGCCTGCAAGATTTTCCTTGCAGTCAGCCTGGTGCAATTTGCTAGTGTTCTGAAGTTTTGAATTAGTTGCCCCTGCTTCTCTGGCGTGAGGTAGGCCATCTGGGTGTTTGTGTCCAAATTGGCACCCAGGAAAATTATCTTCCGAGAGGGTATTAGCCTTGATTTCTTTTTGTTGACTGTGCATCCCAGAGTTTTCAACATTATTACATAAGCCAGATGTTTCAGAAGAATGTGCTTGCTGTCCCCGCTTGGATCAGGCAGTCGTCCAAATAGGGGTATATTTGTATCCCTTGAAGTCTGCAGTAGGCAATTACTGATGCCAGGCATTTCGTGAATACTCTGGGCGCAGTAAATAAGCCAAAGGTCAATGCAGAGAATTGATAATGGGTTGAACCTGCAAGAAACCTGAGGTACCTTCTGCAATTTTGTCTGATTGGGACATGCAGGTATGCCTCCTTGAGGTCCAATGTTACCAGCCAAGACTCCTTGCCCAGCATGGGAAGAAGTTGCTGTAGAGTGAGCATCTTGAATTTTGGTACGAGTAGAAATGTGCTTAGGATGGATAGGTCCAAAAGAGGTCTCCAATCTTTTCCCTTCCTTGGCACCGGAAATAGCCTGGAATAAAAACCTTGACGTTGTTCGTGCGTAGGTACCTCTTGAATAGCTTTCATGTGTATGAGATCTGTAATTTGCCTTTGCCCTTTGATTGTGTGGCAGGTTTGGCATGCCTCTCATTTTTGGAAGGGTGTGAAAATGGAATTTGTAGCCTCTGTTTATAATGTCCAGGATCCATTTGTCCTTTGTGACAATATGCCAATTTTTTGAAAATAATGCCAGCTTTCCTCCTAAGGGGGCTGCCATTTGAGACATGCAAAGGGGAAAGTCATTGGGTTTGCTTTCTGAAAGATTGCAAGTTATCCTCACCACCTCTTTGTGTAGGAGCTTGCCAGTGTCTGCCTCTAAACGATCCTTGGGATTGTCCTCTGCCCCTCGGGCACCTGTATCTGCCTCTTTGTGCTCTGTCCGTGGCAGGAAAGGACCAGTTTTTGGAAGGCCAATTTCTACTAAAACGTGGGGTTGTACCTGTAGAAATTCTTTCACAGTTTGCATTGATTTAGCCTTTTCCTCCATTTTCCTTAACACCTCCTCAGCATTAGCACCAAATAGTACATCCTTTTGAAGAGGGCCGTCAAGTAATTTAGCTTTGACATGATCAGGCAAGGCTTGTTCCTTGAGCCAGGCATGCCTACGTATGACTGATCCTGTAACAGCAGCTCTACATGAGGCCTCTAGAGCATCAAAACCACACTGTAAGGTATGCTTACCTACTTGTTCTGCACTATGCATCAAATCCTGCAACTCCTTCAAGTCCGGTTGTTCAGGTTGTGACATTTTACTTTTCAATTGTGATAAGAAAAACTGTTGGTATTTTAGCATATGAAACAGTTTAAGGCCCTCATGAATAAGGTAGCCGAGGTATATACCTTTTTTCCCCACCTTTCTAAAGATCTGGAGTCTCTCTCGGAAGGTAATGGATTTTTAGCAATGGAGGCCTTAACTCCCTTGGAGCCTGGTGAGATGGTTTCTGGGTCAGCAGCATGGCTTTTGTATAGAAATTGGTGCGAGTCAGGAACCCTGTAGTACCTGTCAGGCTTAACTGGAGCTGGAGGTAGAGAGTCCGGGTTAAGGCAAGCCTCCAAGTAATCATCATCTAGGATGTCCAAGACAGGAGGTATAGCCAGAGGCCTGTGCGGAGGTGGCAAGGAGAAATTCCCTGAGCCTTTTCTTGGAATCTGAATAATCCTGGCCTTCACAGTGGAAGTGTTCCCTTAAGGTATGCAAAGTTTCCCCAAATGAGTAATCCTCTGGGGGGAGACAGAAGGGATGGACTCCTCCGCATCAGAGTCTTCAAAAGGGGAGTAAGAATGTTCCTGATCATAAGAATGCTCTGAAATAATGGAGCCCTGATCAGAGGAGGGGGAATCTTCCTCCACTCTGGGCCTTTTGTCCAGTGGGGGCTGAGAACTTCTGATAAGAGTAATTAAATCCTCAGCCATTTTAAGCATCTGTTTCTTAGGCATGGGGCCTGGAAATGGGCCCTGTGTAGCTGGTCTCAGAGTGCATGGTTGCTTTAGACTTTGTGAAAGCTTTGATGGAGAAAGAAGAGGAAGGTCTGAAGACACCTTGAGTGGAGGTGGACCTGTCCACATTCTGAGATTCAACTCCAAGAGTGGCTTTGGTATCTGTAGTTGGGGTGTGGGCAGAGGAGCCTGCGACCTCGGGCACAGGAGACACAAAGAAGTGTCGTCGGTAGTCAGGGGCTGCGTAGGCGCCTCGCTGAGAACCGGACCACGTGTAGTCGGCTTTGGTGTGGTGTAGGTAGAGGCCGCGGACCTTGTGTGTCAGTCCTTGCCTTTGCATTTTTTAGACAAAACCGGAGTCGGAGTATCCAACGACATAGTATAGTTAAATGCTTTCCCAAAATAATGCTGGGCGAACTCCGCCCGACGCTTAATAGTGCGTTTCTTGAATGTAGCACAAAAGCGACAGACCGAGACGTCATGGTCTGGGCCTAAACAAGGTATACAGAGGGAATGGAAATCCTTATGCGGTATTTGCTTCCCACAAGAAATACAATTATTAACTTTGTCTGACATCGGTCTGAGGCAAGAAAAGTTTCAACGGGTACTTAGCTTTTAAGAAGACTTCGGTTTCCAAATTTTCATAATCTCAGGAGCTGGCCGACCGGCACTTGCGAACTGCTTCTGCTTCGGGCACCGCGCGGCAAGAAAGACTGAAGAAAATGGCGTCGGCTGGTTCCTTTATACCCCTGTCGCACTGACGTCAGGGAAGAAGCGACGACAACTGACGCCAAACCTAGAGTTTGGAATTCGGCCGACCGAGGACCCGCCTGATGGCAGGAGAACCCATCTGTTATGACTGCAGCTGTATGCACGATTAACATCCACACTAAGGTATGCTGGTATTTTAGCATGTGGAATTGGCAGTTTAAGGCCCTCATTGCCAAAGTGGCAGACGTATACACTTTCTTCCCCCATCTTTCTAATGCTCTGGAATCTCTTTCTGAAGGTAGTAGATTCTTAGCAGTAGAGGCCTTAACCCCTTTGGGACCCTGGGAAATGGTTTTGGGGGCTGCAACAGGGCTTTTATATAGAAACTTATGAGAATCAGGAACTCAGTAGTATCTGTCTGGTTTAGCTGGTGCAGGAGGTAAGGAATCTGGGTTTAGACTAGATTCGGTGTAAACATCGTCCAAAATGTCTAAAACTGGAGGAATTGCAAGGGGTTTATGCTGTGGGAGAAGAAAACTCACAAAGTCTTTTCTTGGAGTCAGAGTAATCTTGGCCTTCCCAGTGGAAGTGTTCCCTCATGGTGTGTAAAGTTGCCACAAAAGAGTAGTCTTCTGGGGGGGACACCGATGGAATGGACTCTTCAGCATCTGAGCCTTCATAAGGAGGGAAAGAATAATCCTGGTCCTCAGAGTTAGCTGAGGAAATGGATGCTTGGTCAGAGGAAGGATAATCTTCCTCCAGTGTAGGCCTTTTGTCAGGAGGGGGTTGTGAACCCCTGATAAGGGTAATTAAATCCTCAGCCATCTTAAGCATCTGTTTTTTAGGCATAGGGGCCTGTGGGTGGGACTGTGGACCCGGTTTCCTAACTTTTAAGGGGGCTTTAAGTTTAGCATAAGACTTAGAGATAGTTGTTGGTTTGAAGACACCTTCAGAAACCGAAGGCCTGCCCAAAATCTCCGGATCACCGTCAGGGTTGGCGTCCGAGGGGTGAGATGGAACCGGCTCCTGAGTCCCAGCTGATTCGGTCTGGGAGGCAGTCAATTTCTAAATCTGCGGTAGTCAGGGGCTGCGTAGGCGCCTCGCTGAAAACCGGAGAACTGGCGGCAGGCCTTGCTGAGGCCTCTGTATCTGGTCTTGGCCTTGGTTGCCTGTCCTTGCGTTTTTTAATCATTGCTGATGGTTGCTCCGACAACATGCTATAATTAAATTTTCTGCCAAAATAATGTCGGGTAAAATCTGCCCGACGCTTGATTGTACTTTTGTTGAACCTAGCACAGAACCGACAACCAGAGATGTGGTGGTCTGGGCCTAGGCAAGGAATACGTTAAGAATGAAAATCCTTGAGGTATTTGCTTCCCAAAAGAAATGCAATTAACTTTGTCTGACACCGGTCTGAGGCAAGAAAAGTTTCCCCAACGGAGTACTTCGCTTTAGAGAAGACTTTGGGATGAAATTCGATTCGAAAATCTCAGGAGCTAGCCGACCGGCACTTGCGAACTGCTTGTGCTTCAGGGCACCGTGCGGCAAGAAAAACTGAAGTAAATGGCGTCGGCTGCCTCTTTTATCCCCCTGCCGCTCTGATGTCAGGGAAGAAGTGACGACAACAGACACCGGAGCAAGACTTTGGGATTCGGCCGACTGCGGGACCGCCTGACGGCAGGATAACCCAAGAGTGATGATTGCAGTAGTATAACACGATGAACATCAGAAGGCTCCAGTCGGAGCCAGTCCAAGAAGGGCATAGCCCATCCAGTGCCTCCCAGAAGAGCTAGTGCAACCTGACAGGAGGGTGAGAAGGAATACTGCAACATGGAAGAGAAGGACATCTATGGTTATGGCAAAATTTTACACAACTTTTCTATGTCCTTCTATTCCAATGTTGCATAAATCTACATGTGGGTGAGTGTCAAAGCTCATTGTGAATGCGGTGGTGGTCTGAAGTTTCCAGGAATCTGTGAAGGATAGCCCTGGCAAACCCCACCCTGGCACTAGAGATATGGTACACTTGGAATATTTGGTGAAAAAGTGTGCATTGAGGGCCAAGTAGCTGCTTCAAGTATCGTGTTGGTGTCTAGCCCCCTAAAAGAAGGCTCCTGAAAAGGTCACAGCTCTGGTGGAATGGGCATTAATATTGCACTGCAAGGTTTTCCTGTGGTATATGTAGCAGAAAAAAATAGCCTTGGAGATCCAGGCCAAAATGGTCTGTTTGGTCACTGCTTTCCGCAGGGCTCTGGGGTGGAAGGAGAAACAGTTGGTCAGATTTTCTAATGGACTTGGTTTTATGGAAATAAAACCTAAGCTGTCTGTGGACATCCAGGGAACTGAGTACTCACTTTCCCCTGCGAGTTGGAGGAAAAAGGTGGGCAGGTTATGGCCTGGTTCAAAGATAGGTCCATTCACCACCTTGGGTATGAAGGATGGGTTAGGTCTGAGAGTAGCCATGTCACAAGACAGAAGACTAGGAATAGTGGGTTAGCCATCAGAGCTTGTAGCTGAGGCCCTCCTGGCTGAGGTCAGAGGCACCAATAAAAGAGTTTTCCATGTGCAACGTTTGAGGGAGGCTTTGCCTGCTGGCTCAAAAGAAGCTAGGGTAAGTTTTTCCAGTACACAATTAAGATCCCAGGGAGGAGGGAACGGTTTCCTGGGGGGTCTTAGGTGAAGTACTCTTGAGTAAGAGTTTGGTAGGAAGTCTGGATGCTAGGGGTGGATCCAGAGGGAGACAGGCAGAGATTGCAGACAAGTGTGCTTTTATAAAAGAGTAGGCCAGACCTGTCTGCAATAGTTCACACAGGTAAGACAGGATTAGAGGGATGTCGCTTGCCAGCAGGTCCAACTGTCTTTTGTGACACCATATGAAAAACCTTTTCCACACTGAAAGGTAATATTTTCTTGTTAGGTTTCCTGGCCTCCTGCAAGACATTGAGCATGTCCTCATTGTACAGGTGTCTGAAGGGGATCAGAATCCTATCAACCATAGGGTGAGGTGCAGAGACTGCCACTATGGGTGTTATCTGTGATCCCTTGTGCTGTGTGAGAAGGTCCACTGAGGGGGGTAACTTGTGATTGCCCTTGAACAAATGGAGAAGGGGGAACCAGTGCTGTCTTGGCCAGTAGGGAGTCACCAGCAATATTTTTGGTCTGTCCTGCTGAATTTTCAGCAGCACCTTTTGAATCAATGGGAAAGGGGGTAAAGCATACAGAAATGTCACCTTCCAAGAAATTGAAAAGGCATCTGTTGCCAGTGCTTTGGGGTCTGGTGTCCTGCTGCAGAAGCCAGGAAGTTGCCTCTTGGAGGAGGTGAACAAGTCTATTTGAGGTGTAACCCACTGGTGGACCAAATGCAGGAAGACATCTCTGTGAAGCATCCATTCCTGGTTGTTTGTGACAGTTCTGCTGAGATAATCTGCCTGGGAGTTGTGAAGGGAGGGGATGTAACCTGCCTGCATGGTAATCCCCTGTGAGGTGGCCAGCTCCCACACCAGCAGAGCTAGTCTGCAAAGGCGGTAGGATTTGGTCACTCCTTGTTTGTTGAAATACCACAGGACAGTGGTGTTGTCATTGAAAATCTTGAGTGGGCCTTACTGGAAGTAAAGCAGGAAGGCTTGCAGAGCAAGGAGGATTGCCCTCATCTCTCTTGACATTGATGTGCTCTAGTTTGTGTGTGTTTGGCCACAAACCCTGCACGTCTTTGGCCTAGAATTGTTCCCCAGCCCAGATCTGAGGCATATGTAAGCATGATCTGTGGGGGTGGTTGGAGAGGGAGGCCTGAGTTGTTGACCACTTGTACCAGCCATCACTGAATTTGTTTCAAGCAAGGTAGAAGATGGATGCTGAATTCCAGAGGATGGGAATGTTGGGTCCACATTGACCAAACATACCACTGTAGCTTTTTCATGTGCAGTTTTGCTAAGGGGAGCATAGGTATAGTGGCTGCCATGTAACCCAGAAGTCTCAAGTACTGCCTTGCTGTCAGTTCTGATGCTTGGAGGACACAAGGCAGGTGGTCTGTCAAGGATACCACCTTGTCTGGTGGCAGGAAGGCTTTTATGAGGTCTGTGTGAATCCTGCACCCCAGGAAAACAATGTCCTGTGTGGGGCTTCAGGCAAGAATTTGGGAAATTTATCTGAAATCCTAGAGACTGCAATAGGAACAGAAGCAGAGTTTGAAGGAGGGTCTTCTGTCTGCCTGAATCAGCAGGTCTAGGTAGGGGAATATTTGGCTACCCTTTGTCCTGAAATAAGCAATGACTGGAGCCAGACACTTTGTGAATACCCTGAATGGAGTGAAAAGCCCAAAGGCCAATGCAGAGAATTGAAAATGGGATGAGCCTGCAAAAAACCTCTGGTATTTCACGAATGTGGGCTTTATTGGGATGTGCAGAGAAGCATCCTTTATATCTAGGGTTGCCATGAACCCTTGGGGCAGGAGCAAGGGGAAGAGGTTGGGGAGATTAGCATCCTGAAGGTAAGGACCTTTAGGAACAGATTGAGATGAGAGAGATCAAGTACAGGTCTCCATGGTTCATATTTTCTGGGTACCACAAAAATTCTGCTACAGAATCCTCTTTTTGCTTCTACAGGCACTGTTCCTATGGTGCCTTTAGTCAGAAGAGCTTTCAGTACAGGTCGCAGGAAGTGGAGCTGACTGGTCGGGGACTGAGGAGTGCCCTTTTGTATGGGGGAGGGGGTGATCCAGGTCATAAAATAACCGTTCTAGATGATGGAAAGAACCCATTTGTTGGAGGTAATGTGGGACCATACAGGGAGACAGTGAGAGAGATGGGCAGACACAGGTAAAGGGGTAGGAGGGTTTGGTAGTAAGGCTGGCAGGTAGTCAGATGCTACCTGCCCTATCTTGAAAGGGAGGCCTCTGGCTGGGGGGGCTGGAGAAGCTCTAGCCAGAGGGGGCTGTTTAATAGGTAGTCTCCTTGGCCTGGAGTGAGCTATAGGATAAGACTGTTTCCTTATGAATAGAGTTTTGGCAGTGTAGCTCCTACGGAACTTAGGAATGGACGAAACTAGTAGATGTTTGAGGTCCTGCATTTCTTTGTCTTTTTGATGTAGAGACTTGAAGGGGTCAGCTACCTTAGTGCCAAACAAGGCAGAATGATCTAATGGGGCATCAATAAGCTTTGCCCTGAAGTTGTCAGGCAGGGGATGTAGACGTAGCCAAGAATATCTCCTTAAAGCAGAAGCTGATGCAGCTGACCTAGCTGAGGCTTCAGATGCATCGCAACTGCACCTTATGGAGTGTCTGTTCACCTGAATGGTGAGAGCTAGGAGGGAGGATAGTGAGGCTTTGGCTGTGCAGTCTAGGATGTTGGCCAATTCCTTGGTGGCTTTGTCCAGCAGGGCTAAGGAGTACTTGGCCATGTGAGTCTGGTAGTTTGTGGCCCTGAAAGACAGAATGGAAGAGTGAACCTTCTTGCCCAGACATTCCATTGTCTTGCTGTCCTCGTCAGCAGAAAGTATGGTTGTAGTAGGTAGAAGTTTGGAAGCCCTATCAGTGAAAATGAAAATAGTAACTGGGTCAGCTGGAGGGCACTGAAGGAGAATTTTCTCTGATTCTGGAACTTTGTACAATCTGTCACACCTGCATGGGGCAGGTTGGTTGTGGGTCAGGGTTAAGGAATGCTGAGAAAAGGCATCCAGAAATGTGAATAGGACAGCAGGAGGACTGGGAGAGTCCATCTGTAGGGGGTCAGAGAACCTCTTCTGCATCTCAGTGGATTCCCACTTAAAGTGGTCTTTCATTCTGCACACAGTTTCCCAGAAGGTTAAATCCTTAACTGGGGAGTCAGGGTCAAAGGATTCGTCTGAGGAGGCATATCCCAGGGGAGAGGATCTGTGAAGCGTAGGAGAGGGAGCCCTCTGAGGAGGAAAAGTTCAGCTCTCCTTACAGTATCCAAGGTTTGAGGCCTAGGAATTGAGTGTGGAGGGATTATGCTAGGGCTTCCTAATGAGGTAGGGCCATGAAGCATTGAATAGGCTTTGGCTGAAAGCTTGCCAATTGGGGGTGCTTTCAAGCAGTAGAGAGACGTTTGGTCTTTTGTTTCTTCTTAAGAGGCCTAGCTGGTGTCCGGGTAGAAGGCAGCCTAGAGTCAGAAGAATGTATGGGATCAGTGGAATCGGACGGGTCCAAAAAGCGCTGGTCCCCCCCTCCCCAGCGTCTGAGGCATACGTCTGTAATGCCTCTATGGACGTGCCGTCTACTCAGGACTGTGCGGCTTACTCATAGGTAGACGCTTTATCCTGTTTGGCGGAAGCAGACTCCTACCAGGCCAATGTCGGTCACAGGCTGAGGTACAGGCAGCAGAAGCTCAGCAGAAGAGGTAGGCCACATGGATTTGCCCCCCTTATTAGGCGGTTCTGTCATGGCATCGGAAGCGCTTTCCATCCCTAATACAAATTGCTTTAATCGCAGGTTTTCTAGGTAAAGGTTCAGAGCATGCAAATGGTGACGAAGTCTTGAAGCCTGACAAATAGGGTAGTTCTCGTGGTTGTATTCTTTACTCAAACAAAAAAGGCACTGATCGTGGGAGTCTTTGTGAGGAATCTGCCAGCCACACTTGCACTTGCCCCCTCCAGATGACAGGAACAATCTATATGCAAAACAATGAAGGACTGAAAGGTTCCCCCACAGGGTACTTATCTGATTTCTAATCAGACGTCAGCAAGTAGCAGGAAAGGATCCCCAATGAGGTACTTAGCTTAGTTGAAGACTTCAGATCTGAAACTCAAAAACGAAAATTTTAAGAGTCATCCAACCGGCACTTGCAAACTGCTTCTGCTTCGGGCACCGCACAGCAAGAAAGACTGATGTAATGGCATCAGCTGCATGCTTTATACTCCTGACTACCCGACGTCATGGAAGATGAGACAGCAACAGACGCAGGACCAAAGACTTTGATAATCAAGTTGACTGAGGGCTACTGCAAGCAGATAACCCAAATGTGATGACAGCAACAGTGAAACACGAAGATCACCACATGGCGTACAACTGGTAGCTGAAAGGTTCTGAGGGCTGGTGCATACAGACGTCACTTTTATGGCTCACATTCCTAAAGCCACATCAGATGCCCGATGCACCCTGAAGGACCAAAAAACTTTGGAATACTGGCCGAACATACGTGAAAAGGGTAAACCCACATGTAGAATACTGCAACACTGCAATGAAAGACATCTACAATAACTTATTAAAGCCACTAAAGGAGATCTTGATAAAATCATCCTGAATAGTTCCTTCTCAGAGCAGAAGCTACCTGTATGCTGTCTTAGTGCAGTGTCTTTCACTGTGCAGGTGGATTTGTGTAAAGAAGATTGCTTGAATGGAGTGGAAACAGATGTCCCTCTTCTAGGAAATGGTTAACAGATGCAAGGAATTTTATTGGATTTGAATTTCTCTAAGACTGGTTGATCCTCTGCCTTCCTTTTGTTCTGGTTCACAGGAACAGAGACTCCTACAGCAAAATCTGGAAGGGGTTGACATCAGCTACCATCTAGTTTGTATGTTCAGCTAGGGTTTGAAAACTAAAGTTCTTTAATACTGCATTCGCCTTAGTTACTCCTCAGGAAATACCCTCTATCATTTCTCCCCCCGACCATCACTGAACAGGTCCTCAACTGCACTCTCCAGTACTAAAAGCACTGCATCAGTGAGCCCTGATATCCCAAGATGCCTCCTAAATAACGTGAAACATGACCTGTCAAGACTCACTAGAATGGCTCTTCAACCACAGCATTCAGACAGGCTTCATTCCAAGTGAATGGAGGTCTGCAAATGTCATTCCTCTACACAAAGACAAATCACTAACAGAGCCATAAGTCTGACTAGTCTTGCATGCAAGGCCATGGAAAGAATTAACTACTGTGGACCTAATAAACAGACACAGGACATCTTCAAAATACTTAACCCATCCCAGTTCAGTTTTGTTAATGGCAGGTCAGGACAAAACTGTGCACACTGCCTTCCTTCATCTGGTAAAGGCATTTGACAATACCTCACATGCATATTACTGATACTCAAAAATTTAGGTGCAAGTTGCTGTGTCATCTAATGGGTAGTCAAATGGCTCACATATAGGATATGAAGTTAAGGTGGAAGAATCCACCTCCACCAAGAGGCTTGTTACACAGGGCTCAGTACTGGGACTTCTGTTGGGAATATTCTTCTCTGACACTAAGGAAAATGTGAAGGGCCTTTGGTTGATTACATTTGCTGACAATTGCAAGCTGGGTGCAATTACTGAATTCCCCAAAGATGTAGGTATACTCCAGGAAGGTCCGACACAGACAAATAACTGCCGAGAGAATCATGGCATAAAACTCAGAGAAAGAAATGCACTACTATACCCATTGGGAAGACAACCACCCCTGCAAATTACAAAACTGATAACACTCCCCTAACAGCAGACCAAGTGGTAAGGGGGGCTCAGGAACTCAGGATGACAGTAACCTGAACTTTGATTAACGTGTCCATGGCAGTGAAACATTCCTTCTACGTGGTGGAACTTATAAAATAAAAAAAAAAAACTATGTACCTAACATAACGTTCCATCTGTGTTGTTCATTTTCATTCAAGTGTCAGTTTTGAACCTTATCCTCGGATCCGACTCAGCCGTTACTACAGCTTGTGGCCAACAAACAGCTCTCAAGCTCCTCCCTTACTCATAATTCACCAACCCCTAACATACCTTGGATCTGGTTTACCGTTTCACATAAAGTAGAAAGTACTACTATAACTTTCCTGACAAACACTATCTGGGCCTCAATATTAAAGACAGTGGCACCCTTACAGTCTCTTGTTCTTCAAGAAGTTCATAATGAAAAAGGCTGGGGATTAGTGGGTGGGAAGTTGAGGAAGAATGAAAATGTACAACAAAGATGGAACGTTATGTTAAGTACATAAATTTTTATCGGTCACCAATTTTCAGTCTATCCTGAACTGTTGGGACAAAGGTCCCCAGCTACATAAAAACAAAAGGTAGACTCGTTGTTCGTCTTTCGGCTTTTCCTGGTTAGGGGTCACCACAGCGGAACTCCGCTCTGCTAATGATTGGCAGCAAATTTTTTTCAAGGACGCCAAGGTGTCAAGCTCGACGGCCAACCTTCAATGAAGGCACACCCTTACACATGTCTTTCGAATGCCACCCAACCTCAGGGAGGACATGCAGACCCAACACAGAAGGCACTCCCCACACTCCAGTCGAGAATCGAACGGGAGAACCTCTTGCTGTGGGGCAACAATGCTACAGCTGCACCACCGCGGCATAGACTCTACGGAAGGATATTCTTGAGAAGAGTTTAGCCAAAGGTTGCTCTTTCTCTCGAGACCAGATCCAGTTTGTAATGAATGATAAAGGTATAAGGGGATTTGTCCAAGTTGCAGCCCCCACATATATCATCCATAGAAGTTCTAAATAGAAACACTGAAGTAGCAGCCATGAACCTAGTTAAGTAGGCTCTTAGAGGTTTTGTTAAGGTTAGATCCAACTTGTTATAGATAAATGGTATGCAATCAGCCAGCCATCTGGCTAAAGTTACCTTAGTAACTGGTTTTCCCAATATAAAATGCGCAAAGAATACAACTGATCTGTCATCCTAATTTTACTTGCATAGGACAAAAATTATCTGTGAACATCCAATAAATACAACATGCATTCACCTTTGCAAATTTTGGAAGACTGCCAAATTAAAGGACTGACTGATACTGGATTCTGACACCATTAGTACATGAAGTGACAATGCTTTATGAAGCTCAAGTAGGAAGATTTAGATGACTATGCTTGACGTTCTGAAATTCTTCTAGCAAAGGTAATGGCCACTAAAAAACTAGTTTTTCCAAGTCAAGAACTTGAGATTGCATTTAGCTGTTGGTTCAACGGGGAAATGAATTAAGTCCTACAGTAGTTGTCTTTCGACTTTTCCCGGTTAGGGGTCGCCACAGCGGAACTCCGGTCCGCTGATTGGCAGTTGATTTTTACGTGCAGAGTTGCCAGCTCTGATGCACAATTAAGACCTGCAGTACCAAGGTGAAATCCCATTGTGGAGTATGATCTAAATACAACGGTCTCAGCAGAAGTGTGCCTCTCAAAATGCTTTACAAAGTTTAGAAGAGACCACAGAAGAAATCTCAAACATTATATGAAAGTGAGAGATTGTTGCAAACTGAACTTTAATCATTGAGGAGCTAGCTCCCTCATTAAAAATCTTTGCAAAAATCCAAGTATACTATGTACAGAACCCGAGAAAGGATCAATTAATTTTTGTTGTGCCCAGCAGACGAACCTTTTCCATTTACTGGTGTAAAGTTTTCTTGTAGAAGATTTATGGGAAGATAAAAGAATATGACTGACAGGATACGAGAGCACTGGCATTTTGGCTATTAACAGAATTGGAGAAAACACCCTGTCAGCTTAAGGTTTGAGATATTAGCATGAATTATACCAGTTGGGTGAGACAGATGGTCTAAAATTGGATTCAGAATCCAAGGTTGGTAAAGCAGATGAGGCGACAGAAAAGGGAAACAAATCTCTTAAGGCCCGTAAGGTGCAAAGAGGATGACTTTGCTCTTCAACCTGGCAGCTTTCTGCAGGAATTCTAAAATTAGAGGTATTGGTAGATATAAATTACACCAGGGGACCAATCGTGGAATATAGCCATCCTGTGGTGATTCCCCAGGAGGACGGATTAGAGCAAAGTAGCAGCTGCATTAGTTGTTTAGGGGAGAAGCAAAATGACTGCAGCAAGCCTGGCTCCACTGACTGAATCATTTGTCATTTTCTTGACAGACCACTTGAGGTAGAAGAATGGACCTGCTCAATTTGTCTCATCACACTGGAATTTCCCGGAATCTGCATTGCTATAAGAAGCGGTTGAATGAGATCGCCCACTGTCACACTGAGTGCTTCTCAACACAAAGGGGTAAGATCTGGTTCTTCCTTGTTTGATGATGTACCAAACTGACTCGTCTGAACTGCAAATGTCCCTAAAGGCCTGGAACACTAACAGCACTGCTCTCCTCTCCAGAGCACTGACATGCAAATTAGTGCCTTGGACTGTTTTCCCCAGGAAGTACCCACCCACCCACCCAATCTGGAAAGCGTCCGTGGTCACTATGACCTTGGGATGAGAGAGGATGAAAGGACAGCATTGCAGAACCTGATCTGATTGAAACCACCCTCAAAAAGCATCTCTTGCATAGCCAAGTGATTATTTGTGCTGACATGTGCTGGTAAAGAACTGGCCGCTGTGTTGCCAAAATCTATTGCAGAATTCTTGTATGGTATCTTGCTAAAGGGACAAAGGTTATGGCAGCTGACATTGACCCCAAGGCTTGAAGGATTAACTAGGCTACAATTTGACAGCCGACATTGACCCCACAGTTTGAAGGATTAACTAGGCTAAAATTTGGCAGCCAACATTGACCCCACGGCTTGAAGGATCAAGTAGGCTGAAATTTTGCTACTGCAAATTTTCCTGACCTGGAATCTGATAATTTGCTCTCCTGACAGAAGAGAAGCAGTCATTGATATTATGTGGAAGATTGTTGCTATGAATTCCAAGGTTTGAGTTGGTTGTAACAGACTTCGTGTACCTTACGGTTATCCCCAGATGAGAACAAGTCCAGATCACCTGATTGCTTGCTGTTACTAGCAGATGCCTGGTCAGGGAAGTAATGAGCCAGTAGTCTAGATATGGAAACACCCAGAATCCCTGCAGTCTCAAGTTAGCCACTGCTATTGCCACGTCTGCAACAGTGAAGACACTCGAACATCTACATTTATGGTAGGTGTACACAACTGTACTATGTTCATGTTTCACTGTTGCAGTCATAACTGTAGGGTGGAATCCCAAAGCTGTGAAGGAGGGTGGAGGTTATGCAGAAGGGGCAGCCAGAAGACCCTGCAAGACAGCAGAGGCAAAACCTGCCCTAGACTTAGAATACAAAGGGAGACTATAGTGCTTAGAGAAGGTATGCACTGAACTCCAAGTGGCAGCTTCCAAAATGTCCTTGGTAGGAACTCCTCTGAGAAAAGCTGCTGAAGTGGCAGCTGCCCTAGTAGAATGACTCCTAACAGTGCCTGGAATCTGTTTCCCAAAATGAGAGTAACAAAACCTTATTCCATGAGCAATCCATTTGGAAATAGTTTGTTTAGAAATAGCCTTGCCTAAAGAACTGGAGGCATAAGAGATAAGCAACTGTTCAGATTTCCTGAAATCTTTAGTTCTGTCCAGGTAATCTCGTAGTTGTCTGTGTATGTCCAATGAATGTAAAATCCTTTCCTCTGTTTCGAGGATTTGGAAAGAAAGTAGGAAGGTGAATAGTCTGATTTAAAGCCACTTTAGAAATCACCTTAGGCATAAATGTAGGATTGGTCCTCAAGGCCACTCTGTCTTGATGGAAAATAAGGTAAGGTTCCACAGCCATGAGAGCTTGCAACTCTGACACCCTTCTTGCAGAAGTCAATGCTAATAAAATAGCTGTTTTCCAGGATAAGAACTTGATACCCGAAGCTACAGCAGGCTCAAAGGGAGGTAAAGTAAGCTTCTCCAAAACATAATTAAGATCCCAAGCAGGAACAGGAGGAGTTCTGGGAGGTCTTAAATTCTTAGCCCCTCTCAAGAATTGTCTCACCAGTAGATGAGAAAAAATGGGGGGAATCAGTGTTGAAATGAGCCGAAACAGCAGAAGCACGAATTTTGATGGAAGAGAATGAGAGGCCTTTAAGCAAGAGTTCAGAGAGGTAAAGTAAAATGGAGGAAATATCAGGTAGAAGAGTATCAGAACCTCGATCCCGCATCCAAATACAAAATCTTTTCCATTTAGAAGCATAAGATTTTCTAGTACTAGGACGCCTAGCTTCCAAGAGAACATCCAAAACTTGTTTAGGAAGAGCAGAAGGAATCAAAGGCCTTTGTAGAGCCAGGCTGCCAGGCAAAGTGTCTTAATTTGAGAGTGTAGCATCTGACCCTGATGTTGGGACAGAAGGGAAGGAGACAGAGGCAGAATCCAAGGAGGTTCCAAGAACAGGTGTCTTAAGGTTGGATACCAGAACTGCAGAGGCCAATTTGGAGCTATCAGAATGATAATCTTGGGTCTGTCCTGTTTTATTTTCAGTAGCATCCGAGGCAGAAGAGGAAGAGGAGGGAAGGCATATCCCGAAAGATTCCTCCAGCTGAAAGACAGGGCATCCACTTTCCATGCTGTTTTGTGGAAGGACCTGGTGCAAAATAGAGGTAACTGATGGTTGAGATGGGATGCAAACAGATCTGAGGACAACCCCAAACTGATGTAATCCTGCTGAATAAGTTGGGGTCCGGGATCCAAAAGATTTCTGCTTAGGCTGTCTGCTAAGAGATTTTGCTTTCCTGGGATGAATTGAGCTTGAAGATGCAGGTTCAGATTTAGGGCTGTGTCCCATAGACTCATGGCTAGTCTGCAAAGGGGGTAAGAGTGGGAGCCCCCCTGTTTATGTACCACATGACTGTGGTATTGTCTGTACGAATCAGAAGATGTCCTGGTTGCAAAAATTTCCAGAAGGCTAGAAGAGCATGTTGGACTGCCAACATCTCCTTCAGGTTGATGTGCCAGTGAAGATGTTTCTTTGGCCAAGAGCCCTGCTGGCAGTTGTCTTGAAAATGAGCTCCCCAAGCGTAATCCGAAGTGTCTGTGGTCATGATCTGTGAAGGCTGAGGCAGACGAAAGGGGTTTCCTTTGTTTACAGCACAGGTCCTGGACCACCAAAGGAACTCTTTTTGGAGGCAGGGAATCAGAGGTATCATTGTTTCCAGGCTGTGGCAATGCTGAGACCATACACTCTTTAGGTACCATTGAAGTTTTCTCATATGAAGCCTTGCGTTTGGAATCAACAGGATGCAAGAAGCCATGTAGCCCAGAGCCTGCAGGAATTTCCTTGCAGTGAGCTGAGTCAAAGTAGCCAAGGTTTTGAAAACTGATGCCAGATGTACTTGTTTTTCTGGAGTCAGGAAGGCCTTTTGCAAGCTTGTGTTTAGAAGAGCTCCCAAAAAGATTATTTGTTGAGAGGGGATCAAATGTGACTTTTTTGTGTTCACTGAAAATCCCAGTAGTAGGAGGAGACACTGAACAAACTGCAGATGTTGAAGTAAAAGATCCTTGCTGTCCGCCTGGATAAGGCAGTCGTCCAGATAGGGGTAAATTTGAATCCCTTGGAGTCTGCAATAAGCCACTACTGGAGCCAGGCACCTGGTAAAGACTCTGGGCGCAGTAGATAAGCCAAAGGGCAGTGCAGAGAATTGAAAGTGTCTCGAGCCTGCCTTGAATCGGAGGTATTTCCTGTGTTCCTGTCTGATAGGAATGTGTTAAGTAGGCCTCCTTCAGGTCCAATGTTACCATGCAAGCATCCTGGGAGAGCATGGGAAGAAGTTGTTGCAGAGTAAGCATCTTGAATTTTGGAATTTCCAGAAAAGTATTTAATACTGAGAGGTCCAGAATAGGTCTCCATGCATTTTGTTTTCTTGGGACCAGGAAAAGTCTTGAATAAAAACCCTTGCCCATCTCAGGGGTGGAACAGGTTCTATGGCTCTCATGGCCAATAAAGCGTCCACCTGATTTAAGGCCTCTGACCATTGATGTTTTGGCAGATCTGGCCAACCGTAAGACCTTGGCAGAGTATGAAAGTGGAATTTGTAGCCTTTTAAAATCACATCTAAAACCCATTTGTCCTGGGTTATATGCGTCCAATTTTGGTAAAAAAGAGATAGTTTTCCTCCGAGAGGAGCTTCCAGTCAAGAAGGACCTGTAGCCCAACAGAGGGAGTCATTGGGTCTGCTTCCTTTGTGATTGAGGTCTGTCTTCTCCCCTTCTAGGTGAAGAAGCAGTCCACTGTCTGGACCTATAAGAGGCCTGTGTCTGTGCCCGGCCTCTAGACCGTCTATATCTTCCCCTTTGAGGCCTGTCAGAAGTGGGAAAAGACCAATTTTTGGAGGGCCAATTTCTAGAAAATCTAGGAGGCTGAACTTGTAAAAAATCTTTGACAGTCTGCATAGATTTTGCTTTTTCCTCCATCTTTTTAATAACCTCCTCAGCCTTAGATCCAAATAACACATCATGTTGAACATGGGCATCTAACAGTTTCGCCTTAACCTGCTCAGGTAAATTCTGCTCTCGAAGTCACCCATGTCTCCTTATAACAGTACCAGAGGCTGCGGCCCTGCAAGAAGCTTCCAAGGCATCAAAAAGTACAGTTTTGTACCTAACATAAATGTAGATGTCCGATAGGAATGCATCTGCAGTCCTTACAAATGGGTTGTCCTGTCGTCAGGCAGCCCTTCGGTCGGCCGGATTCCAAAGTCTGAGTCTGGCCTCGGCTGGTGTCGCACTTCACCCGATGTCATAGCTGCAGTTATTCGGGTATAAAGGCATCAGCCGACGCCATTTTCCTCAGTGTTTCTTGCCCCAGATGCCAGGTGCCCTCTTGGAAGGCTAAATTTGGATAAATGCCATTGATTCCAAATAGTAGAGAGCAAACACAAAAAATAAGCATGTATGTACATATATACAAACAAATACACCATAATAGATCCCCCCCAAGCTAGCTGTAGGCTGGCAAATACCCTAGGAGTACCTCAGAGGGGAAGGTGGGTGGGTAATCCTGACTGCAGATGCATTCCTATCGGACATCTACATTTATGGTAGGTACAAAACTGTACTATGTCCTTCAAGGATGCATCTGCAGTCCTTACAAATGGGTAGAATACCATAGCTAAACAAGGGGAGGAGGAAAGAGTAGAGATTATGGTGTAGCTAGGATCCCCTGCAAAACAGCAGTGGCAAAACCTGCTCGGGATCTAGAGTATAAAGGTAAATTGTAATGCTTGGCAAATGTATGCACGGAGGTCCAAGTAGCAGCCTCTATAATGTCCTTGGTAGCCACTCCTCGTAAGAAGGCTGTGGTAGTGGCTGTAGCCCTTGTGGAGTGAGGCCTGATGTTCTCAGGAGTTTTCTTTCCATGGTAGGAGTAACAAAATCTAATGCAATTTCCTATCCATTTGGAGATTGTCTGTTTTGAAATTGGTTTTCCTTCCTTTCCTGTGGCATATGCTACCAGAAGCTGGTCAGTTTTTCTATTGGACTTAGTCCTGTCCAGGTAGTAGCGTAACTGTCTGTGTACATCCAAGGTATGCAAAAGTCTTTCTCCCCTGTTTTGTGGGTTTGGAAAGAATGTAGGTAGGTGGACAGCCTGATTTAATGGCACTCTGGATACCACCTTGGGCATAAATGTAGGATTTGTTCTCATGGACACTATCTTGATGGAAGATCAGGAAGGGTTGCACTGCCATTAATGCCTGTAGTTCAGAGACCCTTCTTGCTGAAGTTATTGCCAGCAGGAAAGCAGTCTTCCAGGATAAGTATTGTAATTCTGCTGTTGCTGCTGGCTCGAAAGGAGGAAGTGTCAATTTTTCTAGCACAAAGTTAAAGTCCCATGCTGGCAATGGTGGTTTCCTGGGAGGTTTTGCATTTTTAATTCCTCTCAGAAACTGTCTGAGCAGGGGATGAGAGAAGACAGGAGGATCCAAGCTGTATTGTGCTGAAATAGCTGATGCATGTATCTTGATGGAAGAATAGGACAGGCCTGTGTGGAAGAGCTCTGCCAAGTACTCCAAGATGTTGGCCATGTTTACCAGTGTCACATTCTCCCTTTGCAGTACTCCAAATGAGATATCTTTTCCATTTTGCTGCATAATTCTTTCTTGTTGAAGGTCTGCGAGCCTCCAGGATTATGTCCTTAACCCTTTGGGATAAATTTGGGTTAATTGCTGTTATGTAATGTTCCAGGCAGTTAGCTGCAGAGTTTTCAGGTTTGGATGCAGGATGTTGTAGTTGTTCTGTGTTAACAGTAATGGGATCAGGGGTAGTGTCCATATTTGTTCCCGAGACATGCTCCTCAGCAATGGGTACCAATGTTGTCTTGGCCAGTCTGGAGCTATCAGAATGATCCTTAGACGGTCCTCTTTGATCTTCAGAAGCACCTTGTGCATCAAAGGAAGTGGTGGAAATGCGTATGCTGTCAGGTTTTTCCAACTGAAGGATAGGGAGTCCACCTTCCAAGCAAGTGGGTGGTACATCCTTGTGCAGAATTTCTTTAGCTGGTGATTGAATGAGGATGCAAACAAGTCTATTTGTGGTAATCCCCATTTCCTTGTGATGGCTTTGAAGATGTCCGGATGAAGCATCCATTCGTGGGCATCTGTGGTTGTTCTGCTTAATATGTCTGCTAGAATGTTTTCTTTTCCCGGTACAAAGATTGCTTGTAACTGAATGTTGTAGCTCAGGGCCACATCCCATAGGTCCAGTGCCAGCCGGCATAGAGGATATGAATGGGTGCCTCCCTGTTTGTTGATGTACCACATAACTGTGGTGTTGTCTGTCCTTATCATCAACTGACCTTCTTGGAGAAATGGTCTGAATGACTGGATTGCCAATTTTACTGCCAGCATTTCCTTTAGATTTATGTATAGGCGCAGCTGGTCTTGAGTCCATAAGCCTTGTATGCACTTGCCCTGCATGTGCCCCCCAACCGAGGTCTGAGGCATCTGCCGTGATGGTTTGGCTTGGTTGGCTGTTGCAGAAGGGCAACCCTGTGTTTGATTGGCAGGCCTGAGCCCACCATAGGAACTCTTGTTTCAGGCATGGGATTATTGGGATTTTGGTTTCTAGGCTGTGCTTGTGTTGGGACCACAAATTCCTTAGGTACCACTGTAGCTTTCTCATATGCAGTCTGGCATGAGGCACCAGAATTATGCAGGATGCCATGAAGCCTAGAGCTTGCAGTACTTTTCTTGCAGTTAGGTGGTTCTGCTTCATTAATGCCAAGAAGTAGAGAGGTAGTTGCTCTTTCTTTTCTGCAGTTAGGAATGCCATTTGTTTTGATGTGTCCAGCTCTGCACCCAGAAAGGTTATTCTTTGGGATGGAATCAGCCTTGACTTTTTTATATTGACTGTATATCCCAAGGCTTGCAGCAGGTAAATGACTCTTTGTAAGTCTTCTGCTAGCTTGCTTTTGTTGTCCGCTTGAATCAGGCAGTCGTCCAGGTAGGGATAGATTTGGATTCCCTGGAGTCTGCAATGAGCAATTACTGATGCCAGGCATTTCGTGAACACTCTGGGCGCAGTAGATAAGCCAAAGGGCAATGCTGAAAACTGATAATTCTCTGATCCTGCAAGAAATCTGAGGTATCTTCTGCAAATTGGTCTTATGGGGACATGCAGGTATGCCTCCTTGAGATCTAGAGTTACCAGCCAAGACTCCTTGCCCAGCATGGGAAGAAGCTGCTGTAGGGTCAGCATTTTGAATTTTGGAACAATAAGGAATGTGTTTAAAGCGGACAGGTCTAGAATGGGTCTCCATTTGTTTTCTTTTCTTGGTACCAGGAAGAGTCTGGAGTAAAATCCCTTTCCTTGCTCCATAGATGGTACCTTTTCCACAGCTCTCATTCTTAATAGCTGAGATATTTTGTTTTAGAGCTTCTGTCCTTTGAGTAGGTGGAAGGTTTGGCATTCCTCTCTTCCCTGGTAGAGTATGGAAATGGAACCTGTAACCTTGGTCTATAGTTTGCAAAATCCATTTTTCCCTTGTGATGCAATGCCAGTTTTTTGAGAATAAGGTTAGTTTTCCGCCTAAGGGTGCTTCTAGTTGTTCCCTGGTAGGCGGTGCCACTGTCAAGTCACTGTGATGGAGTTGTTGTAGAGGTGGTGGCTGCGTCCGTGCCTCGCTGGTTGTTACCTTGCCATTGGCGTCCCCTGTAGGCACCCCTGGATTGGTTTCTGCCTCTTGGACGCCTATTCCTGCCCCTCTGAGGCTTAAAGGAGTCCGGAAAGGACCAATTCTTGGAGGGCCAGTTCCTGCTAAACCTTGGAGGTTGAACCTGTAAGAGATCTTTCACTGTTTGTACAGATTTCGCCTTCTCTTCCATCTTTTTTAGCACCTGCTGAGCAGGGGAACCAAATAAATTGACCTTGTCCATGGGTGCATCCAAAAGCTTTGATTTGACATGGTCTGGTAATGCCTGTTCTTTCAACCATGCATGTTCTCCTGATAACTGTGCCAGTTATGGCTGATCTAAAGGAAGCCTCCAGTGCATCATAGCCACATTTTAAAGAATGGTTACTAACCTGCTGTATGTTATGTACCATTTCCTGAACATATTTTTTATCTAAAGATTCTTCAGAGGAAAGCTTTTTAGTTAACTGGTCAAGCATAAACTCTTGATATTGAATCATATGAAATTGGCAGTTTAAAGCCCTAGCTGACAAGGTAGCAGAAGTGTAAACTGTTTACCCCATCTCTAAGGACCTGGATTCCCTTTCAGAGGGGAGGGGGTTTTTAGTAGAAGTAGCAGCTACAGCTTTAGGGCCCTGGGCGATGGTCTCTGGATCTGCAAAAGGAGCCTTGTATAAATGGTGATGAGTGTCCGGGACCCTGTAGAACCTATCGGGCTTAGCAGGAGCCGGAGGTAATGAATCAGGAGCAGTGCAAGCATCATTAAATGCATCATCTACAACAGAAAAAACTGGAGGTATAGCTAAAGGCCTATGTTGTGGCAAATGTAGAAAGGTTCTAAGCCCTTTTCTGGAGTCTGAGACATCTTGGCCCTGCCACTGAAATTGTTCCCTCATAGCATGCAAGGTTTCCCCAAAGGAAAATTCCTCAGGTGGAGAGGCTGAAGGGATGGACTCTTCAGCATCAGAGTCTTCGTAAGGAGAATAAGAAGCCTCAGAAAGGTCTGTATGTTCTGATTCATCAGAGGAACCATCAGTGGATACTGGTTCAGGGGGCTCTGCTCTAGGTCTTTTCTGGAGGTGGGAGAGGGGACCTGTCTGGATGAGGCTGGGATCCACGAATTAAAGAAATTAAATCCTCAGCCAAAGATAGCATATGAGAGCTAGTGCTGGGCCTGTGTGAGGGGGGTTTGGCAGGCACAGTTTTAGAAGCTTTGGCTGCTTTAGCCCTGGCAAAGGCCTTGATAGACATGGCTGCAGGAGGCCTAGCAGCTCCACGTGCAGGGGTTGAAATATCCAGGGGGATTGTGTCTGATAATTCCTGAGAAACCGCAATAGAAGGCTGGATTTCAGAAGCGGATTCTACCAGGTTAGAGGAGGCCTCGGTAGAAGGCATCGTTTCGGCTGGAGAAAGAACCGCTTGCTCTGTTTCGGCCGAAACCGAGACACTCGCGGTTTGCTTAATCGCGGTCTCGGCCGAGACCACGGACCGCGAGTGTCGGTCCTTTTCTTTTCGTTTTTTGGAAATTTGCGTTGTCGGAGGATCCGACGGCATAATATAGGCAAAATCAGAGCCGAAAATTTGTTCAGCAAACTCCGACCGACGTCTAAGGGTCCGTCGGTTAAAAGAAGCGCAGGCCAGACAAGCTGCTACGTCGTGGTCTGGGCCTAAACAATGTATACAGTAGGAGTGGAAATCTTTATGAGGTATTTGTTTCCCACAAGATAAACAGTTATTCACTTTCTCTGACATCGGCTGAGGCAAGAAAGAGTCCCCAACGGGGTACTTAGCTTTTTAGAAGTCTTTGAAGTAGTATTCGGTAGTAGTAATCTCTGGATCTGACCGACCGGCACTTGCGAACAGCTTCTGCTTCGGGCGCCACGCGGCAAGAAAGACCGAGGAAAATGGCGTCGGCTGATGCCTTTATACCCGAATAACTGCAGCTATGACGACGGGTGAAGTGCGACACCAGCCGAGGCCAGACCCAGACTTTGGAATCCGGCCGACCGAAGGGCTGCCTGACGACAGGACAACCCATTTGTAAGGACTGCAGATGCATCCTTGAAGGACATCCACAATGTAAGCTATGTTTGCTAACTTGTTCAGTTGCATGCAAAACATCTTGTAATTCCTTGTCCTCTGCACATGCAGGAAAGGTAGAAAGCCTTTGCTTTAAAACAGACAAAAGAAACTGTTGATACTTGAACATATGAAACTGGCAATTTAAACCTCTAATAGAAAGAGTAGCAGAAGTATAAACCTTTTTGCCCCACCTATCCAAGGCACGAGAATCCTTTTCAGAGGGAATAGAATTTTTAGATGAAGTGGCCTTAGCAGCTTTAGAACCCTGAGAAATAGTTTCTGGATCTGCAGAAGGTTTCTTAAATAAGAATTGATGGGAATCAGGGACTCTGTAAAATCTATCAGGCTTAGGAGCAGGCGGCAAGGAATCAGGATTCAGGTTAGCTTCAGAGAAAGCATCATCCACAATGTCAAGCACAGGAGGAATAGCCAAAGGTCTGTGTTGAGGGAGAAGGAGAAATTCTCTGAGTCTCTTTTTGGAGGCAGAATAATCCTGACCTTCCCAATGAAAATGCTCTCTCATCTCATGTAAAGTTTCCCCAAAAGAGAAATCTTCAGGGGGAGAAGCAGAGGGAATAGAGTCCTCTGCATCTGAATCCTCATAAGGAGGAAAAGAGTAATCCTTGTCAGAGGAAGAGACAGAAGACACAGAAGCCTGGTCAGAGGAATCATAAGGTAAATCCTGTCTAGGCCTTTTTTCAGGAGGAGGGTGAGAACCCCTAATCATTGTAAGTAAATCCTCAGCCATCCGTAGTAATTGCTTCTGGGACATGGGAGCTGAATCCGAAGCAGCTTGAGTAGAAATACTTGGTTTTACAGGAGTTTTTGTCTTTGCCTTTGACTTTGATTAAATAGTTATATGTGAAGGCCTGAAAACACTCTCAGAAGCCGGTACCTGCACAGCGGTTCCGGACCCATCTGAAGGAGCGACGTCCAAAGGTCCTGCAGCAGATAAAATATTAGGCCTAGATGGCTCCCCATGGGAGTCCGTGTCGGCCGACAGGGGCTGCAAAAGCGCCTCACTGACGACCGCCGAACCCGAAGCTGGCTCCGGCTGCGAAGAATCCTGTTTGGACCTCGGAGTCCTATCCTTGTCCTTGCGTTTCTTTTGAATTCCGGTTGTCGGTAAAGTATCCGACGACATCCTGTAATTAAATCGTCTACCGAAATAGTTCAAGGCCCAATCGTACCTACGCTTGATAGTGCAAGAATTAAACCTGGGGCACAGAACCGACAACAAGAAACATTGTGGTCAGGGCCCTAAGCAAGGTAGACAGTAAGAGTGGAAATCTTTGAGGTATTTGTTTTCCACACGATATACAATTAACTTTCTGACATCGGAGGAGCAAGAAAAAAGTTTCCCCAACGGGGTACTTAGCTTGAGAAGAGAAGTAGAAAACTTCGGACCAAAGTCAATCAAAGCACGTTGTTCTGAATACGCCAACCAAAGACTTGCGAGCTGCTTCCCACCACACGGCAAGAAAGACTGGAGAAGATGGCGTCGGCTGTCAGCTATGTACCTCTGCATTCTGACGTCAGGGTACTTGCTGGTACAGCCAACGCCGGACCCAGACTTTGGGATTCTGGCCGACCTTGGGCTGCCTGCCGGCAGGAACACCCTACATTTATGACTGCAACAGTGAAACACTAAGAACATCTAGCCAGGCTCTCTGGTGCAGGGATAGTAGACTCCTGATTGCCTCCACAGCGGGACAATTGGGCCTTCCTTTTTGGAGCGCTGATAGGATTGGACAGAAAAGAATCTTTGGACTCTTGGTTTTGCAGCCCTCCCTTGCAGTGCACATGTCTTCATCCATTTGAGTTTCCCCAGCAGCAGGTGGTGGAAAGTACAGTTGCGTACACTTACCATAAATGTAAATGTTAAAGTGTATTCACTGTTGCAGTCATTACATTTGGGTTATCTGCTTGCAGTAGCCCTCAGTCGGCCTGATTAACAAAGTCTTGGGTCCTGGGTCAGTTACTGTCCCTTCTTCCGTGACATCAGGTGGTATAAAACATGCAGCCAATTCTATTACATCAGTTTTTCTTGCACTAGATGTCAGGTGCCCCTCTAATGGGAAGCAATTAAATCTATAAATACACAAGGATATACCTCCAACAAAAAAGCAAATACACCAAAAAGCTTTTGAGCATAGTAAAGCAGAGTAAAGGTATAGCCAAAAGTAGTAAGGGGGTTGGAGGGAGGGTAAGCAGGACTGCAACAGTGAATACACTCTGACATCTACATTTATGGTAAGTGCACACAACTGTAAAATGTTCATGTTTCACTGTTGCAGTCATTACATTTGGGTAGATTCCCAAAGCTAAGGATGGGAGGAAGAATTAAGACAGTATTAGGGCCAGCTATAAAGCCCTGCAACACTGCAGTGGCAAAGCCAGCTCTGGGTTTAGAGAAAACTGGCAGATGGTAATGCTTGGTGAAACTATGTACAGAACTCCAGGTAGCACCTTCTAGGAATGTCCCTGGTAGGGACGCCTCTGTGAAAGGCTGTAGAGGTAGATGCAGCCCTGGTTGAGTGGGGTCTGATCCCCTGTGGGATAGGTTTTCCATGGTGCTTGTAGCAGAAATGAATGCAATGGCCTATCCATTTGGAAATGGTTAGCTTTTGAAATAGCCTACCCCTCTACCCCTGCAGCAAATGCCACAAGCAGTTGTTCAGATTTCCTTTCAGGTTTAGTCCTGTCCAAGTAGAATCCAAGTTGTCTGGGCACATCTAATGAGTGCAATATCCGTTCCCCTTTGTTATGTGGATTAGGAAAGAAGGGTGGCAAATGAATGGACTAATTAAGGGCTACACTGGATATCACCTTGGGCATGGAGGGATTGGTCCTGAGGGACACCGTGTCCGCATCAAAGATGATGAAAGGCTCCACTGCCATGAGGGCCTGTAATTCAGATACCCTTCTTGCTGAAGTGATTGCTAAAAGAAAAGCTGTTTTCCAAGAAAGGAAGTCTGCAGTAGCAGCTGACTCGAAAGGGGGAAGAGTGAGTTTCTCCAATACAAAGTTAAGGTCCCATGCTGGAGTTGAAGCTCTCCTGGGTGGTCAAATGTTTGGCCCCTCTAGGGAACTGCTTGAGCAGGGGATGAGAGAAGAGGGGAGGTTCTGTGTTATAACGAGCCAAAATGGCTGAGGCGAGAATTTTGATGGAAGAGAAAGACAGGCCCTTGTGAAGTACCTCAAGTATTGTAAAATGTGAGGTAAAGTGGGCACTGCTGTGCTCATCCCTTGAGACTGGTTCCAGGCACAGAAGCTTTTCCATTTTCCAGCATAAGATTTTCTAGTACTAGGCCTCCTTGCCTCTAAAATGATATCCATCACTGGTTTACTGAGGGATGGTAAAGGAGAGATTAGGTAATTAGCCAGGCTGCTAGGTTTAGTGTTTGAAGCTGAGGGTGCAGAATATGGTTCTCCTGCTGAGACAATAGGCTAGGAGTCTGAGGCAGGTGTCATGGGGAAGTACAGTTTTGTACCTACCATAAATGTAGATGTCCGAACAGGATAGCATCTGCAGTCATAACAACTGGGTTGTCCTGTCGTCAGGCAGCCCTTCAGTCGGCCGGATTCCAAAGTCCGGGTCCGGCTTCGGCTGATGTCGCACTCCACCCGACGTCATCTCTGTTGGTCTTCGGGTATAAAAGCATCAGCCGACGCCATTTTCCTCAGTGTTTCTTGCCCCAGATGCCAGAAGCCCTCTTGCAGGCTAAAATTTGGATAGATGCCAATGTTTCCAAATAGATAGAGGTAAACACAACAATAAGCATGTATGTACATATATACAAACAAATACACCATAAAAGACTCCCCCCCAACAGCTAGCTATTAGGAGGGTAAACACCCTAGGAGTACCACAGAGGGGAAGGAGGGAGGGTAATCCTGACTGCAGATGCTATCCAGTTCGGACATCTACATTTATGGTAGGTACAAAACTGTACTATGTCCTTCATGGATGCATCTGCAGTCATAACAACTGGGTAGAATACCATAGCCAACTAGGGAGGAGGATAAAAGTAGATTATGGTGTGTTTAGGATCCCTTGCAGTACAGCAGTGGCAAACCCTGCTCGGGATCTGGAATATAGAGGCAAATTATAATGCTTGGCAAATGTATGCACGGAGGTCCAAGTAGCCGCCTCAATAATGTCTTTGGTTGCCACTCCTCGTAAGAAGGCTGTGGTAGTGGCTGTTGCCCTTGTAGAATGAGGTCTTATGTTCTGTGGAATTGGTTTTCCATGGAAGGAGTAACAGAATCGTATGCAATTTCCTATCCATTTGGAGATTGTCTGTTTGGAAATAGCTTTTCCTTCCCTTCCTGTTGCATAGGCTACAAAAAGTTGGTCAGTCTTTCTGCTATTTTTTGTTCTGTCCAAGTAGTAGCGTAGCTGTCTATGTACATCCAAGGTATGCAGTATTCTTTCCCCTCTGTTTTGTGGGTTGGGAAAGAAGGTAGGTAGGTGGATTGCCTGGTTTAAAGACACACTGGATACCACCTTGGGCATAAATGTAGGATTAGTCCTCATGGAGACACTATCTTGGTGGAAGATTAGGAAGGGTTGCACTGCCATTAAGGCCTGTAGTTCTGAAACCCTCCTTGCTGAAGTAATTGCCAGTAGGAAAGCAGTTTTCCATGACAGGTGTTGTAGGTCTGCTGTTGCTGCTGGTTCAAAGGGTGATAGTGTCAATTTTTCTAGCACAAAGTTCAAATCCCAAGCTGGTAATGGTGGTTTCCTTGGAGGTTTTACATTCTTGATTCCTCTGAGGAACTGCCTGAGCAAAGGGTGCGAAAAAACAGGTGGATCAAAGCTGTATTCTGCTGAAATAGCTGATGCATGTATCTTGATGGAGGAGTAGGACAGGCCTGAATGAAGAAGTTCGGCCAGATATTCCAGAATGTTAGGCATATCTATGTTTGACACATCTTTTCCTCTTTCTGTACTCCAAATGACAAACCTTTTCCATTTTCCAGCATAGTTCCTTCTTGTTGAAGGTCTGCGTGCTTCAAGAATAATGTCTTTTACTCTTTGGGAAAGTTCTGGATTAGCTGCTGCTATGTGATGTTCCATGCAGTTAGTTGCAACGTTTTAGGTTTGGATGTATGATGCTGTAGTTGTTCTGAGTTAACATCAAAGGCATCAGGGTATTGGCCACATATTGTCCCGAGACATGCTCCTCAGTAGTGGGTACCAGTGTTGTCTTGGCCAGTTCGGAGCTATCAGGATTATCCTTGGACGTTCTTCCTTGATTTTCAGTAGTACCTTGTGTATCAAAGGAAGAGGTGGGAATGCATATGCTGTTAGGCCTTTCCAGTTGAAGGAGAGCGAATCCACTTTCCATGCTAGTGGGTGGAATGTCCTTGTGCAGAATTTTTGAGCTGGTGATTGAGAGGTGATGCGAATAGGTCTATCTGTGGCATTCCCCATTTCTTTGAGATGGTCTTGAAGATGTCCGGGTGCAGCTTCCATTCGTGGGCATCCGTGGTTCTGCTTAATATGTCTGCTAGAGTATTGTCTTTCCCGTACAAATATTGCCTGTAACTGGATGTTGTAGCTGAGTGCCAGGGTCCACAGCTCCAAGGTCATTCTGCATAGGGGTATGAATGAGTGCCTCCCTGTTTGTTGATGTACCACATGACTGTGGTGTTGTCTGTCCTTATCATCAACTGGCCCTCCTTGAGAAATGGTTTGAACTTTTGGATTGCCAGTTTTACTGCCAGCATTTCTTTTAGGTTGATGTGCAGGTGAAGTTGATCCTGTGTCCACAATCCTTGCACGCATTTGTCCAGCATGTGGGCCCCCATCCTAGGTCTGAAGCGCCTGTTGTGATGGTCTGGCTTGCTTGACATCTGCGAAAGGGTAGGCCTGGGTTTGACTGGCATGCCTGAGCCCACCATAGGAACTCCTGTTTTAAGCATGGAATTAGTGGGATTTCTGTTTCTAGACTGTGTCTGTGTTGGGACCATAAATTCTTTAGGTACCACTGTAGTTTTCTCATATGTAGTCTGGCAAATGGAACCAAGATTATGCATGATGCCATGAAGCCCAAGGCCTGCAGTACTTTTCTTGCTGTTAACTTGTTCAGTTTTGTTAATGCCAAGAAGTAAAGAGGAAGTTCTTTTTGTTTTTCTGTAGTCAGGAATGCCATTTGTTTTACTGTGTCCAATTCCGCGTCCAAGAATGTCCTTGTTTGGGATGGTATCAGCCTTGACTTTTGTAAATTGACTGTGTATCCCAGTGCTTGTAGCAAGTAAATGACCCTTTGTAAATCTGTTGTCAGCTTGCTTTTGTCACCTTGTAGCAGGCAGTCGTCCAGGTATGGGTAAATTTGAATTCCCTGTAGTCTGCAATGGGCGATTACTGATGCCAGGCATTTTGTGAATACTCTGGGCGCAGTAGATAAGCCAAAGGGCAATGCTGAGAATTGATAGTGCTCTGATCCTGCAAGAAATCTGAGGTATCTTCTGCAGATTGGTCGAATGGGGACGTGCAGGTATGCCTCCTTGAGATCTAGAGTTACCAGCCAAGACTCCTTGCCCAGCATGGGAAGAAGCTGCTGTAGGGTCAGCATTTTGAATTTTGGGACAATGATGTATGTATTTAAGGTGGACAGGTCGAGAATTGGTCTCCAACTTTTTTCCTTTCTTGGAACTAGGAATAGTCTGGAATAGAAGCCCTTTCCTTGCTCTGCTGTTGGCACTCTTTCCACAGCTCTCATGTTTGCTAACTCCATTATCTGGCGTAGAGCCTCTGTTTTTGATTTGGAGGTAGATTTGGCATTCCTCTTTTGACTGGTAAAGTGTGGAAGTGAAACCGTAACCTTGATCTATGGTTTGTAAAATCCACTTGTCTTTTGTTATGCAGTGCCAGTTCCTTGAAAATAAGGTTAACTTTCCACCTAGAGGAGCTGCTATTTGTTCCCTGGTAGGCGGATTTAGGGTTAAGTCACTGTGGTTGTGCTGATGTAGTGGCAGTGGCTGTGTCTGTGCCTCTGTTGTTACCTTGCCACTGTCGTCCTCTGTAGGCACCTCCTCTGGATTGGTTTCTGCCTCTGGAACGTCTATTCCTGCCCCTTGGAAATTTTGTGGAGTCAGGAAAGGACCAATTTTTGGCAGGCCAGTTCCTGCTAAACCTTGGGGGTTGAACCTGCAAGAAATCTTTAACAGTTTGAACAGATTTTGCCTTTTCTTCCATTTTCTTCATAACCTGCTGGGCAGGTGTACCAAACAAACTTGTCTTGTCCATAGGAGCATCTAGCAGCTTAGCTTTAACATGATCCGTAAAGCTTGTTCCTTTAGCCATGCATGCCTTCTTATCACTGTGCCTGTCATGGCTGATCTAAATGAAGCCTCCAGTGCATCATAGCCACATTTTAAGGAATGGTTGCTAACCTGTTGTATGTTATTTACCATCTCTAATACATATTTCTTATCAAGAGATTCATCAGTGGTTAGTTTTTAGTTAACTGATCAAGCATAAACTCTTGGTATTGTATCATGTGAAACTGACAGTTTAAAGCTCTAGCTGAGAGAGTAGCTGAAGTGTAGACCTTTTTACCCCATCTGTCTAATGACCTTGCTTCCCTTTCAGAAGGGGTAGGGTTTTTAGCTATGGTCGCGGCTACTGCCTTGGGACCCTGGGATATAGTTTCTGGGTCTGCAAGTGGGGCCTTGTAAAGGTGGTGATGAGTATCTGGCACCCTGTAAAATCTGTCTGGTTTGGCAGGGGCTGGGGGTAAAGAATCTGGAGCGGAGCAAACATCATTGAAAGCATCATCCACCACAGAGAGAACAGGAGGTATAGCTAAGGGCCTGTGCTGTGGGAGGTGCAGAAAGGTCCTAAGTCTTTTCTGGAGTCTGAAAAATCCTGTTGCTGCCATTGGAACTGTTCTCGCATGGCATGCAAGGTTTCCCCAAAGGAGAATTCTTCTGGTGGGGAAGCAGCTGGAATGGATTCTTCAGCATCAGAATCTTCAAAATTGGAGAAGGGAGCCTCTGGCTGGTCAGTTATGTCTGATTCATCAGCAGATTCATCAGAGGACACTGGCTCAGGGGGCTCTGCCCTAGGTCTCTTCTCTGGGGGCTGAGAGGCCCTATCTGGGTGAGATTGAGATCCTCTGATTAAAGAAATTAAATCTTCTGCCAAAGTAAGCATTTGGGAACTAGAAGAGGGCCTGGATGTGGGGGTTTAACAGGCACTGTTTTAGTAGTCTTGGCTGCTTTAGCCCTGGCGAAGGCCTTAATGGACATGGCTGCTGGAGGCCTAGCAGCACCACGTGCTGGGGTAGAGACATCCAAGGGATGGTGTCTGATAAGTCAACCACCGTAGTGGGTAAAATTTCTGAGGTCGATTCAAGAGTTGTAGCAAGGGCCTCAGTTGTAGGAATAGGTTCAGCTGTACTTAGATCAGTTTTCTCGGTTTTGGCCGAAACCGAGACGCCGCGTTTGCTTAACCATGGTTTCGCCGAAACCGCGGACCGCGAGTGTCGGTCTTTATCTTTGCGTTTTGGTAGATTGGGTAGTCGGAGGATCCGACGGCATAATGTACGCAAAATCAGAACTGAAAAACTGTTCTGCAAACTCCGACCGATGCCTAAGCGTTCGTCGATTGAAAGAAGCACAGGCCGAACAGGCTGCTACGTGGGCTGGGCCTAAACAAGGCAGACAGTAAGAGTGGAAATCTTTATGAGGTATTTGTTTCCCACAGGTTAAACAATTGTTAACTTTTTCTGACATCGGCTGAGGCAAGAAAGAGTCCCCAACGGGGTACTTAGCTTTAGAAGTCTTCAAGTAGTATTCGGTAGAAGTAATCTCTGGATCCGACCGACCGGCACTTGCGAACAGCTTCTGCTTCGGGCGGCACGCGGCAAGAAAGACTGGGGAAAATGGCGTCGGCTGATGCTTTTATACCCGAAGACCAACAGAGATGACGTCGGGTGGAGTGCGACATCAGCCGAAGCCGGACCCGGACTTTGGAATCCGGCCGACTGAAGGGCTGCCTGACGACAGGACAACCCAGTTGTTATGACTGCAGATGCATCCATGAAGGACATCAACAGTGACACTGCGCAAGAAGGGGTACCAGTGTTGGCGAAGCCAGTCTTGAGCAACCAAAATCATTTTTGGTTTGTCCTGTTTGACTTTTAGTAGAACCTCTGGTGAGCAGAGCCAGACGGGGACAGACAAACAGATAGGTTTTTCCATCTGAATGATGGAGCATCCATTTCCCAGGATTTTTTTGTGATGAGTTCTTGTGAAGAATTTGTCCAAATGATAGTTCTGGGGCAAGGCAAAAAGATCCATGTCCAGAATCCCCCATTTGCGTGTCAACATGTTGAAAATCCGTGGTTCCAGTTTCCATTCGTGTGGGTCCATGACATTTCTGCTTAGTTCATCTGCCAGAGTATTCAGCTTTGCTGGCAGGAATTGAGCTTGTAGTTGTATTTGATAGGTCAAGGCAGTGTTCCACAATGCCATGGCTAGTCTGCAAAGGAGGTAAGAGTGTGTACCCCCCTGTTTGTTCATGTACCACGTAACTGATGTTGTCTGTTTCCTCATTAATTGTCCTGGATGAAGGTAGCCCCTGAAGGCTGTCAAGTGCATTCTGTACAACTAGCATCTCTTTTTGAATGACATGAAGGTGCATTTGATTTGGTCTCCATTTGCCCTGAATGCACTTCCCTGCCAGATGAGCCCCCCCCAAGCATAGTCTGATGCATCTGTAGTTGGGGATTGGGCGGCAGGGGGTGGAGTGAATGGTAGTCCCTTGTTTTGGTGGCAGGCCTCTGCCCACAATAGGAACTCTAGTTGCAGGCAATGCATGATAGGAATCGTTTCTAGGCTGTGACAATACTGACTCCATAAACTTTTTAAGTACCACTGAAGCTTCCTCATATGCAGTCTAGCATATGGAATTAGAAGAATGCAGGAGGCCATGAACCCCAAGGCTTGCAGAATTTGTCTTGCAGACAGCAGGGTTTTTCTGGCCACCTCTTTGAAGTAAGTTACCAAATGAATTTGGTTTTCTGGCATAAGGTAAGCCATCTGGGCAGTTGTATTCAAGCTTGCACCCAGGAATGTAATTTTTTGAGAGGGTACCAGTTGTGATTTATTTTCGTTTATGGTGTACCCTAGACAAGTTAGAACCCTTTTTATAAACACCAGATGTTTTAAAAGAATGTCCTTGTTTTCTGCCTGAATTAGACAATCAACCAGGTATGGATATATTTGAATATTTATTTGCCTGCAAAATGCAATTACTGGAGCCAGGCACTTTGTGAAGACCCGACGCGCAGTAGATAAGCCAAAGGGAAGTGCAGACAACTGGTAATGCAAGTAGCCTGCTTTGAAGCGGATTTATCTTCTGCAAGATTCCCTGATTGGGATATGCAGGTAAGCCTCAAGTTTAGAGTTACCAACCAGACATCTTTGCCTAGCATAGGAAGCAACTGTTGAAGATTCAGCATCTTCAACTCTAGAATGTCCATAACTGTATTCAGAGTACATAAGTCCAGAATTGGACACCACGATTTGCCTTTTCTGGATACCAGAAAAAAAGTCTTTAATAGAAACCTTGTCCCTTTTCCTCTTCTGGTACTGGTTGAATAGCCCCCATGTTCATGAGGGACAGTACTTGTTCCTGGGCCTCTTCCCACTGATTTCGGGGCAGGTCTGGCCATCCGTTTGGGATTGGCAACGTGTGGAAATGAAATCTCTATCCCTGGGATACTATATTTAAAACCCATTTGTCCCGGGTTATAAGTTGCCAGTTTCTTGCATGAAGTGCCAGTTTTCCCCCCAAAGGGGCGGCTAAAAGGTAAGTGCTTGGTAGGTGTAAAGGGAAGTCATTGAGACTGCTTACCACAGGGAGGTGCCTTGTTGTTTCCAGAAATGGAGGAGGCACCCCATTGTTTTGTTCTAAAAGTCCCTTGTAACTGAAACCTGAAGGCTTTGGAACGTCTGGGTTTGACTTGAGTGGCTCTCGAAGGGACTGGAAAGGACCAGTTCTTAGTTGGCCAGTGCCTACTGAATCGTGGAGGTTGCACTTGTAAGAAATCTTTCACAGTTTGCATATATTTAGATTTATCTTCCATCTTTTTGTAAACTTCTTCAGCCTTATTACCAAAGAGACTACCTTGTTGTAAAGGAGCATCCAACAATTTTGTTTTAACATGATCAGGCAGAGTTTATTCTTTGAGCCAAGCATGCCTTCCTAACACAGACGCAGTTAAAGAAGCCCTGCAAGAGGCCTCCAAAGAATCAAAACCACATTGCAAAGTAGGTTTTCCAACTTGTTCAGCTGAATGCAATAAATCATGTAAATGTATTTTCCACACAGTCAGAAATTATCATCAATTTCTGTTTAAGCAGTCCCATGATATGCTGTTGATATTTAAAGCAAATGAAATTGACAGTTTAAAGCCCTGATTGCCAAGGTTGCAGAAGTGTAAACCTTCTTAACCCATCTATCCAGCACCCTGGAATCTCTATCAGAAGGGGTAAATTTTTAGCAGTAGAGGCCTTAATACCCTTGGGACCCTGAGAAATGGTTTCAGGATCTCCAATAGGATTTTTGAAAAGGGATTTGTGGGAGTCAGGAACCCTGCAGTATCTGTCTGGCTTACAATGAGCCGGAGGCAGAGAATCAGGAGCCATACTGGATTCTGAAAAAAATCAACAATGTCTAGAACAGGAGATATAGCCAAAGGCCTATGCTGAGGAAGAAGAAGAAAATCCCCAAGTCTCTTTTTAGATTCAGAGAAATCCTGACTTTCCCAGTGGAAATGTTCCCGTAAGGTATGTAAAGTTTCCCCAAAAGAAAAATCCTCAGGGGAGAAGAAAAAAGGAATGGAATCTTCTGCGTCAGAGTCCTCATACGTTGGTATAGACAAATCCTGTTCATTAGAAGAGTCAGAAGAAACAGAATCCTGGTCAGAAGATTCATAATCAATGTCTTGCCTAGGCCTCTTAAAAGGGGGGGGGGGGGGTTGGCTACCCCTGATCAGAGTAATTAATCTTCAGCCATTTTGATCATTTATTTTTTAGGCATAGGAGCCTGCACATGTGGCCCCAGGCATCTGTTTTTTAGGCAGATTTAGATTTTGGCCTTAGTTTTGAAGATGGCGTCAGTCTAATGTACAAATACGTAGGCCAGAAAACACCCTCAGAAGCCGGTGCTTGCAGAGTGACTCTGGACCCATCTAAGGAAGAGACATCCGCGGGTTGCATAAATGAAGTATCTCGCAACATACTGGACTCCGAATGGGTCTCAGCAGAGGCCTGCGAACCAAAAGTAGCGGGTATCAGCGGCTGCAAAAGCACCTCACCAAGTACCGGCGAACTGGCGACTGGCTTAGGAGAAACATAGTAGTTAGTTTTGGACCTCGACGGCCTTTTTCTTTGTGCGTTTTAGGTATTCAGGTTGTCAGACTGCTAACAGACATTTCTGGATAATTAAAGCGTAAGCAGAAATATTTAGAAGCAAAACTATACACACGTTTAATAGTGCATTGATTAAATTTAGCACAAAACCGACAGTAAGGTACTTTGTGGTCAGGGCCTAGGCAAGGAATACAATACAAATGAAAATCCTTACGAGGTATTTGCTTCCCACAAGTAATGCAAATGTTAACTTTTACTGACATCGGTAAGGAGCAAGAAAAAGTTGTCCCATAGGGGTACTTAGCTTTTTAGTTGAAGACTTCGGTTCTGAAACTCGAAAAAGTACAGCTGTGTACACTTACCATAAATGTAGATGTTAGAGTGTATTCACTATTGCAGTCATTACATTTGGGTTATCCTGCTGGCAGGTTGCCCTCTGTCAGCCTGAATTCCAAAGTTTTGGGTCCTGTGGCGGTTGCTGTTGCCTCTTCCCTGCAGTCAGGGGTGTAAAAGATGCAGCAAACACCATTTTATTCAGTTTTTCTTGCCCCAGTTGTCAGGTGCCCCCAAAAGAGTAGGCTAAAATTGAGTAAAGAAAACATACATACACCAAAAATAAGCTTTACCTTCATCTATAAGCAAATACACCACCTAGGTTGTATAGATTAGAGAAGTAAAGATAAGTTCCAGCAAAAATAAGGGGGATGGTGGGTGGGTAACCTGGACTGCAACAATGAATACACTCGAACATCTATATTTATGGTAAGTGTACACAACTGTACTATGTTCTTCGTGTTTCACTGTTGCAGTCATTACATTTGGGTTGAGTCCCAAAGCTATGGTTGGGGCCTGGAGCTAAACAGCATTAGGAGTGGCTATGAGGCCCTGCAGAACTGCAGTGGCAAAGCCTGCCCTGGATTTAGAGTAAAGAGGCAGATTGTAATGTTTTGTAAAGGTATGCACTGAACTCCAAATAGCAGCCTCTAAAATGTCTTTGGTTGGTAGTCCCCTGAGAAAGGCTGCAGCTTTGGTTGAATGTGGCCTAATACCCTTAGGCACTGGTTTGCCATGTTGTGAGTAGCAGGAACGAATGCAGTGACCTATCCACTTTGAAATAGTCCGCTTGGAGATAGCCTTTCCATGTGATGCTGTGGCATATGCCACTAGTAATTGTGTCTTTCTGAAAACTTTAGTGTTTTCCAAGTAGAATCTAAGTTGTCTGTGTATGTCCAAAGAATGCAGAATTTTCTCCCTCTTGTTCTGTGGATTTGGATAAAAAGTGGGCAAATTAATTGTTTGGTTAAGGGCTGCACAGGATACCACCTTAGGCGTAAATGTAGGGTTTGTTCTCAGAGAGACCCTGTCTGGATAAAAAATGATAAAGGGTTCCACAACCATGAGAGCCTGTAGCTCAAACTCATCTTGCAGAAGTTACTGCTAGGAGCAGAGCTGTTTTCCAAGATAAGAACTTTATATCCGCAGTAGCAGCTGGCTCAAAAGGAGGTAAGGTGAGTTTTTCCAAGACGTAACTGAGGTCCCATGCAGGTATTGGCATTCTCCTTGGAGGCCTTATGTTTTTGGCTCCTCTGAGGTACTGCCTTAATAAAAGCATGAGAACAGAGTTGTGGCTCTGTACTGTAATGAGCCGAAATGGCAGAGGCATGACTTTTAATTGATGAAAAAGATAAGGCCTTTGTCCAGCATCTGTTAAGTATTGCAAAATATCTCAAGAATATTTGGGACAGCTGTATCAGTTCCTTGAGCTTGGTTCCAAGCGCAAAATCTCTTCCATTTCCCAGCACAGGATTTTCTAGTACTAAGCCTTCTGGCTTCTAAAATGACATCCATCACAGCTTTACTGAGAGGTGTGGTTTGTATGGCTACATTATCCGCCATGCTGCCAGGTTTAGGGTCCTGAGTTGGCTGTGCAGAATCTGATTGCTTTGCTGGGACAGTAGATGAGGTATTTGAGGTAAGGTCCAGGCTGGGCATTGGGACAAGTTTCTTAAAATCGGACACAAGTACTGCCGTGGCCAGTCTGGGGCAATCAGAATCATTTTGGTTTCTCCTGCCTGACCTTTAGGAGTACCTTGGGGAGGAGAGGCAGTGGAGGAAAGGCATATACTGATAGGTTTGTCCAGTTGAAAGATAAGGCATCCACTTTCCAAGCATGTCTGTGATAAGTCCCTGTGCAGAATCTTTTTAGTTGATTGTTTTGAGGGGGGGGGGGGGCAAATAGATCTATGTCCAGGCATCCCCATTTCTTTATCATCATGCTGAAGACTTGTGGATCCAAGTGCCACTTGTGTGGATCCAAGTGCCACTTGTGGGGATCCGTGAGGTTTCTGCTTAGTTCGTCTGCCAGACTATTTTCCTTTCCTGGCAGGAACTGTGCCTGCAAATGAACTTGGTAAGTCAATGCTGTGTCCCATAAAGCCATGGCTAGTCTGCACAGGGGATAAGAATGAGTGCCCCCCTGCTTGCTTATGTACAACATGACCGTGGTGTTGTCTATCGGTAGTTGTCCCGGATGAAGTAGGTCCTTGAAGGCTGTCAGGGCATTTTGAAAGTACAGTTTTGTACCTAACATAAATGTAGATGTTAGTGTATTCACTGCTGCAGTCATTACACTTGGGTTATCCTGCTGTCAGGCGGTCCCCGCAGTCGGCCAGAGTTCCAAAGTCTTGGTCCGGCGTCAGTTGCTGTCGCTTCTTCCCTGACGTCAGTGCACCAGGGGTATATAAGATGCAGCAGACGCAATTTTCTTCAGTTTTTCTTGCCCCAGATGTCAGGTGCCCCCAAATAGGTAGGCAATACATACTGCTAATAAAACATAGATAAAAAATAAAAACAATAACTTCAGTTACAAGCAAATACACCACATAGGTTGTACAGGATAGAAAGGTATAGATAAGTCCCAGCTAAGAAAGACATCTACATTTATGGTAGGTACAAAACTGTACTATGTTCATAGTGTTTCACTGCTGCAGTCATTACACTTGGGTTGAATACCAAAGCTGAGGTTGGGTGGCTGGGTCTATAAAGGATTCGGGGTGGCTATGAGGCCCTGCAGCACTGCAGTGGCAAAGCCAGCTCTGGATTTAGAGTAAAGAGGCAAGTGGTAATGCTTGGTAAAGGTGTGCACTGAACTCCAAGTTGCAGCTTCCAAAATATCCTTGGTAGGTACTCCTCTAAGGCAGGCTGCTGAAGTGGCTGTTGCCCTGGTAGAATGTGGCCTAATGTTATTAGGTACAGTTTTTCCATGGTGTGTGTAGCAGAAACGGATACAGTGTCCTATCCATTTTGAAATGGTCTGCTTCGAAATAGCCTTTCTCAGTGACCCTGCAGCATACGCTACAAACAATTGCTCAGTTTTCCTGAAAGCTTTTGTTTTGTCCAAGTAGAAGGGTAGCTGCCTGTGTATGTCCAATGAGTGCAGAAGGCTTTCCCCTTTATTCTTGGGATTTGGATAAAATGTTGGCAAGTGAATAGTTTGGTTAAGAGCCACACTGGATACCACCTTTGGCATAAATATAGGGCTTGTTCTTAAAGAAACCCTGTCCTGATGAAAAATTATGAAAGGTTCCACTGCCATTAGTGCCTGTAACTCAGACTCTTCGTGCTGAGATTATTGTCATAAGCAGAGCAGTTTTCCATGACAAAAAAATTAATTTTGCTGAATTGGCTGGCTCAAAAGGAGGTAAAGTTAAGTTTTTCCAAGACCAAGTTGAGGTCCCAAGTTGGTGTTGGAGCTCTCCGGGGTGATCTTATGTTTTTTGCCCCTCTGAGGTACTGTCTTAGTAATGGATGAGAGAAAATAGGAGGATCCGTGTTGCAATGAGCTGAAATGGCAGAGGTGTGGATCTTAATAGATGAAAAGGACAGGCCTTTGTCCAGCATCTCAGTTGAGTAATGTAATATCTGGGAAATATTTGGAACAAGAGGGTCAAAGCCTTGAGCCTGGCTCCAGACGCAGAATCTCTTCCACTTTTCTGAATAGGATTTCCTGGTGCTGGGCCTCTTGGCCTCCAAAATGACATCCATAACAGCTTGAGAGAGAGGTGTTGGCTGCTTGGCTAAGTAATCTGCCATGCAGCCAGATTTAAGGTTTTGAGCTGGCTGTGCAGGATCTGATTGTTTTGCTGAGTCAGAAGATGAGGAATTTGAGGTAAAATCCATGCTGGGCCTGGAGACAAATAAGACTGGGTACCAGTGCTGGCGTGGCCAGTCTGGGGCAATCAGGATCATTTTTGGCCTCTCGTCTAGCTTTTAAGAGCACCTTTGAAAGGAGAGGAAGTGGTGGGAAGGCATAAACTTTTAGGGATTTCCAGCTAAATGAGAGAGCATCCACTTTCCATGCTTGTGTGTGGTAAGTCCTTGTGCAGAATTTCTGTAGTTGGCAGTTCAGAGGGGAGGCAAACAGATCTGTCTGGGCACCCCCATTTTTGTGTTATGCTGAATACTTGTGGATTTAATTTCCACTCGTGAGAATCCATGATGTTTCTGCTTAAGTCATCTGCCAGAGTATTTTTCTTTCCTGGCAGGAATTGTGCTTGCAAACGAACTTGATAGATCAGTGCTGTGTTCCACAAAGTCATGGCTTGTCTGCAGAGGGGATAGTTATGTGTGCCCCCTTGCTTATGTACCACTTAACTGTGGTGTTGTCCGTCTTTAGTAATAGTTGTCCTGGATGCAGAAGGTCCTTGAAAGCTGCCAGGGCATTTTGTACAGCTAGCATCTCTTTTCGGTTGATATGAAGATGCATTTGGTCTGCGGCCCACTTGCCCTGAATACATTTTCCTGCCATGTGTGCTCCCCAGGCGTAATCTGACATCTGTTGTTACTGTCTGCCTGGCTGTGTGTAAAGTGAAAGGCTGTCCCTTGTTGTGGTGACATGCCTGTGCCCACCATCGAAACTCCTGTTGTAGGCAGGGAATAAGTGGTATTACTGCTTCCAAACTGTGACCGTGTTGAGTCCAAACACTTTTTACATACCAATGTAATTTCCTCCTATGCAGTCTGGCATATGCTATAAGTAGTATGCAGGACGCCATGAACCCCAAGGCCTGCAGAATTTTTCTTGCAGGGAGCTGGGTTTTTGTTGCCATCAATTGAAAGTACTGAGTCAGTTGTCTTTGCTTGTCTGGCATGAGATAAGCCATCTGGGCAGTTGTATTTAAGCTTGCACCCAGGAATATTCTCTCTTGTGAGGGCACTAGTTTTGACTTCTCTTTGTTTATTGTGTACCCTAGGCCAACTAGTAATCTTTTTACAAACGCCAGCTGCTTTAGTAGAATGTCCTTGCTCTCTGCTTGAATAAGGCAGTCGTCCAAGTAGGGATATATTTGAATTCCTTTTTGTCTGCAAAATGCAATTACCGGTGCCAGGCATTTTGTGATGACACTGGGTGCAACAGATAAGCCAAAGGGCAGTGCAGAGAATTGGTAATGCATTGTGCCAGCTATGAATCTGAGGTATCTTCTGCAATTTTGTCTGATTGGGATGTGCAGATATGCCTCTGAGGTCCAAAGTAACAAGCCAAGCCTTCTTGCCCAGCATGGGAAGAAGTTGCTGTAGTGTCAACATTTTGAATTTCGGAACGTCCAGGTAAGTATTTAGAATAGATAGGTCCAATATGGGTCTCCAAGCTTTGTATTTTCTGGGGACCAAGAGAAGTCTTGAGTAAAATCCATGTCCTTGTTAGTGTTGTGGCACTTTTTGAATAGCGCTCATGTCCATGAGGGCTGTAATTTGTTTTTGTGCCTCTGCCCATTGATTTTGTGGCAGGTCTAGCATTCCTTTTGGCCTAGGCAGAGTGTGAAAGTGGAACCTGTAACCTTGAGACAATATTCAGTACCCATTTGTCCTGGGTGATTATATGCCAATTGTGAAAAAAGTGCTAGTTTTCCCCCTAAGGGAGCTGCCAAAAGTCAAGTGCTTGGAATTTGAAAGGGGAAGTCACTGGGACTTTTTCCTATAAGGTTGCAACTTGTCTCCTTCTTTTGGGGTTGAAGCACCCCACTGTCATGGTCTGTAAGAGCCTTGGGGCTGAGAACTGCCTCTTGGGAGTCTGACACTGGAAAGGACTAATTTTTAGAAGGCCAATTTCTGCTAAATCGAGGTGGCTGTACCTGTAAGAAATCCTTCACTGTTTGCATAGATTTTGTTTTATCCTCCATTTTCTTTAATACCTCTTCTGCCTTAACACCAAACAAGATATCATGCTGTAAAGGAGCATCCAATAATTTTGCCTTAACATGATCAGGTAAACTTTGTTCTTTTAACCAAGCATGCCTTCGAATCACAGATCATGTAACTGCGGCTCTACATGATGCCTCTAATAAATCAAAACCACATTGCAGAGTATGTTTTCCCACTTGTTCAACTGCATGCAATAAATCCTGCATTTCCTTATAGTCAGGACCTTCTGAGCTTGTAAGCATTTTCTGTTTTAACAGAGACATTAGATATTGTTGGTATTTAAGCATGTGGAACTGGCAATTTAAAGCTCTTACTGCTAAAGTTGCAGAAGTGTAAACTTTCTTCCCCCATCTATCCAATGCTCTAGAATCCCTGTCAGAGGGTACTGGATTTTTAGCAGTGGAAGCCTTTACCCCCTTGGGACCCTGGGAAATAGTTTCTGGTTAAGCAGCAGGGTTTTTATAAAGAAAGTTGTGAGAGTCAAGGACTCTATAGTACCTATCTGGCTTGACTGGTGCTGGGGGCAAAGAATAAGGGGTAAAACTGGATTGAGAGAACACATCATCCACGATATCTAACACAGGCAGAATAGCAAGGGGCCTGTGCCAAGGCAATAAAAGAAAATCTCTTTTCTTGGATTCTGAATAATCCTGGCTCTCCCAATGGAAATGCTCCCTCGTGGTATGTAAAGATTCCCCAAAAGAGTAATCCTCAGGAGAGGCTGAAGGGATTGACTCTTCAGCATCAGAATCCTCATAGTGGGGTAAAGAGTATCCCTGGTCTGAAGAAGAATCAGAAGAAATGGAAACCTGGTCAGAGGAATCATAATCTGTATCCTGCCTAGGCCTTTTATCAGGAGGGGGATGGGAAACCCTGATCAGAGTAATTAGGTCTTCAGCCATTTTGAGCATCTGTTTCTTAGGCATGGAGGCCTGTCCAGGTGAATGGTGTACTTGTTTCTTTGTCTTTAATGGAGTTTTAGACTTGGTTGTTGTTTTGATGGTAAGCTGTGAAGGTCTGAAAACACCCTCATAAGCTGATGCCTGCTCAGCGGCTCCAGACCCATCTGAGGGGTTAATGTCAGTCGGCCTAATACCTTGAGTTTCCAGAGGCCTAGTAGTCTCCACGTGGGAGTCGGCCTGTGGCTCTGAGGTAGTGGGTGTCAGGGGCTACGAAAGTGCCTCACTGAGAACCGGCGACTGGCCTAGAAGAAGCTTCATAGTCGGTTTTGGACCTCGGATGCCTGTCCTTATCCTTGTCTTTGCATTTTTTGTGTATTCCAGACGGTTGTTCCAACAGCATGGTGTAATTGAACCTTCTACCAAAATAATGGCGAGCAAAATAAAACAGAGGTTTAATACTGTGCTTGTTAAATCTAGCACAAAACCGACTAGTGACGTCATGGTCTGAGCCTAGGCATGAAATACACCAAGAATGAAAATCCTTATGAGGTATTTGCTTCCTACAAGAAATGCAATTATTAACTTTTACTGACATCGGTCTGAGGCAAGAAAAAGTTTCCCCAACGGGGTACTTAGCTTTACTGAAGACTTCGGTTCTGAAATATGAAAATCACAGGAGTCGGCCAACCGGCACTTGCGAACTGCTTTTGCTTCAGGCACTATGCGGCAAGAAAGACTGAAGAAAATGGCATCGGCTGCATCTTGTATACCCCTGGTGCACTGACGTCAGGGAAGAAGCGACAGCAACAGACGCCAGACCAAGACTTTGGAACTCTGGGCGACTGCGGGCCCGCCTGACGGCAGGATAACCCAAGTGTAATGACTACAGCAGTGAAACACGAACATCAGCTAGCATCTGTTTTTGATTGATATGGAGATGCTTTTGGTTTGTGGACCAGGTGCCCTGAATGCCTCTTCCTGCCATGTGTGCCATTCAGGCATAAACTGATGCATCCGTCGTTAGGCTCTGCCTGGCTGGGGGTAGTGAGAATGGCTGTCCCTTGTTTTGGTGACAAGCCTTTGCCCACCATCGAAACTCCTGTTGCAGGCAGGGAATTAGAGTACTCATTGTTTCCAGACTGTGGCAATGTGTCCAGACACTTTTTAGGTACCAGTGAATTTTCCTCATATGCCGTCTTGCATATGGAATTAGTAAGATGCAGGATGTCATGAAGCCCAAAGCCTGCAGAATTTTTATTTCAGATAACTGGGTCTTTGTTGCCATTTCCTTCAAATAGGCAGTCAGTTGTCTGTCTGGAGTGAAATAAGCCATCTGGGCAGTTGTATTTAAGCTTGCACCAGGAATATTATCTCTTGAGAGGGTACTAGTTTTGATTTCTTTTTGTTGACCATGTACCCTAGGCGTGTTAAAAGTCTTATCACAAAAGTCAGATGCTGTAGTAGAATGTCCTTGTTCTCTGCTTGTATGAGGCAGTCGTCTAAGTAAGGATATATTTGTATTCCTCTGTCTGCAGTAAGCAATTACTGGTGCCCTTTGTGAAGACCCTGGGCACAGTGGAAAAGCCAAAGGGAAGTGCAGAGAATTGGTAATGCTTTGAGCCAGCCTTGAATCTGAGGTATTTTCTGCATGATTGTCTGATTAGGGAAAGTACAGCAGTTCAAGGAATTACTCAGGGCTCTAGCACCCCAAAAAGAGGAGGAAACAGGTGGAGTTGAAGAGTGGCAGCACCTAAAAACAGCATTTGTTAGGACTACAGAAAAGATATGTGGCCGAGCCAGGTATGGAAATAAGGTACATAAGGAAAGCTGGTGGTGGAATGCAGAAGTGCAGGAAATAATCAAAAGAAAGGAGTGCAGGAAGAAGTGGGAGACTGAAAAGACTGACCAAGCTAGGAAGGACTACTGGTTGGCTAACAAAGAAACTAAGAAAGAAGTTGCAATAGCAAAGAATAGGGCATCAGAGGCAATCCATCAGCTTCTGGAAAGTAACTCAGTAAGGGGCACAAAGAAAAGTACAGTTTTGTACATACCATAAATGTAGATGTTCGAAGATCCACATTGCTGCAGTCCTTACACTTGGGTAGTCAGCTGTCCTCGGTCGGCCCGAATATCAAAGTGTAAGGCTGCCGTCGGTCAAGGCGCATTAGACTGACATCAGGACGTCAGGGTACAAATGCGCATGACCGACGTCATATCCCAGTCTTTTCTTGCCCCAGATGTCAGAAGACCCTAAAAGAAAGGTCAAAACCAAAAAACAGCAAACAACCAACCAACTAACCTTGCACTAATAATATGTACCCTATATACAATATACACAATATATACAACCCAACCCACACAACCGCCTCTAACTACAGAGGGGAAGGAGGGAGGGTAAATTGGACTGCAGCAATGTGGATCTTCGAACATCTACATTTATGGTAGGTACAAAACTGTACTATGTTCTTCATCTCACATTGCTGCAGTCCTTACACTTGGGTAGAATCCCAAAGCAGAGGTAGGGGAGGATGGCAAAACTATAAAGAAGCAGGAGTTGCCAAAATGCCCTGTAAAATAGCAGTGGCAAAACCAGCCCTAGATTTAGAGTAAAGTGGAAGGTGATAATGCTTAGAGAAAGTATGCACTGAACTCCAAGTAGCTGCCTCCAAAATATCTTTAGTTGCCACCCCCCTTAAAAAAGCTGTCGAAGTGGCAGTAGCCCTAGTGGAATGAGGCCCAATCCCAGCTGGAATCTCCTTGCCATGATGGGAATAACAGAAAGCAATGCAAAACCCAATCCACTTAGAAATAGTTTGTTTTGACACAGGCTTGCCCTGAGAACTCAAAGCAAAAGAAACAAATAACTGCTGAGACTGCCTGAACCCTTTAGTTCTGCTCAAATAATATCGCAGCTGCCTGTGTACATCTAAAGTGTGCAAAATCTTTTCCCCTTTATTTTGGGGATTTGCATAAAAGTAGGCAAATGAATAGTTTGGTTTAAAGCCACACTAGAAACCACTTTAGGCATGCATAAAAGAAGGATTAGTACAAAGATACCCTATCCTTATGGAAAATTAAGAAAGGCTCAACCGCCATAAGGGCCTGCAATTCAGAAACCCTTCTTGCAGAGGTAATGGCCAACAAAAAAGCAGTCTTCCATGATAAATATTTCAACTCAGTAGTAGCTGCAGGCTCAAAAGGTTGTAGAGTGAGTTTCTCCAACACAAAATTGAGATCCCAAGCAGGAGTAGGAGCTCTACGTGGGGGTCTTATATTCTTTGCCCCTCTAAGAAATTGCTTGAACAAAGGATGAGAAAACAATGGTGGGCCACAATCATAGTGAGCCGAAATTGCTGCAGCATGAACCTTAATAGAAGAGAAGGACAAACCTTTGTCCAGTAACTCAGTAAGATATTGAAGAACCATACTTAAATTAGGCTCAGAAACATCAAAATCCTTTGCTGCACTCCAAAATAAAAATCTCTTCCATTTATCTGCGTACACTTTCCTTGTACTAGGCCTTCTAGCTTCCAAAATAACATTCAAAACTTGCTGTGGAAGTGGAGACCTTCTATGGTTCAAAACAGAATATGCCAGGCTGTTAGATGAAGAGAGTGAAGCTTGACATTGAGTAAATGACTGTCCTCCTGAGACAACAGGTGTGGAATCGAAGGCAAAGGCCATGGAGGCTCCCGTACCAGACTTCTCAGTAATGGGTACCAGTGCTGTCGAGGCCAATCTGGAGCTATTAAAATCATCCTTGGCTTGTCCTGTCTGACCTTTAGAAGTACCTTTGAGAGGAGAGGCAGAGGTGGAAAGGCATACACATGAAGATTGCTCCAATTGAAAGAAACAGCATCCACTTTCCAAGCTGTGGGATGAAACCTTTTCGTGCAAAACTTTGGCAGCTGGTGGTTTAGTGGAGAAGCGAACAGATCTATGTCTGGAGTTCCCCATGACACTGTCAATTTCTGAAATACATGAGGATCCAATTTCCACTCGTGGGGATCCATAATTCTTCTGCTCAACACATCTGCTAAGGAGTTCTGTGCTGGCGCCAGAAACCTTGCCTGAAGATGAAGCTGTAAACTGAGAGCAGTCTCCCACAAAATCATTGCTTGCCTGCATAGAGGATAAGAATGTGTTCCCCTTGCTTGTTGATGTACCACATGACAGTTGTGTTGTCTGTTAGAATCAACACCTGCCCTGGAAGAAGTAAATCCTTGAAAGCTATTAATGCAAACTGGACTGCTAACATCTCCTTCAAGTTGATATGTAGATGTTGTAGTCTGGCAGGCCACTTGTCTTGTATCCACTTTCCATTTAGATGAGCTCCCCAAGCTTTGTCTGAGGCATCTGTCGTTAGAATCTGACTCACCTCTGGCCGGGTCACAGAGAGTCCCTTGTTTAGGTGACATTCCTGAGCCCACCACAAAAATTCCTTTTGAATGCAAGGTATTATTTGAATGACAGTGTCCAGATCCTGGCAGTGCTGTGTCCATAAGTTTTTGAGATACCATTGTAGCTTCCTCATATGCAGTTTGGCATTGGGAAGCACCAGAATACAAGATGCCATGAACCCCAAGGCTTGAAGGACTGTCCTTGCAGTCAGCCTGGACTGAAGAGACAATTGATGAAAGTAAAGGGAAAGATTCTTTTGTTTGTCCGGGGTCAAATAGGCCATCTGGGATGCTGTATTCAGTCTTACACCAAGAAAGCACATGTCCTGAGAGGGTACTAGACTGGACTTTATTTCGTTCACAGAATACCCCAGACATCTTAGCACTGCTATCACATATTCCAAATGATGAAGAAGCTCGTCCCTTCCTTGAGCCAGAATCAGGCAATCGTCCAAATAAGGATAGATCTGTATTCCTTTTAGCCTGAAGAAAGCTATCACTGGAGCCAGAACTTTCGTGAACACTCTGGGCGCAGTAGATAAGCCAAAGGGCAATGCAGAGAACTGATAATGAGAAGTCCCAGCCCGAAAACGCAGATACTTTCTGCAACTCAGTCTGATAGGAACATGAAGGTAAGCCTCCTTGAGATCCAAAGTTACCATCCAATGATCTTTGCCCAGCAGAGGTAAAAGCTGTTGTAACGTCAACATTTTGAACTTGGGAATGTCCAGATAAGTGTTGAGGATAGATAAATCCAAAATTGGTCTCCACGTGTTCCCCTTCTTTGGTACTAGGAACAGGCGAGAATAAAATCCTAGGCCCACTTCTGGCATAGGTACCGGCTGTATGGCCCCTATTTGAAGTAACAGAGAAATTTGTTTGTGAGCCTCTATTCTTTGCTGAGGAGGAACGTCTGGCATGCCTTTGAAAGAAGGCAAGGTATGGAAATAAAACCTGTAACCTTGGTGAATGATATCCAATACCCATCTGTCCTGGGTAATTAAACTCCAATTTCCCTTGAAAAGTGCCAATCTTCCTCCCAAAGGTGCTGCCAGACGAGAAGGCTCTAGCAGCTGAAAAGGTAGGTCATTGGGTCTGTTTACGAAAGGACTGATCCCTGCCCTCACCCGAAGACTGTGCAGGTGAACTCCCTGTTCTAGGCCTGAAAGAGCCCTGAGCTCTGCCCCTACCACGTCTAGATCTACCTCTAGACTGGGAATCATAAGAAGGATACGTCCACCCCTTGGTAGGCCAATTTCTACTAAACTTCGGAGGCTGAACCTGCAAAAAATCTTTAACAGTCTGCATAGACTTAGCCTTGTCTTCCATTTTCTTTAAGACTGCCTCAACAGGTGAACCAAACAACACATCAGATTGTAAAGGAGCATCTAAAATCCTTGTCTTAACATGGTCAGACAAATTCTGATCCCTCAGCCAGGCGTGCCTGCGAAGAACTGACCCAGTGGCAGCCACCCTAGATGAGGCCTGTACAGCATCAAAACCACATTGCAAAGAATGCTTACCCACCTGTTCAGAAACATGTACTAAATCTTGTAACTCTTTACACTCAATACCTTCCGCCAGAGCATCTACCTTAGACTTCAATTGAGAAAGTAGATAGTTTTGGTATTTCAACATGTGAAACTGGCAATTCAAAGCCCTCATAGCTAGGGTGGAAGAAGTATAGACTTTCTTTCCCCATCTATCCAAAGCCCTGGCCTCTTTATCTGGAGGAACCGGATTTTTAACAGAAGCCTTAACACCCTTAGGCCCCTGACTAACAGTTTCTGGGTCCGCCCTAGGACTCTTAAAAGGATACTTATGAGCTTCAGGCACCCTGTAATACCTATCCGGCTTAACAGGAGCAGGAGGCAAAGAATCAGGATTAAGAGAAGCCTCCGCAAACGCATCTTCCACAACGTCCAGAACAGGAGGTATAGCCAAAGGCCTATGCTGGGGTAAAAACAAAAATTCCCTAAGCCTTTTCCTGGAATCAGAGAAGTCCTGACCTTCCCACTTAAAATGCTCCCTCATGGAATGAAGAGTCTCTGAAAAAGAAAAATCTTCAGGAGGAGAAGCAGGAGGAGTAGAATCATCCACATCAGAATAAGGAGAATACTCCTGCAAGTCTTCAGCCGAAGACTCTGAAACATCCGAAGCCTGCTCAAAACTCCCCAACTCAGGTTCCACCCTAGGTCTCTTATCAGGAGGGGGCAAAGAACCTCTAATCAAAGTAATCAAATCTTCTGCCATTTTAAGCATATGCTTCTTGGGCACAGAACCTGAAGAACTAGGGGTGACACCAACTGAAGCTAAACCTGGCCTGCCTCTGGGAGAAGCCTTGGCAAACGAAGGAGAGGGCCTAACCACCCTAGGAAGGGAAGGGAGTACAGTAACCTGAGAGGCCCCTTCAGCCTGACCTGCCTCCTGAGAGGCCACATCCTGCAATAACAAAGTCTCCCCCTGGGACTCCATAGAAACCTCCGGTGTAACCCCCGGCTCCACCGACACCTCTAAAGAACCGGCGTCCGGTACGGATGGTTCTTCTTGCCTAGGCTTAGCTGCTTTGTCCTTGCGCTTCTTCGAAGAAGCGGGCGTCGGAGCATCCGACGGCATATTATAATTGCACCGCTTCCCGAAGACTAACCTGGCACAATCTAACCTTCTCTTAATAGTGCGCTTATTGAATCTAGCACAAAAGCGACACCCCACAACGTCGTGCTCAGGCCCTAAACAAGGAATACACAAAGTATGATAATCTCTATGCGGTATCTGTTTCCCACAAGAAATACAGTTATTCACTCTCCCTGTCATCCGGTAAACCAGTGCGGCAACAAAACACTAAAATATTCCCCAACGGGGTACTTAGCCAACTTTGACTCGGTCTGAAACTCCGAAATCGAAAAATTTCAGAACGCCAACCGGCACTTGCAACGCTGCTTCTGCATCGGACCATGCGGCAAAAAAGACTGGGATATGACGTCGGTCATGCGCATTTGTACCCTGACGTCCTGATGTCAGTCTAATGCGCCTTGACCGACGTCAGCCTTATACTTTGATATTCGGGCCGACCGAGGACAGCGGACTACCCAAGTGTAAGGACTGCAGCAATGTGAGATGAAGAACATCTATACCAGGTTGCGGCAAAGACAAAGATAAAGAAGATAGTCAGACACCCTTCATAAGGGATTCCAGCAACAACCTGCTTACCAGCCCACAGGACAAAGGCAGATGGAAAAAGCATTTCCAGCAGCTTCTGAATGAAGAAAACCCCACAGAAGCGGTACTGCCCTAGAAACAGCCTACAATGAGAGTAGAAGAGGAGCCCAGGTTAGAAGAAGTAAGAGCAGCACTAAGGAAAATGAAGTCAGGGAACGCAGCAGGCTCAGATGAGGTCACAGCAGATATGATCAAGATGCTGGGTGAGCTAGGGGAGAAATGGCTCCTGAGGGTACTAATTGCAGTGTGGAGAGAAAGGCATATCCCAGATGACTGGAGAATAAGCATACTCGTGCCAGTGTACAAGAACAAAGGGGACATCCACAACTGTGGACAGTACCAGAGGCATCAAACTCCTACCACACTGCATGAAAGTTCTGGAGAGGGTGATTGATAAACGGATAGGCAGAACAGTAGAATGTAAGATGGGAGATGAACAGTTCGGATTCAGATCAGGATGCAGCACAATTGACCCGATGTTTGCATTGAGACATATACTTAAGAAACTAGAGAAGAGGAGAGTCAAACTGGGCTTTCCTAGACTTGGAGAAGGCATATGACAAAGTCCCAAGAAAGCCGATTTGGACAGTACTGCGGTGGTTTCAAGTCCCAGAAACATTGGAAGAATTAGTACAGGTTATGTACAGGGACCCAGTGACTCAAGTACGAACAGTGTTTGGCCTCACTGAGGGGTCCCCAGTGGGAGTGGGTGTACACCAGGGTTCCGCTCTGAGCCCACTGCTGTTCATACTGGTAATGGACTACATCAGCAAACAGGTTGGAGGGGTCAGAGCAACAAAGCTGCTGTATGCAGACGATGTGGCAGTACAGGCGGACTCTGATCTAGAACTTAAGTAAAGGATAGGAGAATGGAATGCAAATCTGAAGGCACATGGGATGAAACTAAGCACAGATAAGACAGTGGTAATGGCAGCAGATTGGCGAAATCAGAAGCTAAGAATAGAGATAGATGGGAAGATAGTGGGACAGGTAAACAACTTCAAGTATCTGGGAGGGGTGGTTGAGGAGAAGAGTAGTCTGAATGAAGAGGCCAAAGCTAGAATCAGAGGGGCTGCAGCCAACTGGCATAGAGTATCAGGTGTAGTCTATGACAGAAGAATGCCAAAGATGATGAAAAGTAAGGTGTACAAGACAGTGGTGCGACCAGTACTACTGTATGGTACAGAAACCTGGGCAGTAAAGTTGAAACTAGAGGTGATGGAAATGAAGTGCCTGAGAAAGGTGGTAGGATGCACACTGCGGGACAGGCGAAGAAATGAGGACATAAGAGCAGAAACCAAAGTAGCTCCAATTGCAGAAAAGATCAAAGAACGGATTACGATGGTATGGGCACATGTGTAGAAATTCAGACGACAATCTGGTGAGAGAGATTTGGGACAGAAAGGAAGAAGTTAAGAGGAAGCGAGGGCATCCAGCAAAGAGGTGGATGGATTGTGTGAAAGAAGATCTGCGACAGTCAGGCATGAGTGTTGAAGAAGGCAGGAGAGTGGCACTGAACCGAGAGAGTTGGCGACAGTTAATACGATACCCCGACCTCATGTAAATGGGAAAAAGGGGGATGATGACGATGTCTGATTGGGACATGCAGGTATGCCTCTTTTAGGTCTAAAGTCACAAGCCAAGCCTTGCTGCCCAGCATGGGCAGAAGCTGCTGTAAGGTCAACATCTTGAATTTTGGTACATCCAGGAAAGTGTTTAGAATAGAAAGGTCCAGTATTGGTCTCCATGCTTTGTCCTTTCTGGGTACCAAGAACAGTCTTGAGTAAAATCCTTGTCCCTGTTTTTGCTGCGACACTGGCTGAATAGCCCTCATGTCCATGAGAGCTGTGACTTGTTTTTGAGCCTCTGCCGATTGACTTTTTGGCAGGTCTGGTCAACTGTTTGCCCTTGGTAGGGTATGGAAATGAAACTTGTAGCCTTGTGACACTGTCTAGAACCCATTTGTCCTGGGTTACCAATGTGCCAATTTTGAGAAAAAAGTGCTAGTTTTCCCCCTAAGGGTGCTGCCAGAAGACAAGTGCTTGGTACAGGAAGGGGGAGTCATTGGGACAGTTTCCTGTATGATTGTGATTTGTCCTCTCCACCTTTGGAGGTAGAAGCACTCTACTGTTTAGACCTGTAGGATCCTTGCGGCTGTGATCTGCCTCTAGGGCATCTGGATCTGCCCCTTTGAGGTCTCTCTGAAACTGGAAAGGACCAATTCTTTGTAGGCCAGTGTCTGCTAAATCTAGGTGGCTGTACTTGTAAGAAATCCTTAACCGTTTGCATAGATTTAGCATTGTCCTGCATTTTCTTTAACACCTCTTCTGTCTTAACACTAAGCAAGGTACAATGTTGTAAAGCGTATGTATATAAGCATTAATTTCAAAATATGGCTGATATAACTGATGAAGTTGGCGACGAAAACGTTTTATTGGATACGTTATTGAGTTCAGTGCTTGTATTACACAGTTCCTGTCTTTGTGGTGGAGTGTTTGAAGCCGTGCTTATTAAAGCATTTTTTTCACTTTTGGAGCAAGATTTATTTGTGCTTGGTGGAATAGGAGTCACACTTTTATTGTTTTTTTTTTTTGTCTGCTACTGGCTCACCAACTGTTTACTAGTTTGTGTTTATGGAGCCACTACAGAGTACAGATCTAGCTCCACGGAGCTCTGAGACAGGGGAATTGCGGAAGTTGATCGGACAACTTACCCAATTGATTGCCTTGTTGACCCCGCTCAGTCAGTCATTTGTTTCGCTTGTTTCTTCTACACAACCACCGGGGAACCAGGAAGTCAATCGGAAACAGGCTGGTGCGAATGAATGTAATTGTGACAATGGGAACAAAATTCTTTCTGTTGAAGACGACGATAGCTGTGAAAACAGCTTGGATGGGTTTCCGCACATCACGGTGGACAATGAGAATACTAACATCAACCGAGGAGATGGAATTTCTGTGAGACCGAAAAGCCAAAGAAGACAGTACCAAGGGTGTACGGATAAGCCAAATAATTCTTCAGGTACACAGAAACTTTTCTCAGACTGTTTAAAAGCGAAATATAATTTTGATTTACAGCACAGTCCAAATAAACACAGTACTACCAATTTTGTAACCTTACTGAACGCTTTGGAATTTTTTTTAATTAAATACAAGACTTTTGAAATAGACAATGACTATCTTAAATACTGTATTTCTTTAAACATTGTTCCCAAAGGTTTAAGGGTTTGCAAATACCCTAACAATGTTGTTGAAGGATCAGAATTTTGTACTGAGCTTACTTCTATTTTTGATAATTGTGGAATGAATATTATGAAAGCCATAATTACAAATAATGAGAGGTTAATGGAAAAGTTGCAGGTTGACATTGAGAAAACCAACAAAGCTATTTTAAGTGATTTATTGTATACTGTTGAAGCAAATAAATTAAAATATCGGAATGTTTTTCAAAAAGTTGATGCTAAATGCAAGGAGGTACAAACTAGGAAAATAGGGAAAATTAAGAGAGACCAGGAAGAATATAAAAATAAAACACATTACCCTAGACCCAAAAATATTTCCAGGAATGGTTACGGGAACTGGGGGAGACAAGAAATCTATGAAGGTGAATGGGGAGAAACTGAAATAGATGAACAAGAACAACCCTTAGAAAAGTACAGTTTTGTACCTACCATAAATGTAGATGTCCGAACTGGATAGCATCTGCAGTCATAACAACTGGGTTGTCCTGTCGTCAGGCAGCCCTTCAGTCGGCCGGATTCCAAAGTCCGGGTCCGGCTTCGGCTGATGTCGCACTTCACCCGACGTCATCTCTGTTGGTCTTCGGGTATAAAGGCATCAGCCGACGCCATTTTCCTCAGTGTTTCTTGCCCCAGATGCCAGTTGCCCTCTTGAAGGCTAAAATTTGGATAAATGCCAATGTTTCCAAAAAGATAGAGGTAAACACAAAAATAAGCATGTATGTACATATATACAAACAAATACACCATAAAAGACTCCCCCCACCAGCTAGCTATTAGGAGGGTAAACACCCTAGGAGTACCACAGAGGGAAGGAGGGAGGGTAATCCTGACTGCAGATGCTATCCAGTTCGGACATCTACATTTATGGTAGGTACAAAACTGTACTATGTCCTTCATGGATGCATCTGCAGTCATAACAACTGGGTAGAATACCATAGCCAACTAGGGAGGAGGAAAAACTAGATTATGGTGTGTTTAAGATCCCTTGCAGTACAGCAGTGGCAAACCCTGCTCGGGATCTGGAATATAGAGGCAAATTATAATGCTTGGCAAATGTATGCACGGAGGTCCAAGTAGCCGCCTCAATAATGTCTTTGGTTGCCACTCCTCGTAAGAAGGCTGTGGTAGTGGCTGTTGCCCTTGTAGAATGAGGTCTTATGTTCTGTGGAATTGGTTTTCCATGGAAGGAGTAACAGAATCTTATGCAATTTCCTATCCATTTGGAGATTGTCTGTTTGGAAATAGCTTTTCCTTCCCTTCCTGTTGCATAGGCTACAAAAAGCTGGTCAGTTTTTCTGGTACTTTTGTTCTGTCCAGGTAGTAGCGTAGCTGTCTATGTATATCCAAGGTATGCAGTATTCTTTCCCCTCTGTTTTGTGGGTTGGGAAAGAAGGTAGGTAGGTGGATTGCCTGGTTTAAAGACACTCTGGATACCACCTTAGGCATAAATGTAGGATTAGTCCTCATGGACACTATATCTTGGTGGAAGATTAGGAAGGGCTGTACTGCCATTAGGGCCTGAAGTTCAGAAACCCTCCTGGCTGAGGTTATTGCCAGTAGGAAAGCAGTTTTCCACGATAGATGCTGTAGGTCTGCTGTTGCTGCTGGTTCAAAAGGTGATAGTGTCAGCTTTTCTAGCACAAAGTTCAAGTCCCAAGCTGGCAATGGTGGTTTCCTTGGAGGTTTTACATTCTTGATTCCTCTGAGGAACTGCCTGAGTAAAGGATGTGAAAAGACAGGTGGATCAAAGCTGTATTCTGCTGATATAGCTGACGCATGTATCTTGATGGAGGAGTAGGACAGGCCTGTATGTAGAAGTTCTGCCAAATACTCCAGAATGTTAGGCATATCTATGTTTGACACATCTTTTCCTCTTTCAGTACTCCAAATGACAAACCTTTTCCATTTTCCTGCATAGTTCCTTCTTGTTGAAGGTCTGCGGGCTTCAAGAATAATATCTTTAACTCTTTGGGAAAGTTCTGGATTAGCTGCTATGTGATGTTCCATGCAGTCAGTTGTAATGTTTTTAGGTTTGGATGCATGATGCTGTAGTTGTTCTGAGTTAACATCAAAGGCATCAGGGGTATTGGCCACATATTGTTCCGAGACATGCTCCTCAGCAGTGGGTACCAGTGTTGTCTTGGCCAGTTTGGAGCTATCAGGATATCAGGATTATCCTTGGACGTTCTTCCTTGATTTTTAGTAATACCTTGTGTATCAAGGGAAGAGGTGGGAATGCATATGCTGTTAGGCCTTTCCAGCTGAAGGAGAGCGAATCCACTTTCCATGCCAGTGGGTGGAATGTCCTTGTGCAAAATTTTTTGAGCTGGTGATTGAGAGGGGAAGCGAATAGATCTATCTGAGGCATTCCCCATTTCTTTGAGATGGTCTTGAAGATGTCCGGGTGTAGCATCCATTCGTGGGCATCCGATGTGGTTCTGCTTAATATGTCTGCTAGAGTATTCTCCTTTCCCGGTACAAATATTGCCTGTAACTGGATGTTGTAGCTGAGTGCCAGGTTCCACAGCTCCAAAGTCATTCTGCATAGGGGTATGAATGAGTGCCTCCCTGTTTGTTGATGTACCACATGACTGTGGTGTTGTCTGTCCTTATCATCAACTGGCCCTCTTTGAGAAATGGTTTGAACTTTTGGATTGCCAGTTTTACTGCCAGCATTTCTTTTAGGTTGATGTGCAGGTGAAGTTGATCCTCGTCCACAATCCTTGCACGCATTTGTCCAGCATGTGGGCCCCCATCCTAGGTCTGAAGCGTCTGTTGTGATGGTCTGGTTTGCTTGACATCTGCGAAAGGGTAGACCTGGGTTTGACTGGCATGCTTGAGCCCACCATAGGAACTCCTGTTTTAAGCATGGAATTAGTGGAATTTCTGTTTCTAGGCTGTGCCTGTGTTGGGACCATAAATTCTTTAGGTACCACTGTAGTTTTCTCATATGTAGTCTGGCAAGTGGGACCAAGATTATGCATGATGCCATGAAGCCCAAGGCCTGCAGTACTTTTCATGCTGTTAACTTGTTCTGTTTTGTTAGAGCCAAGAAGTAAAGAGGGAGTTCTTTTTGTTTTTCTGCAGTTAGGAATGCCATTTGTCTTACTGTGTCCAATTCAGCGCCCAAGAATGTCCTTGTTTGGGATGGTATCAGCCTTGATTTTTGTAAATTGACTGTGTATCCCAGTGCTTGTAGCAAGTAAATGACCCTTTGTAAATCTGTTGTCAGCTTGCTTTTGTTGTCCCCTTGTATTAGGCAGTCGTCCAGGTATGGGTAAATTTGAATTCCCTGTAGTCTGCAGTGGGCGATTACTGATGCCAGGCATTTTGTGAATACTCTGGGCAGTAGATAAGCCAAAGGGCAATGCTGAGAATTGATAATGCTCTGATCCTGCAAGAAATCTGAGGTATCTTCTGCAGATTGGTCGAATGGGGACGTGCAGGTATGCCTCCTTGAGATCTAGAGTTACCAGCCAACACTCCTTGCCCAGCATGGGAAGAAGTTGCTGTAGGGTCAGCATTTTGAATTTTGGGACAATGATGTATGTATTTAAGGTGGACAGGTCGAGAATAGGTCTCCAACTTTTTTCCTTTCTTGGAACTAGGAATAGTCTGGAGTAGAATCCCTTTCCTTGTTCTGTTGTTGGCACTCTTTCCACAGCTCTCATGTTTGCTAATTGCATTATCTATGTTGTAGAGCCTCTGTTTTTTGATTTGGAGGTAGGTTTGGCATTCCTCTTTTGACTGGTAAAGTGTGTAAGTGGAACCGGTAACCTTGATCTATGGTTTGTAAAATCCACTTGTCTTTTGTGATACAGTGCCAGTTCTTCGAAAATAAGGTTAATTTGCCGCCTAATGGAGCTGCTATTTGTTCCCTGGTAGGCGGATTTAGAGGTAAGTCACTGTGGTTGTGTTGTTGTAGTGACAGTGGTTGTGTCTGTGCCTCTGTTGTTACCTTGCCACTGTCGTCCTCTGTAGGCACCTCCTCTGGATTGGTTTCTGCCTCTGGAACGTCTATTCCTGCCCCTTTGGGATCTTGTGGAGTCAGGAAAGGACCAATTTTTGGCAGGCCAGTTCCTGCTAAACCTTGGGGGTTGAACCTGCAAGAAATCTTTAACCGTTTGATCAGATTTTGCCTTTTCTTCCATTTTCTTCATTACCTGCTGGGCAGGTGTACCAAACAAGCTGGTCTTATCCATAGGAGCATCTAATAACTTAGCTTTAACATGATCCGGTAAGGCTTGTTCCTTTAGCCATGCATGTCTTCTTATCACTGTGCCAGTCATGGCTGATCTAAATGAAGCCTCCAGTGCATCATAGCCACATTTTAAGGAATGGTTACTAACCTGTTGTATGTTATTTACCATTTCTAATACATATTTCTTATCAATAGAGTCATCAGAGGATAGCTTTTTTGTTAACTGATCAAGCATAAACTCTTGGTATTGTATCATGTGAAACTGACAGTTCAAAGCTCTAGCTGAGAGAGTAGCTGAGGTGAAGACCTTTTTGCCCCATCTGTCTAATGACCTGGCTTCCCTTTCAGAAGGAATAGGGTTTTTAGCTGTGGTCGAGGCTACTGCCCTGGGACCCTGGGATATAGTTTCGGGGTCTGCAAGTGGGGCCTTGTAAAGGTGGTGATGAGTGTCTGGTACCCTGTAAAATCTGTCTGGTTTGGCAGGGGCTGGAGGTAAAGAATCTGGAGCAGACATCATTGAAGGCATCGTCCACCACAGAGAGGACAGGAGGTATAGCTAAGGGCCTGTGCTGTGGAAGGTGCAGAAAGGTCCTAAGTCTTTTTCTGGAGTCTGAGAAATCCTGCTGCTGCCATTGGAACTGCTCTCGCATGGCATGTAAGGTTTCCCCAAAGGAGAATTCTTCTGGTGGGGAAGCAGCTGGAATGGATTCTTCAGCATCTGAGTCTTCATAATTGGAGAAAGGAGCCTCTGGCTGGTCTGTTATGTCTGATTCATCGGCAGAATCATCAGAGGACACAGACTCGGGGGGGCTCTGCCCTAGGTCTCTTCTCTGGGGGCTGAGAGGCCCTGTCTGGGTGAGATTGAGATCCCTAATTAATGAAATTAAATCTTCTGCCAGAGTAAGCATTTGTGAACTAGAAGAGGGCCTGGTTGTAGGGGGTTTAACAGGCACTGTTTTAGTAGTTTTGGCTGCTTTAGCCCTGGCAAAGGCCTTAATGGACATGGCTGCTGGAGGCCTAGCAGCACCACGTGCTGGGGTAGAGACATCCAAGGGAATGGTGTCTGATAAGTCAGTGGCAACCACCGTAGTGGATAAAATTTCTGAGGCCGATTCAAGAGAAGTAGCAGGGGCCTCAGTGGTAGTGATAGATTCAGCTGTACTTTGATCAGTTTTCTCGGTTTCGGCCGAAACAGAGACACTCGCGGTTTGCTTAACCATGGTTTCGGCCGAAACCGCGGACCGTGAGTGTCGGTCTTTATCTTTGCGTTTTTAGCAGTTTGGGTAGTCGGAGGATCCGACGGCATAATGTACGCAAAATCAGAACCGAAAAACTGTTCAGCAAACTCCGACCGACGCCTAAGCGTTCGTCGGTTGAATGAAGCACAGGCCGAACAGGCTGCTACGTCGTGGGCTGGGCCTAAACAAGGCAGACAATAAGAGTGGAAATCTTTATGAGGTATTTGTTTCCCACAGGTTAAACAATTATTAACTTTTTCTGACATCGGCTGAGGCAAGAAAGAGTCCCCAACGGGGTACTTAGCTTTAGAAGTCTTCAAAGTAGTATTCGGTAGAAGTAATCTCTGGATCCGACCGACCGGCACTTGCTAACAGCTTCTGCTTCGGGCGCCACGCGGCAAGAAAGACTGAGGAAAATGGCGTCGGCTGATGCCTTTATACCCGAAGACCAACAGAGATGACGTCGGGTGAAGTGCGACATCAGCCGAAGCCGGACCCGGACTTTGGAATCCGGCCGACTGAAGGGCTGCCTGACGACAGGACAACCCAGTTGTTATGACTGCAGATGCATCCATGAAGGACATCAGAAGAATACCCCCCCCTTAGAAGATCAGAGAGATTAATGCATCAAGGAAAAGTATATTACAATTCAAAAAACTACAGGGGGAGGGGGGGAGGCCATTTCAGACGACACGTCAGGGTTGGAACTAGTGGAAGGCATTACAAACAATTTGAATACTTGGACCCTCAATGGTTTCAATATATATAATTATTCTAATGTCAGTATAGACAAAAGTTGGTTTGATTTATTTTCAAAAGGTTTCACCTTTGTTCCTACACAAAAAATGGATATTTTCAAACTATTGATAGACATCAAGTTGTTCATTCGGAAGAAGAATTTGGAGCTTTTCTTTAAGGGTAAAACATTTGAAAATGATGCACATTCTTTAAAGCGGAAAAGTACATTTAATCCGCCCACACACCCCCAGCTCAAGAATTTTGAATTGAAGGTGGAAAATGAAATCAGAACCCACCTAACAACAAGGTATTTTCACTCTAATTTAACACAGGAAGAAAAGAACACTCTAAGAGTTATAAGTGACAATCACAATCTGAGAGTAATGAAACCGGACAAAGGGGGTGGGGTTGTTGTCATGGAAACAATCCAATATGAAGGAAAAATGTTGGAGTTATTAAATGATTCAGAAAAATACACTGGGGTGTCTATCAATGAAGTCAATATTGCGTATAGAAAGATTCAGGTTTTGTTATACGATATGTTAATGCAAGGGTCCATTGATCAAAACACTTACAAGTTCCTGGTTGTTGAAAAACCAAAAATTCCTTGCATTTTTGGTATCCCCAAAGTTCATAAAAACTCTTGTGACCCCCCCCCCAGACCAATTGTGTCAGCAGAAGGTTCAATAACAGTTCCTCTAGCAAAATTTGTTGATCACAAGATTAAGTACGTACTTGAAGGTTGTGAAAATGTTTTAAAAGATTCCTGGGATCTGTTGAGAAAAATTAAGCCCTCATTATACACTGACAGTACTACTTTTGGGACCATGGATGTTATAGATCTTTTTGGTTGTATACCACATGATTTAGGTTTATCTTGGTTCGAGGAAAAATTAATTGCAAGCAAAAAATTGACACTGATTTTAGAAACACCCTAACCTTGATGGAAATAGTATTAAAAAATAATTTTATCTATTTCCAAGGCGAATACTTTAAACAAGAAAAAGGCGTTGCAATGGGAGCACATTGTGCACCAGCATATGCTAATATTATCATGTCCTTTTGGGAAGAAAAGTTCCTTTTAAATTCTCCTTTGTTAAAGGAATGTTCCCTGTATACAAGGTTTTTAGATGATTTGTGTTTTTTTTGGAAGGGTAGCAAGGAAAATTTCAATAACCTTTTGATTTATGTCAATAGTACTTCCACTTTTTTAAAATTTACTAGCAATTTTGATGAACAAGAATTGAGATACCTTGACGTTCAAATAGGGAAGAAAGAAGGGAATTTTACATCAAGAATTTTTAGAAAAGAAACCTTCTCCAATTCTTATTTGCATTATACTAGTTGCCACCCCCCCACCAAAAGAAGGGGGTAGTGAAAGGACAATTGGTCAGGTCTAGTAGAATGACTTCTGACAACAAGGTATTCTTGGAAGAAACTAATTTTTTAAGGAATCTTTTCATTCAGAGAGGGTACCCTTTGGATTTGTTTAACAAAGTGCTTGAAGAAGTCAATACTAAAAGAGTAGATACCTTTGCACCCATTCTAGGGAAGGATGAAAACTTGATTCCCAATCAACAACAGGCACAAAAGTTTGGAGAAAATGAGACAGGTTTAATAACTACGTTTAGTGAACAATCAGCTTTTGTCAGAAACATATTTTCAAGGGAATGGTCTAGTTTTTCAAAATTTTCGGACCTTGAATACATTTTTGATAAAGAATTAACTTATGTCTACCGCAAGGGTAAAAGTATTAAAAATTATTTGGAAGGAGGGATGAAAGTCAATACTTGCAACAATACTAACAAATCCAAGAAAGGATTGTATAGATGTGGGAGATGTAATTATTGTTCACATCTAATTTGTGGGGGTACTTTGTTTTTAGAAGCAAGAAATATGACTCTGCATCTGAATACATTTGCCAATTGTGATACTAAAGGGATTATTTATATAGCTGTTTGTAAAAAATGTCCCTCTTTCTATGTTGGAAAGAGTGAAAGAAGGCTCAGACAAAGAATATATGAGCACTTATATGATGTTAGAATGGAGAATGAGAAAAACGCACTTAGTAAGCATTCGACAAAATGTGACACTTTAGGATACTCATTTTTCATTTTGGAAGTAGTTCCCACTAACCCCAGAGGTGGGATGTGGGAAACACTTATTGAATATAAAGAATTGTATTGGCAACTCTTTTTAGATGCAAACCGTAATTATGGGCTTAATGATATGGTAATCCTTGGCTCCAGTATTGAAGATGAGAGCGGCAAAGCTTTAACTTCAATTGGGCTGTAATGGTGCCTATTTTTATCTTCACTTAGCTTCACACAATACAACAAAATCTTGTCACTGCAACTATTTTACAATTAGAAATTTGCATTGGTGTTTTGTAATGTAATTCAAATTATGGCCACATGATGGTGGTATGATCAAATTTTAGACCTACACTTTTATTTATTTATTTTAAATGAAGATTCATTTTAAATGTTGTATTAAAATGTTTTTAACAAAGTTTTAAATATTTATTATAATATATGCTGTGAAATATAGTGGGCATTATGTAATTAGGAAAGTTTAATTTTATCACTGCAAAGTTTTAAAGAATTTTATGGATCACTTTACAATCGGCTTCAACAAGGTTTACAAAATGATTGTTTAATTGAGTGATGATGAAATTCAAATGTTATATATAAGCATTAATTTCAAAATATGGCTGATATAACTGATGAAGTTGGCGACGAAAACGTTTTATTGGATACGTTATTGAGTTCAGTGCTTGTATTACACAGTTCCTGTCTTTGTGGTGGAGTGTTTGAAGCCGTGCTTATTAAAGCATTTTTTTCACTTTTGGAGCAAGATTTATTTGTGCTTGGTGGAGTAGGAGTCACTTTTATTGTTTTTTTTGTCTGCTACTGGCTCACCAACTGTTTACAATGTTGTAAAGGAGCATCTAATAATTTTGCTTTAACATGGTCAGGCAGAATGTTCCTTTAACCAAGCATGCCTCCTAATTACAGAACCTGTAACAACAGCCCTGCATGAGGCCTCCAGAGAATCAAACCCACATTGTAAAGTATGCTTTCCAACTTGTTCAGCTGCATGCAATAAATCTTGCATTTCTTTGTTTTCTGCACATTTAGTATTTGCCATCATTTTCTATTTAAGCAATGTCATGATATATTGCTGATATTTGAGCATATGAAACTAGCAATTTAAGGCTATTATAGCCAAAGTAGCAGATGTGTAAATCTTTTTTCCCCATCTATCCAGAGCCCTAGAATCCCTGTCAGAGGGGGTAGGGTTTTTTGCAGTAGAAGCCTTCACCCCTTTTGGACCCGGAGAAATAGTTTCTGGGTCTGCAGTAGGATTTTTGAAAAGGAATTTATGAGTCAGGGACCCTGTAGTATCTGTCCGGCTTAACAGGAGCTGGAGGTAGAGTCAGGGGTCAGACTAGACTCAGAGAACACATCATCTACAATGTCCAACACAGGTGGAATAGCTAGAGGCCTGTGTTGAGGTAGTCAAAGGAAGTCTCTGAGCCTTTTCTTAGATTCTGAAAAATCTTGGCTCTCTCAGTGGAAGCGCTCCCTCATGGTATGCAAGGTTTCCCCAAAAGAGTAGTCCTCAGGAGAAGAAGCTAAAGGAATTGATTCTTCAGCATCAGAATCCTCATAGGGGGAAGAGAATATTCCTGATCAGAAGAGGAATCAGAAGAAATGAAAACCGGATATGAAGATTCATAGTCTGTCTCTTGCCAAGCCTCTTATCAGGAGGGGAATGGGAACCCCTGATCAAGGTAATTAAGTCTTCAGCCATTTTGAGCATCTGTTTTTGGGGCATGGATGCCTGTCCTTGTGGCTGGTGAACTTGTTTCTTTGCCTTTAAAGGTGTTTTAGTCTTTGAAGTCGGTTTAATATGTAATTGGTTAGGTCTGAATACACCCTCAGAAGCCAATGCCTGCTCAGCGGCTCCGGACACATCTGAAGGAATAATCTCAGAGGCTCCAATACTTTGAGTTTCCTGCGGCCTGGCAGACTCCACGTGGGAGTCGGTAGCGGCCTGCAACTCTAAAATAGCGGGCGTCAGAGTCTGCAAAAGCTCCTCACCGAGAACCGGCGACTTGCTTAAGAGAAGCTACGTTGGTTTTGGACCTCGGTTGCCTTTTTCTTTGCGTTTTTTGTGAACTAAGGTAGTCTGATTGCTATCAGAGGACATTGTATAATTAAATCTTCGCCCAAAACAGCTTAATGCAAAACCTTACCGACGCTTAATAGTGCGTTGGTTAAATCTAGCACAAAACTGACAACTAGCAATGTCGTGGTCAGGACCTAAGCAAGGAATACTGTAAGAATGAAAATCCTTATGAGGTATTTACTTCCCACAAGAAATACAATTAACTTTTTCTGACATCAGTCTGGAGCAAGAAAAAAAGTTCCCCAACGGTGTACTTAGCTTTAATGAAGACTTCGGATCTGAAACTTGAACACGAAAATCTCAGAAGTCGGCCGACCAGCAGTTGTGAACTGCTTCTGCTTCGGGCACCACGCGGCAAGAAAGACTGAATAAAATGGTGTCGGCTGCATCTTTTATACCCCTGACGACCTGACATCAGGGAAGAGGTGGCAGGAACCGACACAGAACCCAAGACTTTGGAATTCAGACCGACTGTGGGCAACCTGCCAGCAGGATAACCCAAATGTAATGACTGCAAAAGTGAAACACGAAGAACATCGAAAATTTCAGAAGTCGGCCGACCGGCACTTGCGAACTGCTTCGGGCATCGTGTGGCAAGAAAGACTGATGTAATTGCGTCGGCTGCATGTTTTATACCCTTGACATCACGGAAGAACTAACCAACGCAGGACCCAAGACTTTGTTAATCAGGCAGACTGAGGGCAACCTGCAAGCAAATTACCCCAAATGTAATAACTGCAACAGTGAAACACAAAGAACATCTGATAGTGCATGTAGCCTGCTTTTAAGTGTAGGCATCTTCTGCAAGATTTCCTGATTGGGACGTGCAGGTAGGCTTCCTTTAAATCCAGTGTTGTCAACCAGGCATTTTGCTTGGCATAGGAAGCAACTGGTGAAGAGTTAGCATCTTGAATTTTAGAATGACCAAAAAGGTGTTTAAGATAGAAAGGTCCAGGATAGGACGTCATGAGTTGTCTTTTCCGGGTATCAGGAAAAGTCTTGAGTAGAAACCTTGTCCCTTTCCCTCTTCTGGGACAGCTTGAATAGCCTTTATGTTTAAGAGAGAAAGTACTTGCTTTTGAGCCTCGGCCCACTGATTTGGAGGTAGATCTGGCCAACCGTTTGGGTTTGGTAACATGTGGAAGTGAAATCTGTATCCTTGGGAAACTATACTTAAAACCCATTTGTCCTGGGTAATGAGTTTCCAGTTTTTGTCCTGCAGAGCAATCCCCCCCCCCCAAAGGCTTAGCTTTAGTTGAAGACTTCGGTTCTGAAACTCAAACACGAAAATTTCAGGAGTCAGCCGAGTGGCACTTGTGAACTGCTTCTCCTTCAGGCACTGCACGGCAAGAAAAACTGATGTAATGGCGTCATCTGCATGCTTTATACCCCTGATTACCTGACCCATCATGGAAGATGAGACAGCAACTGATGCAGGACCCAAGACTTTGATAATCAGGCCGACTGAGGGCTATGGCAAGCAGATAACCCAAATGTGATGACTGCAACAGTGAAACACGAACATTTGAGCTGTCACACTCCCTCGGGTGTTCATAAACCACAATATTGAGGTAGTGTGTGGCAGGATTTGCAGGATTTCCTGTTGCCCAATTTGTCTGAATGTACAAATGGCTAGGATAAATGCCATCACTTCTCCAATGTTTAAACGTTTTTTTCCTAAAGCTTTTGTCCCAAGTCCCTTGCGTACTGTGCTCAGCAAGTCAAGTACAAGCAGTCTACCATTATAATTTCAGACCCTGACTCCACTCTGTAAAGCCTCTCCAAAGTTTAAAAAAAAATGCACTAATTACCACAAAAGTTTCTTCTTGATGCAAGGTAGGACAGGAATGTCGGTCAGTAAGGAATGCACATACTGGCATGCAGTTTGTGCATGTGCAATCTTGCCAGTATAGATGAAAAAATGTACTCAAGGACTCAAATTACCTTGCAATGATTTATTTACATCTGGCAATATTTCTGAAATAGTGGGTTAGTTAAAGATCTACTTTGTGGGCAGGAAAGCTTTTTGACTGTCCACATCCAAATAGGGGTCAAGGGAAGGTGACTTACTGACAGCTGCAACTAAGATCTTTGGAGGTTCAAGGAGAGTCTCGCATGCTAGAAACAGTGCACTGCAACTCCCAGAGCCCTGTCGCCTGCATGGACCAAGCCTGAATGAGGTGGCCATCCAACTAGGCCAATCTGAATGCATTTTTTTTTCTGAACAAAAGCAATAACTGAAGCAAGATACTTTGTAGCCAACAAACAAGGATGCAATCCGTTTGCTACTGCCCCCTTACCCCACTATGACTCTTAGGAACTGACTATCCCTCCTTACTACAGGGATGTGCAGTCAGGCATCCTTCAGGTCTAACAATGTTGTGGCTTATGGAAGAATCTATGGTAAGAGGTTTTGTAATCCAGGTCTTAAAACTAAAAGATCCTTGGCACAACTTTGACACAGAATGGTCTCCAGGATCCGTTTCTTGGAACCAGAAACAGCCTGGAAAAGAATCATGTTCCTTTTTCTTTTTGTCTGGGACCCTCTACTCCCTCCATGTCATGAGGTCTCCCGCATGCAAGAGCAGATAATCTGTCCCCAAAAGTTCAGTGACAAGTCCACAAATTCAAGTTTTTTTGGAAAATGTAGTCTGTAAACCTTTCTTATGATCTGCAGAACTCATCTGTCAAAGTAATACTGTCCCACTGTTCCACAAAGGACAGTCTGCCTCCTACTCTGGACAGAAGAGGGGAAGAAAGGATTGAAAATTGTGTTTTGCATATTTTTAGCTATTCTGCAAGGTCAGCCCAACAATATCCTTTTCTGCAGTTGAGAGACCAATTCATTCCTCCACCAGGGCAAAATCCCTCTGACCCATTTACTTCTTAGTGGAGGCAAGAATCACTTAAGGAGTGGGACAGTCTTCAGATCAAGCATACTGTCCTAGCCACACCCTTTCAGCAGCAGTACAAGTTTTATAATTGCTTCCCTCAAGACATGCTTGCATGCTTTCAGACATGTGCAAACTTCCAAACAAGTAGCACACCACCTGCAGTACAGGCACACTACATGTGCTACCCATGATGCACCTGCTTTCTCTTAAGTGTTGCTTGCTAATACAGCAAGCCAAGCTGCCCAGCACTTACCAATAACGGGTAAGTCACCATCGCCTGCCCTCCCCTGTCTGGTTTCCTCCAGTTCCCAGACTGATAATCAAAACTAGTTGCCTGTGGCACAGTCAGGGCTTTAACCCTTGCACTGTGGTGTAGAGGAATATAGGTGGGGAGGAAAGGAGGTGCGGCCTCAAGTCGCAGCTACTTCCTTTGGTTATCATGGCCTTACACACCCCTCGGTATAACTATATGAGCTCATCAGCCCTCTCCCCCATACTACTACTTCCCTGCTTAGGCTCTGTTCTTGTCCTGTTTCGGAAGAAAGAGAACTTTCTCAAGAGTAGTTTCCGACTCATCTAGATGGTGGTGAATGAAAATGGTCTTTAATAGACTGCATATGTTTTCCGGTCTCCTCCAGTGTCTTGAGCATACCCCAAGCAGGGGCTCCAAAGAGAAGTTTCCTTATATGGGAGGGAGGTCAGGGGCATCTAGAGGCTGCATTTTACATGCTCTGGAAGGGGCTAAGCCTTCAGCCAAGTAGGTCTCCTAACAAATGCCACAGCAGCCACCCTGGTAAGATGCATCTACAACATTAAGTGGCTGGAAATCTGATAAGTAATACATGTCAAGCATCGCTTTTCTAATATCTTTTTTAACTCACTTTTCCCTCTGCTTTCTACTGCTGCTCATCAAGGACAGACTCCTGGAACTTGCAAGGAAAATGTCAACTGAGGGTCCTAATAGCCAGGGTAGTTTAGCTGCAAAGTCTTTTAATATAGCAGTCCAGCATTCTACTCTCCTTGCATTGGGAAGAGAGCTCAATTGTACCCACACTGTCATTCACAAATAATCTATGGGCAGCGCTGCTGGAACAGGATTGTGGTCTAGCTTCTGAGGAGACTGTGGTTGGGCATCAGTCTGGAAAGATACAGAAGAAAGCATCATCTAGGACTTCCAACACTGGAGGAAAGGGCCAGACAGTCTTGGTTCTGGCAGACCTAGAAACTGTTCAGGATCTGCCTTGGCAGAACTCATTAGATCCCAATCAAAAGTTTTTCATTTTGTGAAGGAAGTGTCTGAAATAAAGATCCTCATGTAGCAAGGCTGAGGAAAGTGTCATTATTATCAGTCTCTACACAAGAGGCTGGGGACATCTGGTTCATGTTGGCTAGATCCTCTTCTGAATCTGCTACCAGATTCCTCTGGGGACAGCACTTTCAACAGTGGATACCCTTAAAAATTGCGTATTCACCAAAACTATGCATTTGTGCTGTCGATTTTCATTCATCCTCAACGTATGACTTATGGATCTTTCTTCAGATCTGAATCTGCAGCATTCCATAGAGTTAGGATCCAACTCCTGAGCTTCCCCCTCTACCCATAATGTCCAACTCCACCCCCAATACCTTAGATCTAGTTAGCTACCTTAAAGGTCTTAATATACAACAGGAAGAGAAGAGAAATAAAACCAGGGCTCACACCTGGAACAAGTTCCAAAGGTCCATCAGGTCACTCCAGAAGATGACAGAAGGGGAAAGGAGGGAAGCAAGCTGAAGAATGAAAATGGACAACACAGATGCATGAAGTACAGTTGTGTACCTACCATAAATGTAGATGTTCAGGTGTATTCACTGTTGCAGTCATTACAATTGGGTTATCCTGCTGGCAGGCTACGCGCAGTCGGCCTGAATTCCAAAGTCCTGGTCCGGCGTCGGTTGCTGTCGCCCCCTCCGTGACGTCAGTCCGCCAGGGGTATAAAAGTTGCAGCAGATGCCATTTTCTTCAGTTTTTCTTGCGCCAGATGTCAGGTGCCCCCAAAAGGGTAGGCTGATTTATGCCAAAAAACATGCATGCAGTAAAATAAACTATTCCTTCATCTAGAAGCAAATACACCACATAGGTTGTATAGAATAGAGAAGTACAGATAAGTCCCAGTAAAGGAAAAGGGGATGGTGGGTGGGTAACCTGGACTGCAACAGTGAATACACTCACATCTACATTTATGGTAGGTAGACAACTGTACTATGTTCGTGTTTCACTGTTGCAGTCATCACACTTGGGTAGAATCCCAAAGCTGATGTAGGGTGGCTGGGTCTAAATAGGATTAAGAGTGGCTATGAGGCCCTACAGAACTGCAGTGGCAAAGCCTGCTCTTGATTTACAGTAAAGAGGCAAGTGGTAATGCTTGGTAAAAGTGTGCACTGAACTCCAAGTTGCAGCCTCTAAGAGGTCTTTGGTTGGTACTCCTCTGAGGAAGGCTGCTGAAGTGGCTGCTGCTCTGACTGAATGTGGCCTAATGCCCTTAGGCACTGATTTGCTATGCTGTGAATAGCATAACCGAATGCAGTGGCCTATCCACTTTGAACTAGTCTGCTTTGAGATGGCCTTTCCTTGTGATCCTGCAGCATATGCCACTAGAAGTTGTATGGTCTTTCTGAAAGCTATGGTTCTGTCCAAGTAGAAGCGTAGGTGCCTGTGAATGTCCAAAGAATGCAGAAGTCTCTCAGCCTTATTCTGTAAGTTTGGATAAAAGGTAGGCAAATGAATTGCTTGATTCTGGGCAACACTGGACACTACCTTAGGCATAAATGTTGTATTTGTCCTCAGAGAAACCCTGTCAAGATGGAAAATAAAAGGTTCCACAGCCATGAGTGCCTGTTAACTCAGACTCGTCTTGCAGAGGTTATTGCTAGGAGCACAGCTTTTTTCCAGGATAAGTACTTTACATCAGCTGTAGAGGCTGGCTCAAAAGGAGGCAGTGTGAGTTTTTCCAAGACATAATTGAGGTCCCATGCAGGTATTGGTGCTCTCCTTGGATGTCTTATGTTTTTGGCCCCTCTGAGGTACTGCCTTAGTAATGGATGAGAAAAAGTAGGTGGTTCTGTATTGTAATGAGCTGAAATGGCAGAGGCATGAATCTTAATTGACGAAAAGGATAGGCCTTTGTCCAGCATCTCAGTTAAGTATTGCAAAATCTGAGGAATATTTGGTACAAAAGTGTCAATTCCTTGTGCCTGGTTCCAAGCTCAGAATCGCTTTCATTTTTCTGCATAAGATTTTCTGGTGCTAGGCCTCCAAAATAACATCCATCACTGCTTTAGAGAGAGATGCGTTTTGAATGGTTACATCATCCGCCATGCTGCCAGATTTAAAGTCCAGAGGTGGCTGTGCAAGATCTGTTTTGTTGGGTAAATAAATGAGGCATTTGAGGTAATGTCCAGGCTGGGCACCGAGATAAGTTCTTTAGGATTGGGTACCAATGCTGGCGGGGCCAGTCTGGGGCAATCAATCATTTTTGGCTTCTCTTGTCCGACCTTTAGGAGTACCTTGGGGAGGAGAGGCAGCGGAGGAAAGGCATATACTGTTAAGTTTTTCCAGCTGACAGATAGAGTATCCACTTTCCATGCTTGCTTGTGATAAGTCCTTGTGCAGAATCTCTGTAGTTGGCAGTTGTGAGGGGAGGCAAATAGGTTTATGTCCGGGCATCCCCAGTTCCTTATCATGCTGAAGACTTGTGGATCCAATTTCCACTCGTGGAGATCCATTAGGTGTCTGCTTAGTTCGTCTGCCAGAGTATTTATCTTTCCTGGCAGGTATTGTGCTTGCAGATCTACTTGGTAAGTCAATGCTGTGCCCTACAAAGTCATGGCTAGTCTGCAGACAGGGTAGGAATGTGTGCCTCCCTGCTTGTATGTACCAAATGACTGTAGTATTGTCCGTCTTTATCAATAGTTGCCCTGGATGAAGTAGATCCTTGAAAGCTGTCAGAGCATTTTGAACAGCTAGCATCTCTTTTTGATTGATATGTAGATGCATTTGGTTTGTGGACCATGTGCCCTGAATACATCTTCCTGCCATATGGGCCCTCCCAGGCATAATTTGAAGCATTTGTTAATGTCTTCCTGGCTGTGGGTAAAGTGAAAAGCTGTCCCTTGTTGTGGTGACAGGCTTTTGCCCACCATCGAAACTCCTGTTGCAGGCAGGGAATGAGGGTAATTATTGTTTCCAGGCTATCGCAACGTTGAATCCAAACACTTATTAGATACCACTGTAGTTTCTTCATATGCAGTCTTGCATATGGAATTAGCAGAATGCAGGATGCCATGAAGCCCAAAGCCTGCAGAATTTTTCTTGCAGATAACTGGTTCTTTGTTGCCAACATTTTGAAGAAAGTAGTCAGTTGTCTTTGTCTGGCGTGAGATAAGCCATCTGGGCAGTTGTATTTAAGCTTGCACCCAGGAATATTATCTCGAGAGGGTACCAGCTTTGATTTCTTTTCGTTTACTATGTACTCTAGGCATGTTAGTAATCTTTTGACAAACGCCAGATACTGTAGTAGAATATGTCCTTGTTCTCTGCTTGAATAAGGCAGTCGTCCAAGTAAGGATATATTTGTATTCTTCTGTCTGCAAAATGCAATTACTCGTGCCAGGCATTTTGTGAAAACCCTGGGCGCAGTAGATAAGCCAAAGGGCAGTGCAGAGAATTGGTAGTGCACTGAGCCAGCTATAAATCTGAGGTATCTTCTGCACGAGTGTCTGACTGGGACATGCAGGTATGCTTCTTTTAGGTCTAAAGTCACAAGCCAAGCCTTCTTGCCCAGCATGGGCAGAAGCTGCTGCAGAGTCAACATTTTGAATTTTGGAATATCCAGAAATGTGTTTAGAATAGACAAGTCCAGTTGGTCTCCAGGCTTTGTCCTTTCTGGGCACCGAGAACAGTGGAGTAAAATCCTTGTCCCTGCTCTTGCTGTGGTACTCGCTGAATGGCTCTCATGTCCATGAGGGATAAAAAGTACAGTTTTGTACCTACCATAAATGTAGATGTTCGAAGATCCACATTGCTGCAGTCCTAACACTTGGGTAGTCCGCTGTCCCAGTCGGCCCGAATACCAAAGTATAAGGCTGACGTCGGTCAAGGCGCATTTGACTGACATCAGGACGTCAGGGTACAAATGCGCATGACCGACGTCATATCCTCAGTCTTTTCTTGCCCCAGATGTCAGAAGACCCTAAAAAGATAAGGCCAAAACCAAAAAACACCAAACACTCCTGTACCTAATATATGTACAATATATACAAAGTTACAAAAAAAAAGAACCCCACCCACACAACCACCCCTAAACACAGAGGGGAAGGAGGGAGGGTAAATTGGACTGCAGCAATGTGGATCTTCGAACATCTACATTTATGGTAGGTACAAAACTGTACTATGTTCTTCATCTCACATTGCTGCAGTCCTAACACTTGGGTAGAATCCCAAAGCAGAGGTCAGGGAGGATGGCTAAACTATAATGAAGCAGGAGCTGCCAAAATGCCCTGCAACACAGCAGTGGCAAAACCAGCCCTGGATTTAGAATAGAGAGGAAGGTGGTAATGCTTGGAGAAAATATGCACTGAACTCCAAGTAGCTGCCTCCAAAATATCCTTAGTTGCCACCCCCCTTAGAAATGCTGTTGAAGTGGCAGTAGCCCTAGTGGAATGAGGCCTAATCCCAGCTGGAATCTCCTTGCCATGATGGGAATAACAGAATGCAATGCAAAACCCAATCCACTTAGATATAGTTTGTTTTGACACAGGCTTGCCCTGAGAACTCAAAGCAAAAGAAACAAACAACTGCTGAGACTGCCTAAAATCCCTAGTCCTGCTTAAATAATAACGCAACTGCCTGTGTACATCTAAAGTGTGCAAAATCTTTTCCCCTATTTTGGGGATCTGCATAAAAAGTAGGCAAATGAATAGTTTGGTTTAAAGCCACACTAGAAACCACCTTAGGCATAAATGAAGGATTAGTACGTAATGATACCCTATCCTTATGAAAAATCAAAAAGGCTCAACCGCCATAAGGGCCTGCAATTCAGAAACCCTTCTTGCAGAAGTAATGGCCAACAAAAAGCAGTCTTCCATGACAAGTATTTCAATTCAGCAGTAGCCGAGGCTCAAAAGGTTGTAGAGTAAGTTTCTCCAACACAAAATTGAGGTCCCAAGCAGGAGTAGGAGCTCACGTGGGGTCTTATATTCTTTGCCCTCTAAGAAATTGCTTGAACAAAGGATGAGAAAACAATGGTGGGTCACAATCATAGTGAGCTGAAATTGCTGCAGCATGAATCTTAATGGAAGAGAAAGACAAACCTTTGTCCAATAACTCAGTAAGATATTGAAGAGCCACACTCAAATTAGGCTCAGAAACATCCAAATCCTTTGCTGCACTCCAAAATAAAAATCTCTTCCATTTTTCTGCATACACTTTACGTGTACTAGGTCTTCTGGCTTCCATAATCACATTCAAAACTTGTTGAGGAAGTTGAGACCTGCTGTGGTTCAAAACAGAATATGCCAGGCTGTTAGATGAAGAGAGTGAAGCTTGACATTGAGTAGATGACCGTCCCTCTGAGACAAAAGGTGTGGAATTAAAGGTAAAGGCCATGGAGGCTTCCTTACCAGATTCCTCAGTAATGGGTACCAGTGTTGCCGAGGCCAATCTGGAGCTATCAAAATCATCCTTGGCTTGTCTTGTCTGACCTTTAGGAGTACCTTTGGAAGGAGAGGCAGAGGTGGAAAGGCATACACATGAAGATTTTCCCAACTGAACGAAAGAGCATCCACTTTCCAAGCTGTGTGATGAAACCTTTTCGTGCAAAACTTTGGCAGCTGGTGGTTTAGTGGAGAAGCGAACAGATCTATGTCTGGAGTTCCCCATGACACTGTCAATTTTCAAATACATGAAGATCCAGTTTCCACTGTGGGGATCCATGATTTGCCTGCTTAACACATCTGCTAAGGAGTTCTGTGCTCCTGGCAGAAACCTTGCCTGAAGATTTAGCTGCAAGCTGAGCGCAGTCTCCCACAAAATCATTGCTTGCCTGCATAGAGGATAAGAATGTGTTCCCCCTTGCTTGTTGATGTACCACATGACAGTTGTGTTGTCTGTTAGAATCAACACCTGCCCCGGAAGAAGTAACTCCTTGAAAGCCATTAATGCAAACTGGACTGCTAACATCTCCTTCATGTTGATATGTAGATGCTGTAGTCTGGCAGGCCACTTGTCTTGTATCCACTTTCCATTCAGATGAGCTCCCCAAGCTATGTCTGAGGCATCTGTCGTTAGAATCTGACTCTCCTCTGGCCGGGTCACAGAGTCCCTTGTTTAGGTGACATTCCTGAGCCCACCACAAAAATTCCTTTTGAATGCAAGGTATTATTGGAATGACAGTGTCCAAATCCTGGCAGTGCTGTGTCCATACATTTTTTAGATACCATTGCAGCTTCCTCGTATGCAGTTTGGCATTGGGAAGCACCAGAATACAAGATGCCATGAACCCTAAGGCTTGAAGGACTGTCCTTGCAGTCAGCCCGGACTGAAGAGATAGTTGATGGAAGTAAAGGGAAAGATTCTTTTGTTTGTCCGGGGTTAAAGAGGCCATCTGGGCTGCTGTATTCAGTCTCACACCCAGAAAGCACATGTCTTGAGAGGGTACTAGACTGGACTTTATTTCGTTCACAGAATACCCCAGGCATCTTAGCACTGCTATCACATATTCCAGATGCTGAAGAAGCTCGTCCCTTTCTCGAGCCAGAATCAGACAGTCGCCCAAGTAAGGATAGATTTGTATTCCTTTTAGCCTGAAGAAAGCCACAACTGGAGCCAGCACTTTTGTGAATACTCTGGGCAGTAGATAAGCCAAAGGGCAATGCAGAGAACTGATAATGGGAATTTCCAGCTCGAAACGCAGATACTTCCTGCAACTGAGTCTGATAGGCACATGAAGGTAAGCCTCCTTGAGATCTAAAGTTACCATCCAGTGATCCTTGCCCAGCAGAGGTAAAAGCTGTTGTAACGTCAACATTTTGAACTTGGGAATGTCCAGATAAGTGTTGAGGATAGACAAATCCAAAATTGGTCTCCACGTGTTCCCCTTTTTTGGTACTAGGAACAGGCGAGAATAAAATCCTAGGCCCCTTTCTGGCACCGGTACCGCTGAATGGCCCCTATCTGGAGTAACAGAGAAATTTGCTTGTGAGCCTCTTTTCTTTGTATAGGAGGAATGTCTGGCATGCCTTTGAAAGGAGGCAAGGTATGGAAATAAAACCTGTAACCGTGGTGAACGATATCCAATACCCATCTGTCTTGGGTAATAACACTCCAATTTTCTTTGAAAAGTGCCAGCCTTCCTCCCAAAGGTGCTGCCAGACGAGAAGGCTCTGGCAGCTGAAAAGGCAAGTCATTGGGTCTCGTTAGGAAAGGACTGACCCCTGCCCTCACCAGAAGACTGGGCAGGCGAACTGCCTGTACTAGGCCTAAAAGAAACTTGAGCTCTGCCCCTACCACGCCTAGATCTACCGCTAGACTGAGAATCATAAGAAGGATAAGTCCACCCCTTAGAAGGCCAAATTCAACTAAACTTTGGAGGCTGAACCTGCAAAAATCTTTAACAGTCTGCATAGACTTAGCCTTGTCCTCCATTTTCTTTAAAACTGCTTCCACAGGCGCACCAAATAACACATCAGATTGTAAAGGAGCATCTAAAATCCTTGTCTTTACATGTTCAGCTAAATTCTGATCCCTCAGCCAGGCGTGCCTGCGAAGAACAGAACCAGTGGCTGCCACCCTCGAAGAGGCCTGTACAGCATCAAAACCACATTGCAAGGAATGCTTACCCACCTGTTCAGAAACATGAACTAAATCCTGCAACTCTTTACACTCAATACCTTCCGCCAGAGCATCTACCTTAGACTTCAATTGTGAAAGGAGATAATTTTGGTATTTCAACATGTGAAACTGGCAATTCAAAGCCCTCATGGCTAAAGTGGAAGAAGTATACACCTTCTTTCCCCATCTATCCAAAGCCCTTGCCTCTTTATCAGAAGGAACAGGATTTTTAACAACAGAAGCCTTAACACCTTTAGGGCCCTGAGAAACAGTTTCTGGGTCAGCCCTAGGACTCTTAAAAAGATACTTATGAGCTTCAGGCACCCTATAATACCTATCCGGTTTAACTGGGGCAGGAGGCAAAGAATCAGGGTTCAGGGAAGCCTCTGCAAAACATCCTCTACCACATCCAGAACAGGAGGTATAGCTAAAGGCCTATGCTGGGGTAGAAACAAAAATTCCCTAAGCCTTTTCCTGGAATCAGAGAAATCTTGACCTTCCCATTTAAAATGCTCCCTCATGGAATGAAGAGTCTCTGAAAAAGAAAAATCCTCAGGAGGAGAAGCCAAGGTGTAGAGTCATCTACATCAGAATCAGAATAAGGAGGATACTCCTGCAAGTCTTCAGCCGAAGACTCAGAAGCCTCCGAACACTGCTCAAAACTTTCAAGCTCAGGTTCCACCCTAGGCCTCTTATCAGGGGGGGCATAGAACCTCTAATCATAGTAATCAAATCTTCTGCCATTTTAAGCATATGTTTCTTAGGCAGAGACCCTGAAGAACTAGGGGAGACCCCACTGAAGTTAACCCTGGCCTGCCTCTAGAAGAAGCCTTGGAAACAGAAGGGGAGGGCCTAACCACCTTAGAAAGGGAGGGGAGAACAGCTACCTGAGAAGCCCCTTCAGCCTGGCCTACCTCCTGAGAGGACACATCTTGTAACAGTAAAGTCTCTCCTGAGAATCCAAAGGAACTTCTGGTAGAACCACCGGCTCCACCGAGCCTCTAAAGAACCGACGTCCGGGACAGACTGTTCTTCCACCCTAGGCTTTGCTGCTTTGTCCTTGCGCTTTTAGGAAGCGGGCGCCGGACCATACGACGGCATGTTGTAATTACAACGCTTCCCAAAACTAACCTGGCACAATCTAATCTTCTCTTAATAGTGCGTTTGTTAAATCTAGCACAAGAGCGACAGCCAACAACGCCGTGCTCAGGCCCTAAGCAAGGTATACACAAGGTATGGTAATCTCTATGAGGTATCTGTTTCCCACAAGAAATACAGTTATTCACTTTTTCTGACATCCGGTTAAATACTGAGGCAAGAAAAACCAAAATATTCCCAACGGGTACTTAGCCAACTTTGATTCGGTCTGAAACTCCGACTTCAGAAAATTTCAGAACGCCAACCTGCACTCGCAAAACTGCTTCTGCATCGGACCATGCGGCAAAAAAGACTGAGGATATGACGTCGGTCATGCGCATTTGTACCCTGACGTCCTGATGTCAGTCAAATGCGCCTTGACCGACGTCAGCCTTATACTTTGGTATTCGGGCCGACTGGGACAGCGGACTACCCAAGTGTTAGGACTGCAGCAATGTGAGATGAAGAACATCTTGTTTTTGTGCCTCTGCCCATTGATTGTGTGGCAGGTCTGGCATAACGTTTGCCCTTGGCAGGGTGTAAAAATGAACCTGTAGCCTTGTGACACTACATTCAAGACCCATTTTTCCTGGGTGATCATGTGCCAGTTTTGTGAAAAAAGTGCTAATTTTCCCCATAAAGGAGCTGCCAGAAGTGAGTGCTTGGTGCTGGCAGGGGAAAGTCCCTGAGACTGTTCCTGTATGGCTGTGATTTATCTTCTCCGCTTTTGTAGGTAGAAGCACCCCATTGTTTAGACCTGTATGAGCCCTGGGGCTGGGATCTGCCTCTTTGTGGCCTGACACTGGAAAGGACCAATTCTTTGTAGGCCAGTTCCTGCTAAATCTGGGTGGTTGTACCTGTAAGAAATCCTTGCCTGTTTGCATGGATTTAGCTTTGTCCTCCATTTTCTTCAACACCTCTTCTGCTTTAACACCAAACAAGGTATAATGCTGTAATGAAGTATCTAATAATTTTACTTTAACATAATCAGGCAGATTCTGTTCTTTTAACCAAGCATGCCTCCTAATGACAGAACCCTTAACAGCGGCACTGCAGAAGGCCTCCAGAGAATCAAAACCACATTGCAAAGTATGCTCTCCCACTTTTTCAGCTGCATGCAATAAAACCTGCATTTCTTTGTTTTCTGAACATTCTGAATTTGTCAACATTTTCTGTTTAAGTAGTGACATAAGATACTGCTTATATTTAAGCATATGAAACTGACAATTTAAGGCCCCTACAGCCAAGGTAGCAGAAGTGTAAATCTTTTTCCCCCATATGTCCAGGGCCCTTGAATCCCTATCAGAGGGGATAGGGTTTTTTTTTGCAATGGATGCCTTGACCCCCTTTGGGATCCTGAGAGAGAGTTTCTGGGTCAGCAGCAGGGTTTTTATAAAGAAATTTATGTGAATCAGGAACCCTGTAGTATCTGTCTGGCTTAACAGGAGCTGGGGGTAAAGAGTCAGGAGTCAGATTGGACTCTATAAATACATCTACAATGTCTAAAACAGGAGGAATAGCAAGGAGCCTGTGCTGAGGTAGTAAAAGAAAATCTGAGCCTTTTCTTAGATTCTGAGCAATCTTGGCTCTCCCAGTGGAAGTGCTCCCTCATAATATGCAGGGTCTCCCCAAAAGAGTAATAAAGAGTAATCCTCAGGAGGAGAGGCTGAAGGAATAGATTCTTCACCATCAGAATCCTCATAGGGAGGAACAGAGTATCCCTGTTCAGAAGAGGAATCAGATGAAATGGAAACCTGATCTGAAGATTCATATTCTGTCTCTTGCCATGGCCTCTTATCAGGAGGGGGATGGGAACCCCTGATCAAAGTAATTAGATCTTCGGCCATTTTAAGCATCTGTTTTTTAGGCATGGAGGCCTGTCCAGGGGAATGTTGTACTTTCTTTGTCTTTAGAGGTGTTTTAGTCTTTGCCTTTGAAGCTGAAGTCGTTTTCACATATAACTGTGTAGGCCTGAAAACACACTCAGAAGCCGATGCCTGCTCAGCGGCTCCGGACCTGAGAGAATAGTTTCCAAGGGTCCAATACCTTGTTTCCAGTGGCCAAGTCGGCTCCACGTGCGAGTCGGAAGTCGGCGTCAGGGGCTGCGAAAGCACCTCACTGAGAGCCGGCAAACCGGCAACTGGCCTAGCCGAAGCCTAGTCTATTTTGGTCCTCTGATGCCTGTCCTTTTCTTTTTCTTTGTGCTTTTTATAAATTCCAGTAGTCGGCTGTTCCGATGACATTATATAATTAAATCTTCTGCCAAAACAATGAAAAGCAAAATCGTACCGACGCTTAATGCGTTGGTTAAATCTAGCACAAAACCGACAACTAGCAACGTCGTGGTCAAGGCCTAGGTAAGGAATACAGTAAGAATGAAAATTCTTGAGGTATTGGCTTCCCACAAGAAATACAATTAACTTTTTCTGAGATTGGTCTGGAGCAAGAAAAATGTTTCTCCAACAGGGTACTTAGTTTTAATGAAGACTTCTGAGATTTTCAAGTTCGAATTTCAGATCCGGAGTCGGCCGACCGGCACTTGCGAACTGTTTTTGCTTTGGGCACCGCGCTGCAAGAAAGACTGAAGAAAATGGCATCGGCTGCATCTTTAATACCCCTGGCATACTGACGTCAAGGGGCAACAGCAACCAACGCCGGACCAGGACTTTGGAATTCAGGCCGACTGCGGGTAGCCTGCCAACAGGATAAACCAATTGCAATGACTGCAACAGTGAAACACGAACATCTACACTGAGTACATAATTTTAAAATCTGTTGTCGTCCTTTTTGTTCTTCCTCAATGTATGGTACAGAGTCCCCAACTACTTAAATCTTGGGTAGCCCACATGGAAGGCTATTTTGGAGAACCACTGAACCAAAAGCAGCTCTGCTTCTGGAAATCATGTCCAATTTGTAATCAGTAATAAAGGTAACAGCATTACACCATGTGACTGCTGCACAAATATCCATGGAAGTTTTAGACAGGAAGACAGATGAGTTGGCCATGGATCTGGTTGAATGAGCCTTAGGTGATTTTTGACAGAGAGGCATAACTGAGAATATATCCAGGAAATGCAATTAGTTATCCATTTGGCCAATGTAACTTTAGAAACTGGAAAGATCCCAATCTACTAAGCGAAAAAAGAAACATTTGGTCCGTTTCTCTGAAATCTTTTCTGTTTAAATAGAAACATAGTTGTCTTTGCACATCTAAAATATGCAGCATGTATTCTCCTTTGTTCAAATATTTTGAAAAGACTGGTAAATGAATGGTTTGATGTTTGATTTAGAAGTCACTTTTGCAGGTGTGGCAGCATCCACAAGAATCTCACAAGACACCTCAGTTGAGCAAGGAGCTACAGAAGGTGCCTTAGGGCTTTTGGGAAGATACTTCAAGAGACTGCATCCTGCATTTGAAAGCTCATTGGTTGAACAAAGCACAATGGAAAGCACTGGAAAGCTGATACTCCAAGCCAAGAAAAAAGGTACAAGTTATGAAGTCCCTATCAGATGTCTACATCCTACACCTAATGAAATTGCTAGCTTTGGTACTTGACAACTACAGTACAGAGTATTCACGTAACAGTGACATAGATTTTGAGTTACCAACAGGGTACTTACCTGCAAACCCTGCCTTCAGGCAGAACTGACAAGGCAACCAGATTACTCAAAATGTTCACTAAACTGCAGCAAGAACAATCTTAAGTTGGTGTCAGCTGGTGTCCCTTCATATCACAGACATCTTTATGTTGCAGAGAGAGTTTCTGCCAACCCTGGAGGGGCAAGGTAAAAACTGTTCGATACTCATGCAGGCAAAAATCGGAGAGTGTCAGTACTGCAAAAGTGAGTTAACAGTTGCTGCCAAAACATCAACCATCCACACATGCTGCCACATTTGCCTAATTACTCACTGTATGTAAAATCTGAAGTGCAGCAGCACTTCTAGTTCTCTAACCACTTACCTGAGCTTTAGTGTCACTAACTGGTGATTCTGCCCCTACTTCTTGTTTCAATTCATTGTTCTGGCTTCCTGAAATATCCGATGACACCTCCATCTGTTCAGATTTTGAAACTAGCTAATTTAAAGACAAAAAAGAAGACAAAAATCATGCATAATCATGAAAATAGCCATCCTAAGTTGTACAAGACCAGACAAAAAAAGTACAGTGTACCTACCATAAATGTAGATGTTACAGTGTATTCACTGTTGCAGTCATTACACTTGGGTTATCCTGCTGGCAAGCGACCCGCAGTCGGCCCGAGTTCCAAAGTCTTGGTCCGGCGTCGGTTGTCGCTTCTTCCCTGATGTCAGTGCGCCAGGGGTATATAAGATGCAACAGACGCCATTTTCTTCAGTGTTTCTTGCCCCAGATGTCAGGTGCCCCCAAATAGGTAGGCAATACATATTGCTAATGAAGACATACAGCAAAATATAAATACCTTCAGCTACAAGCAAATACACCACAAAGGTTGTATAGGATAGAAAGGTATAGAAAAGACCCAGCAAAGAAAGTGGGGATGGAGGGTGGGTAACCTGGACTGCAACAGTGAATACACTCTAACATCTACATTTATGGTAGGTACACAACTGTACTATGTTCACCGTGTTTCACTGTTGCAGTCATCACACTTGGGTAGAATCCCATAGCTGAAGTAGGGTGGCTGTGTCTAAACAGGATTAGAAGTGGCTATGAGGCCCTGCAGAACTGCAGTGGCAAAGCCTGCTCTTGATTTACATTAAAGAGGCAAGTGGTAATGCTTGGTAAAAGTGTGCACTGAACTCCAAGTTGCAGCTTCCTAAATGTCCTTGGTTGGTACTCCTCTAAGAAAGGCTGCTGATGTGGCAGCTGCCCTGGTAGAGTGTGGTCTAATATTGTTAGGTACTGGCTTTCCATGTTGTGCATAGCAGAAGCAAATACAGTGTCCTATCCACTGCTTTGTGATCCTGCAGCATAAGCTACAAACAGTTGCTCAGTTTTTCTGAATGCTTTTGTTTTATCCAAGTAGAAGAGTAACTGCCTGTGTATGTCCAAAGTGTGTAGAAGTCTCTCCCCTTTATTCTGGGGATTTGGATAGAATGTTGACAGATGAATGGTTTGGTTAAGAGCCACACTGGATACCACCTTTGGCATAAATGTTGGGTTCGTCCTTAGAGAAACCCTGTCTTGATGAAAAATGATAAAAGGTTACACTGCCATTAAAGCTTGTAGCTCTGAGACTCTTCGTGCAGAAGTTAATGCTAGGAGCAGAGCAGTTTTCCATAAGAATTTCATATCAGCTGTATTGGCTGGCTCAAAAGGAGGCAAAGTGAGTTTCTCCAAGACAAAGTTGAGGTCCCAAGTAGGTGTTGGTGCTCTCCGGGGGGGGGGGTGTTATGTTTCTAGCCCCTCTGAGGTACTGTCTTAGTAGTGGATGAGAGAAAAAAGGAGGTTCCGTGGTATAATGAGCTGAAATGGCGGAGGCATGGATCTTAATAGATGAAAAGGATAGGCCTTAGTCCAACATCTCAGTTGGGTATTGTAAAATCTGAGGGATATTTGGTACAAGTGGGTCAAAGCCTTGTGCCTGGTTCCAGTGGCAGAATCTCTTCCATTTGTCTGCACAAGATTTCCTGGTGCTGGGCCTCCTGGCCTCCAGAACGACATCCGTAACAGCTGTAGAGAGAGGTATGGTCGGACTGTCTATGGTATCTGCCATGCAGCCAGATTTAAGGTTCTGAGCTGGCTGTGCAGGATCCGATTGTTTTGAGTCAGAAGTTGAGGGATTTGAGGTAAAGTCCAGGCTGGGCCTTGAGCCAAGTTCTTTAAGATTGGGTACCAGTGCTGGCGTGGCCAGTCTGGGGCAATCAGTATCATTTTTGGCCTCTCTTGTCTGACTTTTAGGAGCACCTTGGAAAGGAGAGGCAGTGGTGGGAAGGCATAAACTTTTAGGTTTTTCCAGCTTAAAGAGAGCATCCACTTTCCATGCTTGTGTGTGATAAGTCCCAGTGCAGAATTTTTGAAGTTGGCAGTTGAGAAGGGAGGCAAAAAGATCTATGTTCGGGCATCCCCATTTCTTTCTCATGTTGAACACCTGTGGTATTAGTTTCCACTCGTGAGGATCCATGAGGTTTCTGCTTAGTCTGCCAGAGTATTTTTCTTTCCTGGCAGGAATTGTGCTTGCAGATGAACTTGATTGGTCAGTGCTGTGTTCCACAAAGTCATAGCTTGTCTGCAAAGGAGGTATGAGTGCGTGCCCCCTTGCTTGTTTATGTACCACATTACTGTGGTGTTGCCCGTCTTTAGTAGTAGTTGTCCTGGATGCAGTAAGTCCTTGAAGGCTGGCAGGGCATTCCGTACAGCTAGCATCTCTTTTTGATTGATGTGAAGATGCATTTGTTCTGCGGACCACTTGCCCTGAATACATTTTCCTGCCATGTGCGCCCCCCCAGGCATAATCCGATGCATCTGTTGTCAGTGTTTTCCTAGCTGTGGGTAAAATAAAAGGCTGTCCCTTGTTTTGGTGACATGCCAGTGCCCACCATCAAAACTCCTGTTGCAGGCAGGGAATAATAGTTACTGTTGCTTCCAGGCTGTGGCAATGTTGAGTCCAAACATTTTTTAGATACCATTGTAACTTTCTCATATGCAGTTTCGCATATGGAATTAGTAGGATGCCATGAACCACAAAGCCTGCAGAATTTTTCTTGCAGGTAGCTGGGTTTTTGTTGCCATCATTTGAAAGTAATTTGTCAGTTGCCTTTGCTTGTCTGGTGTGAGATAAGCCATATGGGTAGTTGTATTCAAACTTGCACCCAGGAATATTATCTCTTGAGAGGGCACTAGTTTTGATTAATTTTCGTTTACAGTGTATCCTAGGCCAACTAGTAATCTTTTTACAAATGCCAGATGCTTTAGAAAAATGCCCTTGCTCTCTGCTTGAATAAGGCAGTCGTCCAAATAGGGATATATTTGAAATCCTTTTTGTCTGCAAAATGCAATTACTGGTGCCAGGCATTTTGTGAAGACCCTGGGCGCAGTAGATAAGCCAAAGGGCAGTGCAGAGAATTGGTAAGGCATTGTGCCAGCTATGAATCTGAGCTATCTTATGCAATTTTGTCTGATTGGGACATGCAGGTATGTCTCTGAGGTCCAAAGTAACAAGCCAAGCCTTTCTTCCCAGCATGGGTAGAAGTTGCTGCAGTGTCAACATCTTGAATTTTGTAACATCCAGGAAAGTGTTTAGAATAGACAGATCCAGAAAGGTTCATAGGTTCATACTAGGCTATCTGCCCAAGGGCATTTATAAGCCTAGCCCATAGTTATGTGGCTTTCGCCACCCCTTTAGTTTGAATAAAAACTATGCCTATCATTTTGCTGTGCCTCTGTCAAGCAGTGACACTGAAGTAATCCCTGGGGTATATCTGCAATCTCCCATCCATTGGTCAAGATTCCTCTTGAACAAGGCCAGAGAGGTGCTCTGCCTCACATGTACCGGGATTTTGTTCCACAGCATAGGGAGTCTCTGGGTGATGAATCTGTCCCTCCAGCACGTTCTATTTATAACCGTGTCAAGGTTTAAGTCTCCGCCTTGTGGTTCTGAGGGATCTAGATTTTTGAGGTGAAGCATATTCATCAAATCTGGGTTTGACATGGCCTTATATGTCAGGCACAGGTCACCTCTGAGCAAGCGGTATGAGACTGAATAGAGCTGGAGTTCTTTCAGTCGGGCAGCATAAGACATATTTTGAGACCCTTTATCCTTTTGGTGAGGAACTTTGGGGCCTTTCAAGCTGCAGCAGGTGTCTGGTCAGATACATTCGAACGGGCATTGTACTCAATCATAGGTCTAATGAGTGATGAGTACAGGGGGACGATGACCTCCCTTGATCTAGATGTGAATCCCTTCATGATCAGGTGGGTGATATAGAAGGTTTTCCTAACTACTTTAGCAACATGAGTGTCAAACGAAAGGCTACTGTCAACCTGGGTCCCCAGATCTCTGATGACTTTCTGTGCTCAGTGGATTGCCACCTATATGGTAGCTAGGGGTAACCTTGTTTTTCCCGAAGGGTATGACTATGCATTTTTTGGCGTTTAACTTCAGGCCATGGCTCTGGCACCAGTTATCCATTTCTGTGAGGCCCTTCTGGAGGATATCTGTGTCAGATGTGTGTTCGACTATGGCCCAGTTTGCAGTCATCTGCAAACTTTGTCAGCCATAACCCTCCTGTGTTTGCTTGTACTTCAGAAAAGTAGATGCCGAACAAGAGTGGACCCAGGACTGAGCCCTGTGGGACACCACTTGTGACAGGCTTTGAGTCTGACATGGCTCCAGCAACTCTGACCCTGTGGGTTCTGTCACTTAGCCAGTTTGCAACCCATCTTGTGATGTATGGGTTTACATTCAAGCTGATGAGTTTTTCGATGATACCTGAGTGGGGTATTGTGTCGAAGGCCTTTGCCAGGTCGAGGTAGGCTGTATGGACTGCCTTTCCCTCATCAATGGCCTTGGTGACTGTCTCGAAAAAGTCAACCAAGTTTAAGAGGCAGGATCTGCCTTTGACAAAGCCAAACTGGGTTGGATCCAAAGTCTGCAAGTTCCCTATGTCTTTATTTATGAGTTCCATTATGATCCTCTCCATGGCTTTGCAGATAAGGCTTGTCAAGCTAATGGGGCGGTAATTTCCAGGGTCTGTGGAGGCACCGCCCTTATAGGCTTTGTCCTTTCTGGGAACCAAGAAAAGTCTTGAGTAAAATCCTTGCCCCTGTTCTTGCTGAGGTACTTTTTGAATAGCTCATGCCCATGAGAGCTGTAATCTGTTTTTGTGCTTCTGCCCATTGGTTTTGTGGCAGGTCTGGCATTCCTTTTGACCTTGGAAGGGTGTGAAAGTGGAACCTGTAGTCCTGATAGACAATATTCAGTACCCATTTGTCCTGGGTGATAATGTGCCAATTTTGTGAGAAAAGTGCTAGCTTTCTCCCTAAAGGTGCTGCCAAGACATAAGTGCTTGGCTTTTGAAGGGGGAAGTCATTGGGACTGTTTCCTGTAAGGTTGTGACTTGGCTTCTCCCTTGGGGGTAGAGGCACCCCATTGTCTAGGTCTGTAAGAGCCTTGTTGCTGAGATCTGCCTCTTGGGCATCTGTATCTGCCTCTGAGGCTTGTCTGACATGGGAAAAGACTAATTTTTAGAAGGCCAATTTCTGCTAAATTTAGGAGGCTGTACCTGTAAGAAATCCTTTACCGTCTGCATAGATTTCGCCTTATCCTCCATTTTCTTCAACACCTCTTCTGCCTTAACACCAAACAAGGTATCATGCTGTAAAGGAGCATCCAGTAATTTAGCTTTAACATGATCAGGTAAACTTTCTTTAAGCCAGGCATGCCTTCGAATGACAGATCCTGTAACTGCGGCTCTACAAGAAGCCTCTAATGAATCAAAACCACATTGCAGAGTATGTTTTCCCACTTGTTCAGCTGCATGCAATAAATCCTGCATTTCCTTATTGTCAGGACATTCTGAACTTGCAAACATTTTCGGTTTTAACAAAGATATTAAATATTGTTGGTATTTCAGCATGTGAAACTGGCAGTTCAAAGCTCTTACAGCTAAAGTTGCAGAAGTGTAAACTTTTTTCCCCCATCTATCCAGTGCTCTGGAATCCCTGTCAGAGGGGGAAAGTACAGTTTTGTACCTACCATAAATGTAGATGTCCGATAGGTATGCATCTGCAGTCCTTACATATAGGTTGTCCTGCCTCAGGCAGCCCTTCGGTCGGCCGGATTCCAAAGTCTGGGTCCGGCTTCGGCTGATGTCGCCCTTTCCCCGACGTCAGAGTGCCTGGGTTATAAAAGCGCCAGCCGACGCCATCTTTCTCAGTTTTTCTTGCCCCAGGTGCCCTCTAAGGAAGGCTAAATTTGGAGAGATGCAAAAAATTCCAAACATGCACAGTAGTATAAAACAAATACACCATAATAGATAACCCCAGCTAGCTATAAGAGGGATAAGAAAGTACAGTTTTGTACCTACCATAAATGTAGATGTCCGAACTGGATAGCATCTGCAGTCATAACAAATGGGTTGTCCTGTCGTCAGGCAGCCCTTTGGTCGGCCGGATTCCAAAGTCTGGGTCCGGCTTCGGCTGATGTCGCACTTCACCCGTCGTCATCTCTGCTGGTCTTCGGGTATAAAGGCATCAGCCGACGCCATTTTCCTCAGTGTTTCTTGCCCCAGATGCCAGTTGCCCTCTTGGAAGGCTAAATTTTGGATAAATGCCAATGTTTCCAAACAAGGTAGAAGTCAAACACAAAAGAAAAGCATGTATGTACATATACACAAACAAATACACCATAAGAGACTCCCCCCAGCTAGCTATTAGGAGGGTAAATACCCTAGGAGTACCACAGAGGGGAAGGAGGGTGGGTAATCCTGACTGCAGATGCTATCCAGTTCGGACATCTACATTTATGGTAGGTACAAAACTGTACTATGTCCTTCATGGATGCATCTGCAGTCATAACAAATGGGTAGAATACCATAGCCAAACTAGGGGTGGAGGAAGAAAAATTATGGTGTAGTTAGGATCCCTTGCAGTACAGCAGTGGCAAACCCTGCTCGGGATCTAGAGTATAGAGGTAAATTATAATGCTTGGCAAATGTATGCACGGAGGTCCAAGTAGCCGCCTCAATAATGTCCTTGGTTGCCACTCCTCGTAAGAAAGCTGTGGTAGTGGCTGTAGCCCTTGTAGAATGAGGTCTTATGTTCTGTGGAATTGGTTTTCCATGGTAGGAGTAACAGAATCTTATGCAATTTCCTATCCATTTGGAGATTGTCTGTTTGGAAATTGCTTTTCCTTCCCTTCCTGTTGCATAGGCTACTAAAAGCTGGTCAGTTTTTCTGTTACTTTTGGTTCTGTCCAGGTAGTAGCGTAACTGCCTATGTACATCCAAGGTATGCAGCAGCCTTTCCCCCCTGTTATGTGGATTGGGAAAGAAGGTAGGTAGGTGGATTGCCTGGTTTAAAGACACTCTGGATACCACCTTAGGCATAAATGTAGGATTAGTTCTCATGGACACCCTATCTTGATGGAAGATTAGGAAGGGTTGCACTGCCATTAAGGCCTGTAGTTCCGAAACCCTCCTTGCTGAGGTAAATTGCCAGTAGGAAAGCAGTTTTCCATGACAGGTGTTGCAGATCTGCTGTTGCTGCTGGTTCAAACGGAGGGAGTGTCAACTTTTCTAGCACAAAGTTCAAGTCCCATGCTGGTAATGGTGGTTTCCTAGGAGGTTTTACATTCTTGATCCCTCTGAGGAACTGCCTGAGTAGAGGATGCGAAAAGACAGGAGGATCGAAGCTGTATTCTGCTGAAATAGCTGATGCATGTATCTTGATGGAGGAATAGGACAGGCCTGTATGTAGAAGCTCTGCCAAGTACTCCAGAATGTTTGCAATATCTATGTTCGACATCTTTTCCTCTTTCAGTACTCCAAATGACAAACCTTTTCCATTTTCCTGCATAGTTCCTTCTTGTTGAAGGTCTGCGGGCTTCAAGGATAATGTCTTTAACCCTTTGGGAAAGGTCTGGGTTAGTTGCTGCTATGTGATGTTCCAGGCAGTCAGTTGCAAGGTTTTTAGGTTTGGATGCATGATGTTGTAGTTGTTCTGAGTTAACATCAAAGGCATCAGGGGTATTGACCACATTCTCTCCCGAGACATGCTCCTCAGCAATGGGTACCAGTGTTGTCTTGGCCAATTCGGAGCTATTAGGATTATCCTTGGACGTTCCTCTGATTTTCAGTAGTACCTTGTGCATCAAGGGAAGAGGTGGAAATGCATATGCTGTCAGGCCTTTCCAGCTGAAGGATAGAGAGTCCACCTTCCATGCAAGTGGGTGGAATGTCCTTGTGCAGAATTTTTTGAGCTGGTGATTGAGTGGGGATGCGAATAGATCTATTTGTGGCATTCCCCATTTCTTTGTGATGGCCTTGAAGATGTCCGGGTGTAGCATCCATTCGTGAGCATCCGAGGTGGTTCTGCTTAACATGTCTGCTAGTGTGTTCTCTTTTCCCGGCACAAATATTGCCTGTAACTGGATGTTGTAGCTGAGAGCCAGATTCCAAAGATCCAAAGTCATTCTGCATAGGGGGTATGAATGAGTGCCTCCCTGTTTGTTGATGTACCACATGACTGTGGTGTTGTCTGTCCTTATCATCAAATGGCCTTCTTTGAGGAATGGTCTGAATTTTTGGATTGCCAGTTTTACTGCCAGCATTTCTTTTTGGTTTATGTGCAGATGCAGCTGGTCTTGAGTCCACAATCCTTGTATGCATTTGTCCAGCATGTGCGCCCCCCATCCTAGGTCTGAGGCGTCCGTTGTGATGGTTTGGCTTGCTCGAAAGTTGTGGAAGGGTAAGCCTGGGTTTGACTGGCATGCTTGAGCCCACCATAGGAACTCCTGTTTTAGGCATGGGATTAGTGGGATTTCTGTTTCTAAGCTGTGCCTGTGCTGAGACCATATTTAGGTACCACTGTAGCTTTCTCATATGCAGTCTGGCATGTGGGACCAAGATTATGCATGATGCCATGAAACCCAAGGCCTGCAGAACTTTTCTTGCTGTTAGTTTGTTCTGCTTTGTTAATGCCAAGAAGTAAAGAGGGAGTTCTTTTTGTTTTTCTGCAGTTAGGAATGCCATTTGTTTTACTGTGTCCAAGTCCGCGCCCAAGAATGTTCTTGTTTGGGATGGAATCAGCCTTGACTTTTGTAAATTGACTGTGTATCCCAGGGCTTGTAGCAAGTAAATGACCCTTTGTAAATCTGTTGTCAGCTTGCTTTTGTTGTCTGCTTGTAACAGGCAGTCGTCCAGGTATGGATAAATTTGGATTCCCTGTAGTCTGCAGTGAGCGATTACTGATGCCAGGCATTTTGTGAATACTCTGGGCAGTCGATAAGCCAAAGGGCAATGCTGAGAATTGATAATGCTCTGATCCTGCAAGAAATCTGAGGTATCTTCTGCAATTTGGTCGAATGGGGACGTGCAGGTATGCCTCCTTGAGATCTAGAGTTACCAGCCAACACTCCTTGCCCAGCATGGGAAGAAGTTGCTGTAGGGTCAGCATTTTGAATTTTGGGACAATGATGTATGTGTTTAAGACGGACAGGTCGAGAATAGGTCTCCAACTTTTCTCTTTTCTTGGTACTAGGAAGAGTCTGGAGTAGAATCCTTTGCCCTGTTCTGTTATTGGCACTCTTTCCACAGCTCTCATCCTTGTTAATTTCGCTATCTGCTGTAGAGCTTCTATTTTTTGATTTGGAGGTAGGTTTGGCATTCCTCTTTTTACTGGTAAGGTGTGGAAGTGGAACCGGTAGCCTTGGTCTATGGTTTGCAAAATCCACTTGTCTTTTGTGATATAGTGCCAATTTTTCGAAAATAAGGCTAACTTTCCGCCTAAAGGTGCTGCTATTTGCTCTCTGGTAGGCGGTGTCAGAGCCAAGTCACTGTGATTGTCCTGTTGCAGTGGCAGTGGTTGTGTCTGTGCCTCGGTTATTGCCTTGCCACTGTCGTCCTCTGTAGGCACCTCCTCTGGATTGATTTCTGCCTCTAGAGCGTCTATTCCTGCCCCTTTAGGATTTTGTGGAGTCTGGAAAGGACCAATTTTTGGCAGGCCAGTTCCTGCTAAACCTTGGGCGCTGAACCTGTAAGAAATCTTTAACTGTTTGTACAGATTTTGCCTTTTCTTCCATTTTCTTCATTACTTGCTGGGCAGGTGTACCAAATATCCATAGGAGCATCTAACAGCTTTGCTTTAACATGATCCGGTAAGACCTGTTCTTTCAACCATGCATGCCTTCTTATCACTGTGCCAGTCATGGCTAATCTAAATGAAGCCTCCAGTGCATCATAGCCACATTTTAAGGAATGGTTACTAACCTGTTGGATGTTATTCACCATTTCTAATACATATTTCTTATCTAAGGATTCATCAGAGGACAGTTTTTTAGTTAACTGATCAAGCATAAACTCTTGGTATTGGATCATATGAAACTGACAGTTTAAAGCTCTAGCTGAGAGAGTAGCAGAGGTGTAAACTTTTTCCCCATCTCTAAGGACCCGAATTCCCTTTCAGAAGGAATAGGGTTTTTTGCTGTGGTCGAGGCTACTGCCTTAGGCCCCTGGGATATAGTTTCGGGATCTGCAAGTGGGGCCTTGTATAGGTGGTGATGATTGTCTGGCACCCTGTAAAATCTATCTGGTTTGGCAGGGGCTGGAGGTAAAGAATCAGGAGCAGTGCAAACATCATTAAATGCATCGTCCACAACAGGCAGTACAGGAGGTATAGCTAAGGGCCTATGTTGTGGTAAGTGCAGAAAAGTCCTAAGCCTTTTTCTTGAATCTGAGAAATCTTGTCCCTGCCATTGGAATTGTTCTCTCATGGCATGTAAGGTTTCCCCAAAGGAAAATTCCTCTGGTGGAGAGGCAGCTGGAATGGATTCTTCAGCATCGGAATCTTCATAAGTAGAAAAAGGAGCCTCTGGCTGGTCTGTAATGTCTGAGTCATCCGCAGAATCATCAGAGGACACTGGCTCGGGGGGCTCTGCTCTAGGTCTCTTTTCTGGGGGCTGAGAGGCCCTGTCTGGGTGAGATTGGGATCCCCTAATTAAGGATATTAAATCTTCTGCCAGAGTAAGCATTTGTGAACTTGAAGTGGGCCTGTGTGAGGGGGGCTTAACAGGCACTGATTTAACAGATTTGGCTGCTTTAGCCCTGGCAAAGGCCTTAGACATGGCTGCAGGAGGCCTAGCAGCACCACGTGCTGGTGTAGAGACATCCAAAGGGATGGTGTCTGATAAATCACTAGGAACCACAGTTGTAGGTAAAATTTCTGAGGCCGATTCAACTAAGGTAGCAGGAGCCTCAGTAGTAGTCATGGATTCGGCTGAAGATTGACCGGATTTCTCGGTTTCGGCCGAAACAGAGACACTCGCGGCTTGCTTAACCGTGGTTTCGGCCGAAACCACGGACCGCGAGTGTCTGTCTTTTTCTTTGCGTTTTTTAACAATTTGGGTAGTCGGAGGATCCGACGGCATAATGTACGCAAAATCTGAGCCGAAAAACTGTTCAGCAAACTCCGACCGATGCCTAAGCGTTCGTCGGTTGAAGGAAGCACAGGCCGAACAGGCTGCTACGTCGTGGTCTGGGCCTAAGCAAGGCAGACAGTAAGAGTGGAAATCTTTATGAGGTATTTGTTTCCCACAAGTTAGTTATTGACTTTTTCTGACATCGGCTGAGGCAAGAAAGAGTCCCCAACGGGGTACTTAGCTTTTTAGAAGTCTTCGAAGTAGTATTCGGTAGTAGTAATCTCTGGATCTGACCGACCGGCACTTGCGAACAGCTTCTGCTTCGGGCGCCACGCGGCAAGAAAGACTGAGGAAAATGGCGTCGGCTGATGCCTTTATACCCGAAGACCAGCAGTGATGACGTTTGGTGAAGTGCGACATCAGCCGAAGCTGGACCCAGACTTTGGAATCCGGCCGACCAAAGGGCTGCCTGACGACAGGACAACCCATTTGTTATGACTGCAGATGCATCCATGAAGGACATCCCAAGAAATGCCACAGAGGGGAAGGAGGGAGGGTAAACCTGACTCCAGATGCATACCTATCGGACATCTACATTTATGGTAGGTACAAAACTGTACTATGTCCTTCAAGGATGCATCTGCAGTCCTTACATATGGGTAGAATACCATAGCCAAGCTGGGGGTGGTAGGATCTAAGAAAAGAATGGTGTAGCTAAAATGCCCTGCAGGACTGCCGTAGCAAAGCCTGCTCTGGATCTGGAATATAAAGGTAAATTGTAATGCTTGGAAAATGTATGCACGGAGCTTCATGTAGCAGCTTCTAAAATGTATTTGGTAGCCACCCCTCTTAAAAAGGCTGTGGAGATGGCTGTGTCTCTGGTGGAATGAGGTCTAATGCTAGCTGGCACAGGTTTGACATGAAAAGAGTAGCAGAATCGAATGCAATTCCCTATCCATTTTGAAATTGTCTGTTTGGAAATTGCTTTTCCTTGTACACCAGCAGCATATGCTACAAACAGCTGGTCAGTTTTTCTGTAAGTCTTAGTTCTGTCCAAGTAGTAGCGCAACTGTCTGTGAATGTCCAAGGTATGCAGAAGTTTCCCCCCCTTATTTTGTGGATTTGGAAAGAAGGTAGGCAGGTGAATAGCTTGGTTCAATGAGACCCTGGATACCACCTTTGGCATGAATGAAGGATTGGTTCTCAAAGAGACTCTGTCCTGATGAAAAATAAGAAATGGTTGTACTGCCATGAGGGCCTGTAATTCAGATACTCTTCTTGCTGAGGTTATGGCCAGAAGGAAGGCAGTCTTCCAGGACAGGAACTGTAGTTCTGAAGATGCTGCTGGCTCAAAGGGAGGTAGAGTTAACTTTTCCAACATGAAGTTAAGGTCCCATGTAGGCACTGGTGGTTTCCTTGGAGGACTGATGTTTTTAATTCCTCTTAGAAACTGCCTTAGGAGAGGATGAGAGAAGGGTGGATCAGTATTGCATTCTGCTGAAATTGCTGAGGCATGAATTTTTATGGAAGAGTAAGAAAGGCCATTGTGGAGCATTTCTGCCAAGTATTCCAGGATATGTGCCATGCTCATCACTGTCGCATCTAGGCCCCTTGCGGTGCTCCAAGAGCGGTATCTTTTCAATTTTGCTGAATATGCCTTTCTTGTGGAAGGCTTGCGAGCTTCCATGATGATATCCTTCACTCTCTTGGATAGCTTTTCCTGGTGAGGAGTCAGGGTATTCTCCAGGCTGTCAGCTGCAGGGTTTTTAGGCTGGAGTGCAGAGTTTTGTAATTGTGCTGTCAGAAGTGACCATTGAGGTAGAGGCCACGGTTTTGTGTGTGATGTGCTCCTTAACACTGGGTACCAGTGCTTGTCTTGGCCAGTTCGGAGCTATCAGAATCACTTTTGGCTGCTCTGTCCTGATTTTCAATAAGACCTTTGATCATTAGTGGAAGAGGTGGAAATGCATACACTGTTAGAGTATTCCAGCTGAAAGAGAGGGCATCCACATTCCATGCTTGTGGGTGGTATGTCCTTGTGCAGAATTTTTTCAGCTGATGGTTGTGGTGGGAGGCAAAAAGATCTAGGTCGGGCCTCCCCCAAGATTGTGTTATCTGAAGGAAGATGTCTGGGTGCAGCATCCATTCGTGTGGATCCATAATATTTCTGCTTAGGTTGTCCACCAGTATACTGTCTTTTCCTGGCACAAACTGGGATTGCAGCTCTATATTGAGTTTTAGGGAAAGCTCCCAAAGATTCATTGCCAGCCTGCAAAGAGGGTAGGAATGGGTACCTCCTTGCTTGTTTATGTACCACATGACTGTGGTACTGTCTGTCCTTATTAGCAGGTGGCCTTGATGCAGAAAGTGTTTGAAGGCCTCGATTGCATGTAACACTGCCAGCATTTCCTTTTGGTTTATGTGCATGCGCAATTCCTTCTGCGACCATAGACCTTGGACGCATCTGCCTTCCATGTGTGCTCCCCATCCATGGTCTGAAGCGTCCGATGTAATGGTTTGGTTGGTTATTGGTTTGCTGAAGGGTAGACCCCTGTTTGACTGGCTTGCTTGAGCCCACCACAGAAATTCCTTTTGAAGGCATGGAATGAGTGGTATCAAAGCTTCTAGGCTGCGACTGTGCTGAGACCATAAACTCCTTGGGTACCATCACTGTAGTTTCCTCATATGCAGCCTTGTTTGTGGAATCAGAAGAATGCACGATGCCATGTAACCCAGGGCCTGCAGGATTTTCCTTGCAGTCAGCAGAGTTTGTTTTGCCAGGTTTTTGAAGTAATCCGGTAGTTGTCTTTGTTTTTCTTCTGTGAGAAAAGCCATTTGGGTGGTTGTATCTAGTTCCGCACCCAGAAAAGTTATTCTTTGGGATGGAACAAGTCTTGATTTGTGAATGTTGACTGTGTATCCCAAGGACTGAAGAAGGCGGATGGCATAATTCAAGTGTTTTACCAAAGTTTGTTGGCTGTCCGCTTGTATAAGGCAGTTGTCCAGATATGGGTATATTTGAATCCCCTGAAGTCTGCAGTGTGCAATTACTGATGCCAGACATTTCGTGAATACTCTGGGCACAGTAGATAAGCCAAAGGGCAATGCTGAGAATTGATAATGTTCTGAACCTGCAAGAAATCTGAGGTGTCTTCTGCAACTTTGATGGGGAAATGCAGGTATGCCTCCTTGAGGTCTAGAGTTACCAGCCAAGACCCCCTGCCCAGCATGGGAAGGAGTTGCTGTAGGGTCAGCATTTTGAATTTTGGCACAATGAGATAAGTATTCAGTGCGGACCAGTCGAGAATAGGCCTCCATTGTTTTTCTTTTCTTGGCACAAGGAATAATCTGGAATAAAATCCTTGGCCTTGTTCTGTGAGAGGAACCTTTTCTATAGCTTTCACTTGCAATAGGTTGGCAATTTGTTTTAAAGCCTCTGCCCTTTGATTCTGCGGCAGGTTTGGCATGCCTTTTCTTTTTGGTAATGTATGAAAATGGAACCTGTATCCTTTGTCTATCATTTGCAGTGTCCATTTGTCCCTTGTAATATTGTGCCAATTTCTTGAGAATAAAGATAGCTTTCCGCCCAAAGGTGCTTCCAATTGAGCCCTGGTCGGCGGGGTCAAGGTGAAGTCATTGAGTCTGTCCTTGTGCAGCAGTTGTAGGTCCTGCACTACCTCTCTGGTTAGGAGGCTGCCATTGACGTCCTCTGTAGGAGACTCTAGCTTGCCCTCTACCTCTGGCACGCCTGTTCTTGCCTCTTTGAAATCTCTCGGTGTCTGGAAAGGACCAATTCTTAGAAGGCCAATTTCTGCTGAATCTTGGTGGTTGGACCTGGAGAAAATCTTTGACTGTTTGTACAGATTTAGCCTTTTCCTCAAATTTCTTTAAGACCTCCTGAGCAGTGGAGCCAAATAACTTCTGTTTTTCCAGTGGGGCATCCAGAAGCTTTGCTTTAACATGACCTGGCAGAGTTTGTTCCTTCAGCCAAGCATGCCTACGTTTTACTGCACCTGTCACTGCTGACCTACATGATGCTTCCAATGCATCATAACCACACTGCAAGAAATGGTTGCTAACCTGTTGTGAGTTATGTACCAGATCCTGAAGGGACTTGCGATCTAGGGGTTCAGGTGAAGATAGTTTTTTTATGCAATTCATCTAACAAATACTCTTGGTACTGTATCATATGGAATTGACAATTTAATGCCCTCATAGAAAGAGTGGAAGAAGTATACACTTTTTTACCCCATCTCTCTAAAGCTCTGGACTCCCTTTCAGAGGGGAGTGGATTTTTAGTAGTGGCAGTTGCAACCCCTTTAGGGCCCTGGGAAATAGTTTCTGGGTCAGCAGAGTGGGCCTTGTAAAGGAAATGATGCGAGTCCGGGACCCTGTAGTTCCTATCGGGCTTGACAGGAGCCGGAGGAAGGGAGTCAGGGGTAATGCTAGACTCACAATACACATCATCAATGACATTTAAAACAGGAGGAAAAGCCAAAGGTCTATGCTGAGGTAAATGCAAAAAAGTCCTTAATCTCTTCCTGGAATCGGAGAATTCCTGGCCCTGCCATTGGAAATGCTCCCTCATGGAGTGAAGGATCTCCCCAAAGGACAGCTCTTCAGGAGGGGAGGCAGAGGGAATAGATTCCTCTGCATCAGAATCTTTGTAGGCCATAAAGGCCTCCTCCTGGTAGTCTGATAGAGGAGAGCCATCTGAGGCCTCAGAGGACTGGGGATCAGTGGGCTCAATCCTGGGCCTTTTATCTAGAGGAGGTTGAGAGCCCCTAATTAAGGAAATAAGGTCCTCAGCTAAACTTAAAATCTGTGAACCTGTAGTGGATCCCTGAGGAATGGCCTTGGGAGGCAGAGTTTTTGGCTGTTTAGCAGCTTTTGCCCTAGTGAATGCTTTTATGGACATGGATGCAGGAGGCCTGGCTGCTCCACGTGCTGGTGTAGTTTTGTCTAGGGGAATGGTGTCGGATGTTTCCTGAACACCGGTTTCTGAGGAAAATTCTATAACAGACTCCGAAGAGGCCTCCGGGGCCGAGGTTGTCGGTTGTGTGGTTTCCACGGTCGGAAGTACCAAGGACTCTGTTTCAGCAGAGACAGAGACACTCGCGGTCGGCCTAGGCGTGGTTTCAGCCAAAACCACGGTCCGCGTGTGTCGGTCCTTGTCCTTCCGTTTTTTGGTTAAATGAGAAGTCAGAGTCTCCGACGGCATATTATAACAGTAACTAGCCCCAAAAAATTCCTCTGCAAACTCCGCCCGACGCCTAAGAGTGCGTCGATTGAAGGAGGCACAGGCAGTACAGGCGAAGACGTCATGGTCTGGGCCTAGCCAGGGGAAGCAGTAGGAATGGAAATCCTTATGAGGTATTTGCTTCCCACAAGTTAAGCAATTATTAACTTTAAGTGTTTGATCTGACATCGGCTGAGGCAAGAAAGAGTCCCCAACGGGGTACTTAGCTTTTGAAGTCTTCAGTAGCTGAAGTTACCGGAGCTGGCCGACCGGCACTTGCGAACTGCTTCTGCTTCGGGCACCACGCAGCAAGAAAGACTGGGGAAGATGGCGTCATCTGACGCTTTTATACCCCAGGCGCTCTGACGTCGGGGAAAGGGCGACATCAGCCAACGCCGGACCCAGACTTTGGAATCTGGCCGACCGAAGGGCTGCCTGAGGCAGGACAACCCATATGTAAGGACTGCAGATGCATCCTTGAAGGACATCTGGGTTTTTTGCAGTGGAAGCCTTCACCCCTTTGGACCCTGAGAAATAGTTTCTGGGTCAGCAGCAGGGTTTTTATAAAGAAATTTATGAGAGTCGGACTCTGTAGTACCTGTCTGGCTGACTGGTGCTGGGGGTAGAGAATCAGGAGACAAACTAGATTCAGAAAAGACAACAATATCTAACACAGGGGGAATAGCAAGAGGCCTGTGCTGAGGTAATAAAAGAAAATCTGAGCCTTTTCTTTGCTTTCCCAATGGAAATGTTCTCTCATGGTGTACAAGGTTTCCCCAAAAGAGTAATCCTCAAGAGGACAGGCTGAAGGGATAGACTCTTCAGCATCAGAATCCTCATAGGGAGGAAGAGAGTATCCCTAGTCTGAAGAGGAATCAGAGGAAATAGAAACCTGGTCAGAGGATTCATAGTCTGTATCATGCCTAGGCCTTTTATCAGGAGGGGGATGTTAACCCCTGATCAAAGTAATTAAGTCTTCGGCCATTTTGATCATCTGTTTCTTAGGCATGGATGACTGTCCAGGAGAATGCTGTACTTGTTTCTTTGTTTGTAATGTTTTAGACTTTGCTTTAGCTGCTGTAGTTGACTTGATAGTAAGCTGAGTAGGTCTGAAAACACCCTCAGAAGCAGATGCCTGCTCAGCTGCTCCGGACCCATCTGAGGGAATAGTTTCCGTAGGCCCAATACCTTGAGTTTCCAGAGGCCTAGATGTCGCCACGTGGGAGTCTGAGGCGGCCTGTGGCTCTGAGGCAGCGGGAGTCAGGGGCTGTGAAAGTGCCTCACTGAGCACCGGCGACTGGCCTGGAAGAGGCTTCATCTGTTTTGGGTCTCTGATGCCTGTCCTTTTCCTTGTCTTTGCGCTTTTTATGAATTCCGGTCGTCAGTTGTTCCGATGACATTATGTAATTAAACCTACGGCCAAAGTAATGCAATGCAAAATCAGAGAGACGCTTAATAGCGCGTTTGTTGAATCTAGCACAAAACCGACAACTAGTGACATCGTGGCCAAGGCCTAGGCAAGGAATACAGTAAGAGTGAAAATCCTTATGAGGTATTTGCTTCCCACAAGAAATACAAATGTTAACTTTTACTGACATCGGTCTTGAGCAAGATAAAGTTTCCCCAGCGGGGTACTTAGCTTTATTGAAGAGTAAGGTTCTGAAATTCTATTTCGAAAATCTAAGGAGTCGGCCGACCGGCACTTGCGAACTGATTTTGCTTCGGACACTGCACGGCAAGAAATACTTAAGAAAATGGTGTCGGTTGCATCATATATACCATTGGCGCACTGACGTCAGGGAAGAAGCGACAACAGACGCCGGACCAAGACTTTGGAACTCGGGCCGACTGCGGGTCACCTGCCAGCAGGATAACCCAAGTGTAATGACTGCAACAGTGAAACACGATGAACATGTTCATTCTCCCCTACAAAAGTGGTTTCTCATTGCCTAGTTTACTTTTTCCCTACTGAATTTTCAATACTGAATTTGGATAAGTAGTGAGCCTGAAAGGACAATTCATTTCAGTGCCGAAATGACATTGAAGTCTGACCAACACCGTCAAAAACAAAGTCTTGAGTGCCAAAAGGAAAGTATGGATGTGACTTCCTCTTGGAGTTCCTTACTTGGTAAACATTTATTTATACAGGACAAGATTCTATTATTAAATGCTCAACTTCTCTGCCCTTTTCTACTTATTTACAATCCCTGTTACTAACAATACAGAATTTTAAATATTTTAAACTGACTCTCTCCTCTAAAACAGTATCTTACTGTACTGTGGTAGTTTCACTTTCAAAAAACGTTTATCCCACCCTGGAAAAGCTTACTGCAGTCTCCACTTCATTGATGGCATAAAGGCCAATGACCACCCTAAAAACCCACCCATGCTGTGATGTGACAGCTCTCTGGTTCTTCCCCTACCCATACAGAAAGTAAAGGCTAGAACAAAGAAACAGTACATGAACCCATTCTCCTGATATGAGCTGTCAATCACAGCAGATAAATTACCCTTAGCACTGACAGCTAGGAAGATAGGTGCTAAGGAGGACGAGAGATGACAAAGTAATACAATTCAGGCTTCACAAAAGACTGCAATTTAGCCATTTCAAAAAGCAGCAGCAATAAAAGGCACTCAGTCTATTCTATGGCATTTGCACTGTGTGTTTTAAGTAGATGTTGAACAACATGAAATGTTACTTAAAGGAAAACAACGGGATATCAAATCAAATATCTCTACCTGAAGTCTCCCTAAAATCCTGTTATGTGATACAGCCTCAAAAAAACATAACCGCAGCTTTAAAAAAAAATTCACTATTCTCTTTTACTGCTTAGGCTTCATACTTTTCCATACTGTTTGACTTTCAGTTTTAAAACCAAGATGAAAACTGTCTAGTCGTCTCTTAAATAATGATGTCACATCTGCCATAGCTCTTGCTGAAGATCCTGGGAGGTTTCCTCCCCCAAAGTGACGTAAACACTGCCTTATTTGCATGCTGTACAGAATCCCTGTGATCCTCCCACATTGTGATGTCAACACTGCCTTTCCCAGCCCACTGTTAACCTAATAAATGGACTAGGTGCTGTGTGGAACTCCTTTTCTGTGTTAGCAAATCTGGTCGATTCTATTCATGTGAAGCACTTCTTCACCAGCGTTTTGCTACTTCATAAGTAAGGTAAGTCTTATTACTTCTTAATAGTGTATCCTAAATGTAATTTGTCCCTGTTTCTATGCCTCCCTAGCCCTGATAGTGTCCTCCCAAGTTTTTAATTGCACATTAGTGGAGTTAATCTTTTTCTGTTTCTAAGGGTGCCACGTGCTTCCCTTTCGCAGCTGCATTTTTAGCTTAGCCTACTTATTTTCATTTTGATCCAGGGTTTATATTTCCCCAGTTATGTTTAATGCTTGATGAGTTATGGCAGATACTATTTGCTAACAGAAGGGAATAAGAGAAAGTGGAATGTGTGTGTGTGTGTGTGTGTGTGTGTGTGTGTGTGTGTGTGTGTGTGTGTGTGTGTGTGTGTGTGTGTGGGGGGGGCTGCTTACAAGCCAAAGCAGAGTGCTCTCCAGGGGAAAATGAATATTGGCTCAAACAGGTAGACACATACTCAAAGTTAACTGTAGCTGTTTGCAGACAGTTCAGAGCCGGACTGCTTTTCGTTTGTGCCTTTGCCCCACTTCTATGTATGGCTTTGTCCTAATTTCTTGCGCTGAGGTTCATAGGTATTTCAGGATCAATTTATCCTTGCTTTTGAACCAGATTTCTCTGCTTGGTTAGTACACTGCTATAAAATGTAAAAATCTAAATCATTGTAGAAGTAAAGCAGTGTGTGTGTCTGCGTGCGTGTGTCTGCGTGTGTGTATGCACTACCATAATTTTTTTTAAATATTGACTCAAAAAAGCATGTGGGTGCTGTCATGCAAGTCTAAAATATTTCAAGTTTATAGTGCATCATTTGTTAGCTATTTAAACAGGAAGGGAAAATAAGTGGCAGACTGCTTTGCAAAGCAGGGATTATTGCCAGTGCTATGTAGCTTGGTTTTAAATTTGACAGGAGTAGTGCAACAAAAAAAGTCTCCCACTGTAAGGAGGAAAAGGCTGACAAGCAAACAGTACATTACTCTGGTCACCTGCTGTGACGAGCTGCCAATCACATGCAGATAATGGGTCAAATTACCCTTGGCTCTTTGACAGCTAGGGAAGGTAGGTGTGAAGTGGGAGGGGAAATTCCTTGAAGAGCTAGATTTCAGCCTTCACAAAAGAAAGCAATTTAGCATTTCTAAGATGAAAGGGCTAGAAAATGCACCTTTCAGTTCTGTTCTGTAGCATTTGCACTGCTTGTGTTTTAAGTGGTCATTGAAAAAGGATAACATTTTAACCAAAAGTAGGGGATTTTAAGACTGCAGTGAATGCCTGTTAAGTCAATGAAGTGACAGCAGCTCAAGGCAAAACGCGGCAGATCTGATGCAATTTTTTTTAGACAAATAATGCATTCTGGGATACTTAGAGGCAGAGTAAACAGTCTGAATTTTTTCAATAAGCCATAACCCCTGTGGTCAGAGTCAGAAATTGCATCTAAAAATATCTAAAAAGCTCAAAAGAGTCTCAGAGTGCTATTAAAATGTAGGAAACATCAAACCATGATGAAATTAATATGTTTTTTTGAGTCTGAGGGCCCGGTTGTCCTTTAAAACTGACTGAGACAGCAGTGTATGCATGTAAAATCAATGCAGTGACAGGAGCTTTAGGAAGAACGAGGCCTGTGTGATGTATACAGACACTGCACTGTGGGATACCTTGAGGCAGACTAAACAATGGGGATCACTTCAAGATGCTAGACCCCAACATGGTCAGATCAGAAATTACTTATAAAAATATTTAAAACCTGTAAATAGTTCCAGAGTGGTGCTAAAATCTAGAAAACACTAAATTGTGATGAAATAAGCATGCTTTCATTTCTGTGTATGCAGTTCTCCTTTAAAGTAATTTCTGCTCTTGTTTGGCAAAAAACATTACAGGTAAGGCATGTGCTTTAAAAAATTGAGGATGATGACCTATTTACATACACTCAAAGAAGCACTGAACACATTTAATCTAAATCAAAAGGAATTGACTTCTGAAGTACAAGACATGAATGGTGAAGACAGATTAGATTAAAGGCACATGCAAACAAGTACCTGCAGGCTCTGAATAGAATAATCTTTAAAAGAAAGAAACGCACAAATACCAAAGCAGCAAAAAGAGAAATGGAACCACACGGGGGGGGGGGGGGGGGGCTACAGTTACACTTTGCAAATGCAAAGAATACTTTCTTCAATTACTTTACATTCTATCTGTTAGAGCAATACAAGCTCAGCTACTGCAGTATACTGAAAGATTCCTGACTGTATAGCATTCTTCATCTTCTTTCGGCTGTTAACGTTAAGGGTCACCACAGCGGATCATCTATTTCCATTTCTTCCTGTCCTCTCCATCTTGCTCTGCTACACCAACCACCTGCATGTCCTCTCTCACCACATCCATAAACCTTATTAGGCCTTCTTTTCCTGTTACCTGGTAGCTTCATCCTTGGCATCTTTTTCCCCCAATACACTCAGCATCCCTCCAAAGCACATGTTCAAACCAACGTAATCTAGTCTCTCTGGCTTTGTCTCCAAACCTTCCCATCATGGGTTGACCCTCTAATATTCTTATTCCTAATCCTGTCACCCAGGTCACACCCAGTGCAAATCTTAACATCTTTAACTCTGCCACATCCAGCTCAAACTCCTGCCTTTTTATCAATGCCACTGTCTCCAACCCATACAACATAGCTGGTCTCACTAATCCCCTCTTGTAGACCTTCCCTTTCACTCTTACTGGTACTCGTCTTTCACAAATCACTCCTGACACTCTTCTCCACCCACTCCATCTTGCCTGTACTCTCTTCTTCACCTCTCTTCCACAGTCGCCATTACTCTGAACAGTTGATCATAAGTATTTAAACTCATCCATCTTAGACACCTGTACTCCTTGTATCCTCACCATTCCTTTATCGTCCCTCTCATTCACACACATATATTCTGTCTTAGTACTGCTGACCTTCATTCCTCTTCTCTCTAGAGCATATCTCCATCTCTCCATGGTCTCCTCCACCTGTTCCCTACTCTCATTACAGATCACAATGTCATCTGCAAACATCAAAGTCCACATGGACTCCTGTCTGATCTAGTCTATAGTGTATATAATTATATATTATTATATATTGATATTGACTGTACAGCATACTTACAGTAATCAGATATAATAGATGTAATTTACAGTACCAGCACACTAACCTGATAACACCAACAGAAAGATTGAAAAAAATAGGGAAAAAGCTGAGGAATATCGCATCAAAAGTACCAATATGCTGGGCATGTTATACTGCATCTTCCGGCACCAAAATATGATAATGCTCTGCTGTTACAGTCACTGAATTTTGCCATGCAAAGTACAAACACATGGCAAGAAAGCAAAAACGTCCTTTGTGCTGTCAGTTACCTTCAGAAAACTAACAGCACTGTCATTTCCCTTCTCTATTTGCTCCACAAGTCAGACACTTCAAAAACAAAAAATATGATTTGTACTGGCCAGTTGTATTCAGTGACAACTATGTTAGTCAGCCTGTCAGCTAACTGCACTGATGCAGTCAGGTTCTTTTCTAGCTTTTTCAACCTTACCTCAAAACCTCATCAACTCAGCTTGTCAGTCAAGGAACAGCTTTCTAAATAGCTACTGTTTTGCTTTGTTTGTCTTTTGCTTTACCAGACGCCCAGAGAAATTCCACTGAATCGGAGTGCTGGCAACATGAAGCTCATGAGACTCCTCGACAATACCAAGGCTTCTGAAGCACTTCAATCTGCTGGGATCATTTTTCACAATACCATAGACCTCAAATGAAATATTTGTCAACTGGCTATATAGCAGTTTTCACCAACTGTACCATAAAATTCTTACGGCAGTCTATAGGATTGCCAGACTGTGTAGACAGCTTTCATGATCTGCCAACCAGCTAGCATAACACTCCCTATACTTCACCTTAAAAGGAACACACCAGAAAACATCAGGTTGCAGGAGTTTGGTACAACCTCTAGGAATAGTGCTCATGAATGCTTTTTTTGTGGTCTCGAGTGATATAGCAGCAGGAATTGCTCCACACCACTAAACATATACCAAAAGCAAGTGAACTCCATAAATGTTGAAGACATTCACGTCAGAGATGAATTCTTCAACCAGTTCTCATGCTACTGTCATCCTTTGACTCCTACCCTTTTGAACACCACCATAGGTGACTTTCTCCCATCAGCTAAAGCTGAGAAGCAAGCCATAATGCTTTGGCTTCTCATGGCTGGTGGTTAACTAGGGTGCTGACTTTGCACCAATCTTTTCCAACATTTCCCCAAGAATATTGGCCTAAACAATTGCATTGCCCAAACTGATTAGCACAAGTAAAACCTGCAACTTTTTGTATGACCTCCTTTAATCACTGCTCAATTGTGGTCTAATGCGTAAATGCAAAACCTCAGAGGGTGAATGAATTTATCTACCAGACCATGAACTGCCTTAATCAGGATTTCTGATGAATACACATACTTTCACTGTAATGGACTTTTGGGTAACACACAGATGCTTAACTTTACTCTGACACCCTACGAGTCAATTCCTACTCTATATATTAAAGCAGGACATTGTTTACTTCATCTCCTATATTTGTTTGACGCTGATCACCCTTATTCAGTTACTTTCTCCAGGAGATTAGAGTGCCATTTCCTCCATTCCGTGACATGTTTTTCACCCAGGTTAAGATTTGCTACAACAATAATTTTCTTCTTTCTGCTTTCTTAGCAGCATCACATTCTGAGTTACAACTCTTGCATTTTGACGTGCTTGTATGCAAAAAGTTCCAAGAAACGCATTTTGAAGCTGCCTCATTATGAAAATGTGTATAAAGCAGAGGAGTAGTACAGTTGTGTGCACTTACCATAAATGTAGATGTTAGAGTGTATTCACTGTTGAAGTCATTACATTTGGGTAATCTGCTGGCAGGCTGCCCACAGTCAGCCTGATTAACAAAGTCTTGGGTCCTGCGTTGGCTGCTGTCCCTTCTTCCATGACGTCAGGGGTATAAAACATGCAGCTGACGCCATTACATCAGTTTTTCTTGCCCCAGATGTCAGGTTCCCCACAAATGGGGAGCAAAATATATAAATAATTCAAAACAAAAATATATACCTCCAAACAAAAGCAAATACACCAAAAAGGCTTAACTGTAGTAAATGAAAGGAGGGGCATAGTAAGAGTAAGAAAGAGCTTAAAAACCTCAGCTTTGGCCGGCTAAGAACTTGCTATATTCAACTGGACGTATAAGAGAATTTAAGTACCTTTATCTGCTCTTTTTTTCCAAAAATACAGTATTTAAATTGATTTTAACTGTGTGGAAGGAATATTAGCTGAACTGGAAGTTAGTCAGTGTTTGCTGAATTTTGTTATTTGCTAGTAATTACAGGTGTGGGGGTAGTCACATTCTTTGATTTCCTGTCCTTGCCTATTTAAGTGGTACAGTGTGAAATATTTTCTGCTTAAAAACCTCAGCTTTGGCCGGCTAAGAACTTGCTATATTCAACTGGACGTATAAGAGAATTTAAGTACCTTTTAACTGCTCTTTTTTTTCCCAAAAAATACAGTATTTAAATTGATTTTGACTGTGTGGAAGGAATATTAACTTAACTGGAAGTTTTCACTCTGCTCTTTAATCTTAGTGGCCTTGCAACTGCCCGCCCCTCTTGTAAATTTGTGTTTGGATACTCCTCCTGGGCCCATCTCATTTGCTCACTCAACTGAGTGCGGTGAGATCATATTCTGATTTCAGGCACTCCTACTGTGTACAAAGAGAGCATCTGGGAAACAGAAAAAAAAATTAAGCTTGTTTCCTGCCTTTCCTGTTAAGTGGTATAGACTATTTGTAGGCTTCTCAGCCCCCAAGCCCTTCTGTGTTGGAGGGAATCCTTCTAGCTTAGTTTTTTTTCTTATAACTAGCCAGTTTTCTAGTTTCAGCACTCAAATTTGTTTCTTTGATCTCAGCACTTGTTCAGAAAAAAAAAAAAAAAATTTCATCTGCTTTTACTGTACTTGTGTTTCTACCTAATTTGTTATACTTTTGCATCATCTTAAAAGTACTCAGTTGTATTTATTACTGCTTGGTGTAACTCATTCTAAGCCTTTTGGTTTAAACACTTGGGCTTTGGACCAGTTGTTTTGCACTGAGAGGGTTTGTGGTCTGCACTGTAGTGGGAGAACAGGTAGCTTACATCCTTCTAGGTTGGGAACTGCTGATTGAGGGCTCAGTGTCTGTTATTCTAAAAGTGTATTAATTCTGGTTTAAGCACTTGGGCTTTCAGGCCAGTTATTTTACATTAAGAGGGTTCGTGGTCTGCACTCTTGTGGGAGGAGAGACTGGACTCTGCCCTTCTGAGCTGGGAATTTCTGGTTAAAGGTTTATAGTGCCTGAATATTTGAACTGTATCTTACTGAAAATGGTACACCTTGTTTGCTGTAGCACAGACTAGATCCAGGCCTGCTGAATCTAGCTTTGTTTATATGCTTGTTGTTTGTTTGCTTGTTATTCCCCTGGAACGCTAATTCCACCTAATACGCGGCTTCTCAGCGCTTATGTGGATCACTACTGATATCTGCATTGCTTACTGTACTTATTTCCTTGTTTCACTTGAAAGAAAGTTACTGTTTGTCGTTTTTGCATTTAAGTTACCTGTAACACATTGCACTTAAGTTACCTGGCACTTGCTCACTAAAGCAATTATATAAGTCAGCACTAAAAATTAAAAGCACTACACCCTCACTCCCCACTGGCCCTGGTTTTCAATTATTAAGGAATTCCCAATATTATTCTAGCATGTCCAAAGGTCAGTTGTCAATCTCCTCTCCGGTCCAGCTGGTGAATCTGGGAATCTTGAGGCAATGTTACAACCTCATGTACACAGACAACCCTCTCTTCCTCCCAACAAATTCCAACACATGTGAGAGATGCAACCATTTAGCCAAACTGGAGGCTAAGCTCACTCAACTCAGTACTGGCATAACCAGTCAGGAGAAGGAAACCACACTCACTACAATTCCAGTCTCACATAGACCTACCACGACAGCAAACCAAACACAATCACACAAAAACATACTCGGAGGCTCTAAATAAAGATCTGCCGAAGAAGCAGAGACCTCCAAAGCAGACACCCAAACAGCCGCTACCCCAAAACAAAACACGTGCAACACATCTCACAAAGCCAGTGTGCCAAACAGTCACAGCCCTTAAGACTAAACAACACACCTGATACACTTGTAATAGATGACTATCGTCAGGCACACTGACGTCCCGCTCACCAGGCTGAACAAGGAGAGGGCCACGGTGAGCAGCCTGTCGGGCGCTAGGATCCGCCACATAACACAAGCACTCAGGTCACTCCAAGGCAAGTACAAATATGACTCAGTCATTGTCCATGCTGGTGTGAATGGCCTGAGATGTACCTCCCTAGACTACATGAAAAGAGACATAAAGGAGCTCTCTGAGCATGTAGCCCAGGCCGGTATGACCCTAACCTTGAGTAGCATCTTACCCTCACCAAGAATGATGCCACAATATGAAGACAAGATGATCAATTTCAACAATTGGCTTAAGTACTGGCGTCATTCAAAAGGGATCCAATGCCTGTCAGCTTGGGATGATATGCTCGACAAGCCAAGATGCTTCGCTACGGACGGCTTGCACCTGTCACCCCTGGGCTTTCGGATATTGGCAAAGGCTCTTGCTACCCCCACAGTGCCTTTTTTAGGCAAGGCTCAAAAGACAAACCCACCTCCATAGGTATCACAAGGGATAAGAAACTAAGAGTAATGCTACTCAACGCCAGAAGTCTAAACCTCAAGATGCACGCACACGAAACTCTCCTTAGCATGGAGAACATCAATATCTGTGCAGTAACAGAAACCTGGTTCAGGGCTCCCGAGAACACCCCAGCACTAACAGGTTATACCTCATACCATGCTTTTCAGCCCCAAAAAGTACAGTTTTGTACCTACCATAAATGTAGATGTCCGATAGGTATGCATCTGCAGTCATCACATATGGGTTGTCCTGCCTCAGGCAGCCCTTCGGTCGGCCGGATTCCAAAGTCTGGGTCCAGAGTCAGCTGATGTCGCACATTCCCCGACGTCAGAGCGCCTGGGGTATAAAAGCATCAGCCGACGCCATCTTCCACAGTTTTTCTTGCCCCAGATGCCAGGTGCCCTCTAAGGAAGGCTAAATTTGGAGAGATGCATTTAAAAATCCAAACATGCACAGTAATATAATAACAAATACACCATAATAGATCCCCCCAGCTAGCTATAAGAGTAGTAAGTACCCAAGAAATACCACAGAGGGGAAGGAGGGAGGGTAAACCTGACTGCAGATGCATACGTATCGGACATCTACATTTATGGTAGGTACAAAACTGTACTATGTCCTTCAAGGATGCATCTGCAGTCATCACATATGGGTAGAGTACCATAGCCAATCTGGGAGTGGAGGAACTAAGTAAAGGATGGTGTAGCTAAAATACCCTGCAGGACTGCCGTAGCAAAGCCTGCTCTGGATCTGGAATATAAAGGTAAATTGTAATGCTTGGCAAATGTATGCATGGAGCTCCATGTGGCAGCTTCTAAAATGTCCTTGGTGGCCACCCCTCTTAAGAAGGCTGTGGAGGTGGCTGTGGCTCTCGTGGAATGAGGTCTAATGTTAGCTGGCACAGTTTTTCCATGAAAGGAGTAACAAAAACGAATGCAATTCCCTATCCATTTTGAAATTGTCTGTTTGGAAAATGCTTTTCCTTGTGTACCAGCAGCATATGCTACCAACAGCTGGTCAGTTTTTCTGTAACTTTTAGTTCTGTCCAAGTAGTAGCACAACTGTCTGTGTATGTCCAGGGTGTGCAGAAGTTTCTCTCCTTTGTTTTGTGGATTTGGAAAGAAGGTATGCAAGTGAATAGCTTGGTTTAATGAAACCCTGGATACCACCTTTGGCATAAATGTAGGATTGGTTCTCAATGAAACTCTGTCCTGATGAAAAATAAGGAATGGCTGTACTGCCATCAGGGCCTGTAACTCATACTCTTCTTGCTGAGGTTATGGCCAGAAGGAAGGCAGTCCTCCATGACAGGTACTGTAGATCTGCAGATGCTGCTGGTTCAAAGGGAGGCAGCGTTAGTTTTTCCAACACAAAGTTAAGGTCCCAAGCAGGTAGAGGTGGTTTCCTTGGAGGTTTGATGTTTTTGATTCCTCTTAGAAACTGTCTTACGAGAGGATGAGAGAAGACAGGTGGGATCAGTATTGTACTCTGCTGAAATTGCTGAAGCATGAATTTTAATGGAAGAATAAGACAGACCATTGTGGAACATTTCTGCCAAATATTCCAGGATATTTGCCATGCTCATCACTGTCGCATCTAGGCCCTTTGTGGTGTTCCAAATGAGAAATCTTTTCCATTTTGCTGAATATGCCTTTCTTGTGGAAAGCCGGCGAGCTTCCATAATAATATCCTTCACTCTCTGGGATAGCTTATCCTGAGGAGTCAAGGTATTTTCCAGGCTGTTAGTTGCAAAGTTTTCAGGTTGGAATGCGGAGTTTTGTAATTGTGCTGTGTCAATAGAAGTGGCCATAGAGGAAGAGGCCATGGTTTCGTACGTGACATGCTCTTTAGCAGTGGGTACCAGTGCTGTCTTGGCCAGTCCGGAGCTATCAGAATCACTTTTGGCTGCTCTGTCCTGATCTTCAGTAACACCTTGGTCATTAATGGGAGAGGTGGAAATGCATACACTGTTAGAGTTCTCCAGCTGAAAGTGAGGGCGTCCACTTTCCACGCTTGTGGGTGGTATGTCCTTGAGCAGAATTTTCAGTTGATTGTGGGGGGAGGCAAATAGATCTATGTCCAGCCTCCCCCATGATTGTGTTATCTGTAGAAAGATGTCTGGGTGCAGCATCCATTCGTGTGCATCCATGATATTTCTGCTTAAGCTGTCCGCCAGTATATTGTCTTTCCCTGGCACAAACTGGGATTGCAGCTGTATATTGAGTTTCAAGGAAAGATCCCATATATTCATTGCCAGTCTGGAAAGAGGGTAGGAATGGGTGCCTCCTTGCTTGTTTATGTACCACATAACTGTGGTGTTATCTGTCCTTATTAGTAGGTGGCCTTGATGCAGAAAGAGCTTGAAGGCCTCGATTGCATGTATCACTGCTAGCATTTCTTTTTGGTTTATGTGCATGCGTAGCTCCTTTTGTGACCACAGTCCTTGAATACATCTGCCTTCCATGTGTGCTCCCCAACCTTGGTCTGAAGCGTCCGTTGTAATGGTTTGGGTGGCTTTTGGCTTTGTGAAGGGCAGCCCCCTGTTGGACTGGCTGGTCTGAGCCCACCACAGAAATTCCTTTTGGAGGCATGGAATGAGTGGGATCAAAGTTTTTAAGCTGCGACTGTGCTGAGTCCATGAACTCCTTAGGTACCACTGTAGTTTTCTCATATGCAGCCTTGCTTGTGGGATCAAAAGAATGCAGGATGCCATGTAACCCAGGGCCTGCAGGATTTTCCTTGCAGTCAGCTGAGTTTGTCTTGACAGATTCTTGAAGTAATCCGGTAGTTGTCTGTTTTTCTTCTGTGAGAAAGGCCATTTGGGTGGTTGTGTCTAGATCCGCACTCAGAAAGGTTATTCTTTGGGATGGAACAAGTCTTGATTTGTGCATGTTGACTGTATATCCCAAGGCCTGCAGAAGGTGGATGGCATAATTCAAGTCCTTTACCAAAGTTTGCTGGCTGTCCGCTTGTATAAGGCAGTCATCCAGATATGGGTATATTTGAATCCCCTGAAGTCTGCAGTGTGCAATTACTGATGCCAGGCATTTCGTGAATACTCTGGGCGCAGTAGATAAACCAAAGGGCAATGCTGAGAATTGATAATGCTCTGACACTGCAAGAAATCTGAGGTGTCTTCTGCAACTTTGTCTGATAGTGACATGCAGGTATGCCTCCTTGAGGTCTAGAGTCACCAGCCAAGACCCCTTGCCCAGCATGGGAAGGAGTTGCTGTAGAGTCAGCATTTTGAATTTTGGCACAATGAGAGAAGTATTCAGTGCGGACAAGTCGAGAATAGGTCTCCATTGATTTTCTTTTCTTGGAACAAGGAATAGTCTGGAATAAATTCCTTGGCCTTGTTCTGAAAGAGGAACTTTTTCTATAGCTTTCATTTGTATTAAGTTGGAGATTTGTTTCAAAGCCTCTGCCCTTTGATTTGGCGGCAGGTCTGGCATGCCTTTTCTTTTTGGCAATGTGTGAAAACGGAACCTGTATCCGTTGTCTATTATTTGCAGTGTCCATTTTTCCCTTGTAATGCTGTGCCAATTTTTTGAGAATAAAGAAAGCTTTCCGCCTAAAGGTGCTTCTAATTGAGCTCTGGTTGGCGGAGTCAAAGCAAAGTCATTGAGTCTGTCCTTGTGCAGCAGTTGTAGGTCCTGCACTACCTCTCTGGTTTGGAGGCTGCCATTGACGGCCTCTGTAGGAGCCCCTAGCTTGCCCTCTACCTCTGTCACGCCTGTTCCTGCCTCTCTGAAATCTTTCTGCGTTGGGAAAGGACCAATTCTTGGTAGGCCAATTTCTGCTGAATCTTGGTGGTTGGACTTGAAGAAAATCCCTGACTGTTTGTACAGATTTCGCCTTTTCCTCAAATTTCTTTAAGACCTCTTGAGCAGTGGAACCAAATAATTTTTGCTTTTCCAGTGGAGCATCCAGAAGCTTAGCTTTAACATGGTCTGGCAGAGATTGTTCCTTCAGCCAAGCATGCCTACGTATGACTGCACCTGTCATTGCTGACCTACATGAAGCTTCCAATGCATCATAACCACAATGCAAGAAATGGTTGCTAACCTGCTGGGAGTTATGTACCAGATCCTGAAGGGATTTGCAATCAAGGGGTTCAGAAGAAGACAGTTTCTTATGCAATTCATCTAACAAATACTCTTGGTATTGTATCATATGAAATTGACAATTTAATGCCCTCATAGAAAGAGTGGTAGAAGTATACACTTTTTTACCCCATCTCTCTAAAGCCCTGGACTCCTTTTCAGAGGGGAGTGGGTTTTTACTAGTGGCAGCTGCAACCCCTTTAGGGCCCTGGGAAATAGTTTCTGGATCAGCAGAGTGGGCCTTGTAAAGAAAATTATGCGAGTCCGGGACACGGTAATACCTATCTGGTTTAACAGGGGCCGGAGGCAGAGTGTCAGGGGTTACACTAGACTCAGAGTACACATCATCAATGACACTCAAAACAGGAGGAATAGCCAAAGGTCTATGCGGAGGTAAATGTAGAAAGGTTCTTAATCTTTTCCTGGAATCAGAAAATTCCTGGCCCTGCCATTTGAAATGCTCTCTCAGAGTGAAGGGTCTCCCCGAAGGATAGCTCTTCAGGAGGGGAGGCCGAGGGGATAGATACCTCTGCATCTGAATCCTCGTAGGCCGAAAAAGCCTCCTCCTGGTGGTCCGAGTGAGCAGAGCCATCAGAGGCCTCCTCTGAGGAGTGGGGGATCAGAGGGCTCAACCCTGGGCCTTTTGTCTAGAGGGGGTTGAGAGCCCCTGTCCGGATGGGGCTGAGAGCCCCTGATTAAAGAGATAAGGTCCTCTGCCAAAGTTAGGGTCTGTGAACTAGAAGTGGGTCCCTGAGGAATAACCCTGGGAGGCAAAGTTTTTGTGTGTTTAGCAGCTTTAGCCCTGGTGAATGCCTTTATGGACATGGATGCAGGAGACCTGGCTGCACCACATGCTGGTGTAGTTTTGTCTAGAGGAATGGTGTCGGAAGCTTCCAAGACACCAGTTTCTGAAGGAAATTCAATAACCAACTCGGCAGGGGCCTCCGGGGCCGAGGTTGTCAGTTGAGCAGTTTTGGGGTTCGGAAGTACCAAGGACTCGGTATCAGCTGAGACAGAGACACTCGCGTTAGGCCTAGCCGCGGTTTCAGCCGAAACCGTGGCCCGCGTGTGTCGGTCCTTGTCTTTCCGTTTCTTAGTTAAATGTGAAGTTGGGGTTTCCGACGGCATTTTATATGAAAAACTAGCCCCAAAAAACTCCTCTGCGAACTCCGACCGACGTCTAAGTGTGCGTCGGTTGAAGGAAGCACAGGCTGAACAGGCCGAGACGTCGTGGTCTGGGCCTAAGCAGGGGAGGAAGTAAGATTGGAAATCCTTATCAGGTATTTGTTTCCCACAAGTTAAACAATTAACTTTATCTGACATCGGTTGAGGCAAGAAAGAGTCCCCAATGGGGTACTTGGCTTTTGAAGTCTTCGGTTAGCTGAATTACAGGAGCTGGCCGACCGGCACTTGCGAACTGCTTCTGCTTCGGGCACCACGCGGCAAGAAAGACTGAGGAAGATGGCGTCGGCTGATGCTTTTATACCCCAGGCGCTCTGACGTCGGGGAATGTGCGACATCAGCCGACGCCGGACCCAGACTTTGGAATCCGGCCGACCGAAGGGCTGCCTGAGGCAGGACAACCCATATGTGATGACTGCAGATACATCCTTGAAGGACATCTTGGACCGAACCACAAAAGGAGGGGGAGTATCGATATTCAAATATACCCACACCTCCAGGTTGGTAGCAAAGCACGAAGCATCAGAGACTATTCCATGTGCAACTAACAGTGGGTAAAACAGCCTTCCAGTTTATAGCCTGCTACAGACCACCCTCCCAAACCCAGGAACCCCACTCGGCCTTCCTGAGAACACTGGAAAATATGAAGGTCTCTCCAAACAACATTATATTGGGCGACCAACTACCCAAACATACACTGGGAGCATTACTCTAGCTCCAACACCCTAGCCCAAAGGTTCCTAGAATTTATAAACTCAAATGCTATGGAACAACTTGTTACCACTCCCACAAGATGGGAAAACATACTGGACCTGATCATCACCAACATGGGGACACTATGCTCCAGACAAGAAGTGTATCCCTCACTGGTAAGATCAGACCATAAACTAATCTCACTGGATATTCACATCCCGACCCCACCCCCTGCCCAGAAAACCACAGTGAAAAACTTCTCTAAAGCAAATTTCACACTCCTCAAAACTGAGGTGGAATCCTTCAAAGCCCCCGGGCCTGTGGAAAACACGGCCCAGACTGCAGAATCCTTTATAAACGCATTCTATGAACACCTTCAGGAATGTATGGATCATGCGATCCCAAATAAAACCAAGACCCAATCCTCCAAAGGCAGACATCCTTTCTGGTGGACCCCAGCCATAAACAAACTATACAATAGAAGGAGGAAGCTACTAAATGATAGAGCAAAATCCCAAAAAGGGAAGGCATCACTGATAAGTATTAGCAAAAAACTACAGGCACACACAAAATTGTCTAAGGCCAGCTTCGAGAGAAAAATTTCACAGGACACTAAGGATAATCACAAGGTATTCCTTAGTTATGTTAGGAACCTGGGTGGTAATTCCCAGATATGTTCAGAATTAGTCCAAAATGACAAAAAATACACCAAACCCACAGACATTGCCAACATCCTAGCCGACAGGTTCAGTGCAAACTCCCCCCCCCTCCCCACCAAAAGGGCAAATATCTATCCCAGCAGAGTGCTGCCCCCCTGACATCTCAGATGCTCAGGTAAGAGCCGCCCTCTCCAAAGCAAAAAACACAGCATCAATGGGACCAGATGGTGTCCCGGGCTGCGTCCTACATGAACTCCAAGAAGAGCTAAACCCAAACATAAAACTACTGTTCAATCTCAGCCTTACTACAGGATATGTGCCCAAAGAGTGGCGTACAGCAACAGTGGTCCCTCTCCATAAAGGTGGTGCCTCAACGGATCCTGGAAACTATTGCCCCATAAGCCTGACTAGCTTGGTCTGCAAAGCTATGGAAAGGATCATCATGGACCTCATCAATAAAGATATCGGGGAACTACAAACACTGGATCTTACCCAGTTCGGCTTTAAGGGCAGATCCTGCCTCCTAAACCTGGTTGATTTCTTTGAAACAGTCACTAAGGCCATTGACGAGGGGAAGGTGGTCCACACAGCCTACCTGGACATCGTAAAAGCCTTTGATACAATACCCCACTCGGGCATTATAGATAAGCTCATCGGCTTAAATATAAACCCCTATGTCACTAGATGGATTGCAAACTGGCTCAAGGACAGAACCCACATGGTTAGAATTGCTGGAGCCATGTCACACTCCAAAACAGTTACAAGTGGTGTCCCACAAGGCTCAGTCCTGGGACCTCTCTTGTTCGGTATATATTTCTCGGAGGTACAGGCCAACATGGAAGGACTGTGGCTGACCAAGTTCGCAGATGACTGCAAACTGGGCGCCATAATCGACTCTCCAGCCAACACAAGCATCCTCCAAAAGGGCCTCATAGAAGCAGACAACTGGTGCCAGAGCCATGGCCGCAAGCTAAATGCCAAAAAGTGTATAGTCATCCCATTTGGCAAAAACAAAGTGCCCACAAATTACCACATAGGTGGTAATCCATTAAGTAGAGAAGTAGTAATTAGGGACCTGGGGACCCAAGTTGATAGCAATCTCTCATTTGACAACCACGTGGCCAAAGCGGTTAGAAAAACATTTTATATAGCCCACCTAATCATGAAGCGATTCACATCTAGATCAGGGGAGGTCATCGTGCCTCTTTACTCATCCCTCATCAGGCCCATAATTGAGTACAATGCCCCTTTTGGGATGTACCTTACCAAACACCTGCAGTAACTGGAAAGACCCCAAAAGTACCTCACCAAGAGGATCAAAGGGCTCAAACAGATGCCATATGCTGCCCGGTTAAAGAAACTCCAGCTCTACTCAGGGGCATACCGCCTGTTCAGAGGCGATCTGTGCCCGACGTATAAAGCCATGTCCAACCCGGAATTAATGGACATGCTGCACCTCAGAAAATCCAAATCCCATCGAGCTACGTGCTCGAGAGACTTGAGCTTCAGCATTGAAATAAATAGGACATGCTGGAGGGACAGATTCATAACCCAGAGGCTCCCTTCACTCTGGAATAAAATCCCAGTCCAGGTTAGGCAGAGTCCCTCACTGACTCTCTTCAAGAGGAATCTTGAGTGGATGGGAGATCGTAGGTTTACCCCGGGTATCACTTCTGTGTCACTGTTAGACAGAGGCGCAGTATACTAACCTCGAAAAAGGGCATAGGCAAAATAAATTTAAAATGGGTGGCGGAAGCCAAACACATTCTGGCTAGGCTTATAAATGCCCTAGGGCAGATAGCCTAGTAGGAACCTATGAAGAGAAAAAACAGGGGGCTGGACGGAGGCTAACCAGGACTGCAACAGTGAATACACTCGAACATCTGCATTTATGGTAAGTGTACACAACTGTACTATGTTCTTAGTGGTTCACTGTTGCAGTCATTACATTTGGGTAGATTCCCAAAGCTATGGTTGGGAGGATGGATTTATATAGCATTAGGACCGGCTATAAGGCCCAGCAAACAGTAGCAAAGCCAGCTCTGGATTTAAAGAAAATTGGTAAATGATAGCGCTTGGTGAAAGTATGAACTGAACTCCAGGTAGCAGCTTCTAGAATATCCCTGGTAGGAACACCTCTGAGAAAGGCTGTAGAAGTAGATGCAGCCCTGGTGGAATGGGATCTGATCCTCTGCGGGATAGGTTTTCCATGGTGCTTATAGCACAAATGAATACAATGGCTTATCCATTTGGAAATGGTTTACTTTGAAAGAGCCTTTCCCTCTACTCCTGCAGCAAATGCTACCAGCAGTTCAAATTTTCTTCGAGATTTAGTCCTGTCGAAGTAAAAATCTAAGTTGTCTGTGTACATCCAATGAATGCAGAATTCGCTGCTCCTTGTTCTGCGGATTGGGAAAGAAAGTTGGCAAATGAATGGACTGATTAAGAGCCACAATTGAAACCACCTTGGGCATGAAGGATGGGTTGATCCTGAGTGACACCATGTCCGCATGAAAGATGATGAAAGACTGCACTGCCATAAGGTCCTGTCATTCAGAAATCCTTCTAGCCGAAGTGACTGCTAAAAGGAAGGCTGTTTTCCAGGAAAGGAATTTTAAGTCTGCAGCTGGCTCGAAAGGAGGTAGAGTGACTTTCTCCAATACAAAGTTAAGGTCCCAGGCAAGAGTTGGAGGCATCCTGGGTGGCCTCAAGTCTTTGGCCCCTGTGAGATACTGCTTTAGCAGAGGATGAGAGAAGAGGGGGGGGTCTGTATTGTAATGAGCTGAAATGGCTGAGGCACGGATTTTTATGGAAGAAAAAAGACAGTCCCTTGTGGAGCATCTCAGTTAAGTATTGCAAAATCTGAGGTAAATTGGGCACTGCTGTGCTCATCCCTTAAGACTGATTCCAGGCACAGAATCTTTTCCATTTGTCAGCATAAGATTTTCTAGTACTAGGTCTTCTCGCCTCCAAGATGACATCCATAGGTTTACTGAGGGATGCTAAGGGGGAATTTAAGTGATTAGCCAAGCTGCAAGATTCAATGTTTGGAGCTGAGGGTGATAATTTGGTTGCTCTGCTGAGCCAATAAGGAAGGTGTCTGAGGCAGGTGTCATGGAGAAATTTATGACAGACTGCGTAGGAGTGGGTACCAGTGTTGGCAAGGCCAGTCTGGAGCAATCAAAATCATTTTTGATTTGTCCTGTTTGACTTTTAATAGAACTTCGGAAAGCAGAGGCGGGGGGGGGGGGAAGGCATAGAATGATAGGTTTTCCCAGCTGAAGGACAGAGCATACACTTTCCAGGATTTTTTGCAAGGAGTTCTTATGCAAAATTTGTCCAACTGGTAGTTCTGGAGTGAAGCAAAAAGAACCATGTCTGGGCTCCCCCATTTGCGTGTCAACATGTTGAAAATCCGTGGTTCCAGTTTCCATTCATGTGGTCCATGAAATTTCTGCTTAGTTCATCTGCCAAAATATTCATCTTTTCTGGCAGGAATTGAGCCTGTAGTTGTACTTATACCTCAAAGCCGTGTTCCACAATGCTATGGCTAGTCTGCAGAGGGGGTAGGAATGTGTACCCCCTGCTTGTTTATGTACCACATAACCGTGGTGTTGTCAGTCTTTACCATTAGTTGTCCTGGATGAAGGTAGTCCTTGAAGGCTGTCAGTGCATTCTGTACAGCTAGCATTTCTTTTTGATTGATATGAAGGTACATTTGATTTGGGCTCCATTTGCCGTGAATGCACTTCCCTGCCAGATGAGCCTCCCAAGCATAGTCTGAGGCGCCTGTAGTTAGGGTTTGGGTGGCAGGGGGTGGTGTGACTGGCAGTCTCTTGTTTTGGTGGTAGGCCTCTGCCCACCATAGGAACTCTAGTTGCAGGCAAGGTATGATAGGAATCATTGTTTCCAGGCTGTGACTGTTGACTCCATAAACATTTTAAATACCACTGAAGTTTGCTCATATGCAGTCTTGCATATGGAATTAGAAGAATGCAACAGGCCATGAACCCCAAGGCTTGCAGTATTTGTCTTGCAGATACAGTTTTTCTGGCCACCTGTTTGAAGTTACCAAATTAATTTGCTTTTCTTGTGTAAGGAAAGCCATCTGGGCAGTTGTATTCAAGCTTGCAGCCAGGAATGTAATTTGAGAGGGTACCAGTTGTGATTTTTTTTAGTTTATGGTGTACCCTAGACAAGTTAGAACCCTTTTTACAAACGCCGGATGTTTGAGAAGAATGGCCTTGTTTTCTGCCTGAATTAGACAATCGTCTATGTATAAATATATTTCAATATTTCTTTGCCTGCAAAATGCAATTACTGGAGCCAGGTACTTGGTAAATACCCTGGGTGCAGTAGATAAGCCAAAGGGCAGTGCAGAGAAAGTACAGTTTTGTACCTACCATAAATGTAGATGTTCGAAGATCCACATTGCTGCAGTCCTTACACTTGGGTAGTCCGCTGTCCTCGGTCGGCCCGAATATCAAAGTATAAGGCTGACGTTGGTCAAGGCGCATTTGACTGACATCAGGACGTCAGGGTACAAATGCGCATGACCGACGTCATATCCTCAGTCTTTTCTTGCCCCAGATGTCAGAAGACCCTAAAAATAAAGGTCAAAACCAAAAGACAGCAAACAAACAACCAACCATCCTAGCACTAAAAATATGTACAATATATACAATATACATCATATAGACAACCCAACCCACACAACCGCCTCTAACTACAGAGGGGAAGGAGGGAGGGTAAATTGGACTGCAGCAATGTGGATATTCGAACATCTACATTTATGGTAGGTACAAAACTGTACTATGTTCTTCATCTCACATTGCTGCAGTCCTTACACTTGGGTAGAATCCCAAAGCAGAGGTAAGGGAGGATGGCACAACTATAAAGAAGCAGGAGCTGCCAAAATGCCCTGTAAAATAGCAGTGGCAAAACCAGCCCTGGATTTAGAGTAAAGTGGTAGGTGATAATGCCTAGAGAAAGTATGCACTGAACTCCAAGTAGCTGCCTCCAAAATATCCTTGGTTGCCACCCCCCTCAAAAAAGCTGTCGAAGTGGCAGTAGCCCTAGTGGAATGAGGCCTAATCCCAGCTGGAATCTCCTTGCCATGATGGGAATAACAGAAAGCAATGCAAAACACAATCCACTTAGAAATAGTTTGTTTTGACACAGGCTTGCCCTGAGAACTCAAAGCAAAAGAAACAAATAACTGCTGAGACTGCCTGAACCCTTTAGTTCTGTCCAAATAATATCACAACTGCCTGTGTACATCTAAAGTGTGCAAAATCTTTTTCCCTTTATTTTGGGGATTTGCATAAAAAGTAGGCAAATGAATAGTTTGGTTTAAAGCCACACTAGAAACCACTTTAGGCATAAAGGAAGGATTAGTACGTAAAGATACCCTATCCTTATGGAAAAGATACCCTATCCTTATGGAAAATTAAGAAAGGCTCAACCGCCATAAGGGCCTGCAATTCAGAAACCCTTCTTGCAGAGGTAATGGCCAACAAAAAAGCAGTCTTCCATGATAAATATTTCAACTCAGTAGTAGCTGCAGGCTCAAAAGGTTGTAGAGTGAGTTTCTCCAATACAAAATTGAGATCCCAAGCAGGAGTAGGAGCTCTACGTGGGGGTCTTATATTCTTTGCCCCTCTAAGAAATTGCTTGAACAAAGGATGAGAAAACAATGGTGGGTCACAGTCATAGTGAGCTGAAATTGCTGCAGCATGAACCTTAATAGAAGAGAAGGACAAACCTTTGTCCAGTAACTCAGTAAGATATTGAAGAGCCACACTTAAATTAGGCTCAGAAACATCAAAATCCTTTGCTGCACTCCAAAATAAAAATCTCTTCCATTTATCTGCGTACACTTTCCTTGTACTAGGCCTTCTAGCTTCCAAAATAACATTAAAAACTTGTTGTGGAAGTTGAGACCCTCTATGGTTCAAAACAGAATATGCCAGGCTGTTAGGTGAAGAGAGTGAAGTTTGACATTGAGCAAATGACTGTCCTCCTGGGACAACAGGTGTGGAATCGAAGGCAAAGGCCATGGAGGCTTCCGTACCAGACTTCTCAGTAATGGGTACCAGTGCTGTCGTGGCCAATCTGGAGCTATTAAAATCATCCTTGGCTTGTCCTGTCTGACCTTTAGAAGTACCTTTGGAAGGAGAGGCAGAGGTGGAAAGGCATACACATGAAGATTGCTCCAATTGAAAGAAAGAGCATCCACTTTCCAAGCTGTGGGATGAAACCTTTCGTGCAAAACTTTGGCAGCTGATGGTTTAGTGGAGAAGCGAACAGATCTATGTCTGGAGTTCCCCATGACACTGTCAATTTCTGAAATACATGAGGATCCAATTTCCACTGTGGGGATCCATAATTGTCTGCTCAACACATCTGCTAAGGAGTTCTGTGCTCGGCAGAAACCTTGCCTGAAGATTGAGCTGTAAACTGAGAGCAGTCTCCCACAAAATCATTGCTTGCGTGCATAGAGGATAAGAATGTGTTCCCCCTTGCTTGTTGATGTACCACATGACAGTTGTGTTGTCTGTTAGAATCAACACCTGCCCTGGAAGAAGTAAATCCTTGAAAGCTATTAATGCAAACTGGACTGCTAACATCTCCTTCAAGTTGATATGTAGATGTTGTAGTCTGGCAGGCCACTTGTCTTGTATCCACTTTCCATTTAGATGAGCTCCCCAAGCTTTGTCTGAGGCATCTGTCGTTAAAAACTGACTCGCCTCTGGCCGGGTCACAGAGAGTCCCTTGTTTAGGTGACATTCCTGAGCCCACCACAAAAATTCCTTTTGAATGCAAGGTATTATTTGAATGACAGTGTCAAGATCCTGGCAGTGCTGTGTCCATACATTTTTGAGATACCATTGTAGCTTCCTCATATGCAGTTTGGCATTGGGAAGCACCAGAATACAAGATGCCATGAACCTTAAGGCTTGAAGGACTGTCCTTGCAGTCAGCCCGGACTAATGAGATAGTTGATGGAAGTAAAGGGAAAGATTCTTTTGTTTGTCCGGGGTCAAAAAGGCCATCTGGGATGCTGTATTCAGTCTTACACCCAGAAAGCACATGTCCTGAGAGGGTACTAGACTGGACTTTATTTCGTTCACAGAATACCCCAGGCATCTTAGCACTGCTATCACGTATTCCAAATGATGAAGAAGCTCATCCCTTCCTTGAGCCAGAATCAGGCAATCTTCCAAATAAGGATAGATCTGTATTCCTTTTAGCCTGAAGAAAGCTATCACTGGAGCCAGAACTTTCGTGAACACTCTGGGCGCAGTAGATAAGCCAAAGGGCAATGCAGAGAACTGATAGTGAGAAGTCCCAGCTCGAAAACGCAGATACTTCCTGCAACTTAGTCTGATAGGAACATGAAGGTAAGCCTCCTTGAGATCCAAAGTTACCATCCAATGATCTTTGCCCAGCAGAGGTAAAAGCTGCTGTAACGTCAACATTTTGAACTTGGGAAGGTCCAGATAAGTGTTGAGGATAGATAAATCCAAAATTGGTCTCCACGTGTTCCCCTTCTTTGGTACTAGGAACAGGCGAGAATAAAATCCTAGGCCCACTTCTGGCATAGGGACCGGCTGTATGGCCCCTATTTGGAGTAACAGAGAAATTTGCTTGTGAGTCTCTATTCTTTGTTGAGGAGGAACGTCTGGCATGCCTTTGAAAGGAGGCAAGGTATGGAAATAAAACCTGTAACCGTGGTGTATGATATCCAATACCCATCTGTCTTGGGTAATTAAACTCCAATTTTCTTTGAAAAGTGCCAACCTTCCTCCCAAAGGTGCTGCCAGACGAGAAGGCTCTGGCAGCTGAAAAGGTAGGTCATTGGGTCTGTTTACGAAAGGACTGACCCCTGCCCTCACCAAGACTGTGCAGGAGAACTCCCTGTTCTAGGCCTGAAAGAGCCCTGAGCTCTGCCCCTACCACGCCTAGATCTACCCCTAGACTGGGAATCATAAGAAGGATACGTCCACCCCTTAGTAGGCCAATTTCTACTAAACTTTGGAGGCTGAACCTGCAAAAAATCTTTTAACAGTCTGCATAGACTTAGCCTTGTCTTCCATTTTCTTTAAAACTGCCTCAACAGGAGAACCAAACAACACATCAGATTGTAAAGGAGCATCTAAAATCCTTGTTTTAACATGGTCAGATAAATTTTGATCCCTCAGCCAGGCGTGCCTGCGAAGAACTGACCCAGTGGCAGCCACCCAAGACGAGGCCTGTACAGCATCAAAACCACATTGCAAAGAATGCTTACCCACCTGTTCAGAAACACGTACTAAATCTTGTAACTCTTTACAATCAATACCTTCCGCCAGAGCATCAACCTTAGACTTCAATTGTGAAAGGAGATAGTTTTGGTATTTCAACATGTGAAACTGGCAATTCTAAGCCCTCATAGCTAGAGTGGAGGAAGTATAAACTTTCTTTCCCCATCTATCCAAGGCCCTGGCCTCTATCTGCAGGAACCGGATTCTTGACAACAGAAGCCTTAACACCTTTAGGCCCCTGGCTAACAGTTTCTGGGTCTGCCCTAGGACTCTTAAAAAGATACTTATGAGCTTCAGGCACCCTGTAATACCTATCCGGTTTAACAGGAGCAGGAGGCAAAGAATCAGGATTAAGAGAAGCCTCTGTAAAAACATCTTCCACTACATCCAAAACAGGAGGTATAGCCAAAGGCCTATGCTGGGGTAAAACAAAAATTCCTAAGCCTTTTCCTGGAATCAGAGAAGTCCTGACCTTCCCACTTAAAATGCTCCCTCATGGAATGAAGAGTTTCTGAAAAAGAAAAATCCTCAGGAGGAGAAGCAGGAGTAGTAGAATCATCCACATCAGAATCAGAATAAGGAGAGTACTCCTGCAAGTCTTCAGCCAAGACTCTGAAACATCCAAGCCTGCTCAAAACTCCCTAGCTCAGGCTCCACCCTAGGTCTCTCATCAGGAGGGGCAAAGAACCCTAATCAAAGTAATCAAATCTTCTGCCATTTTAAGCATATGCTTCTTGGGCACAGTTCCTGAAGAACTAGGGGTGACACCAACTGAAGCTAAACCTGGCCTGCCTCTGGGAGAAGCTTTGGAAACAGAAGGAGAGGGCCTAACCACCCTAGGCAGGGAGGGGAGTATAGTAACCTGAGAAGCCCCATCAGCCTGACCTGCCTCCCGAGAGGCCACATCCTGCAATAACAAAGTCTCTCCCTGGGATCCCAAAGAAACCTCCGGTGGAACCACCGGCTCCACCGACACCTCTAAAGAACCGGCGTCCGGTACGGACGGTTCTTCTAGCCTAGGCTTAACTGCTTTGTCCTTGAGCTTCTTCGAAGAAGCGGGCGTCGGAGCATCCGACGGCATTGTATAATTGCACCACTTCCCGAAGACTAACCTGGCACAATCTAATCTTCTCTTTATAGTGCGCTTATTGAATCTAGCACAAGAGCGACACCCAACAACGTCGTGCTCAGGCCCTAAACAAGGAATACACAAAGTATGATAGTCTCTATGCGGTATCTGTTTCCCACAAGAAATACAATTATTCACTTTTTCTGACATCCGGTAAACCACTGAGGCAAGAAAAAACTAAAATATTCCCCAACGGGGTACTTAGCCAACTTTGACTCTGTCTGAAACCCCGAAATCGAAAAATTTCAGAACGCCAACCGGCACTTGCAATACTGCTTCTGCATCGGACCATGCGGCAAAAAAGACTGAGGATATGACGTCGGTCATGCGCATTTGTACCCTGACGTCCTGATGTCAGTCAAATGCGCCTTGACCGACGTCAGCCTTATACTTTGATATTCGGGCCGACCGAGGACAGCGGACTACCCAAGTGTAAGGACTGCAGCAATGTGAGATGAAGAACATCTGATAATTCAAGTAACCTGCTTTGAAGCGGAGGCATCTTCTGCAAGATTCCCTGATTGGGATATGCAGGTAAGCCTCTTAAATCTAGAGTTGCCAACCAGGCATCTTTGCCTAGCATAGGAAGTAAAGTACAGTTTTGTACCTACCATAAATGTAGATGTCCGATAGATATGCAACTGCAGTCCTTACATATGGGTTGTCCTGCCTCAGGCAGCCCTCAGTCGGCCGGATTCCAAAGTCTGGGTCTGGCATCGGCTGATGTCGCCACCTCCCCGACGTCAGAGCGGCTGGGGTATAAAAGCATCAGCCGGCGCCATCTTCCTCAGTGTTTCTTGCCCCAGATGCCAGGTGCCCTCCAAGGAAGGCTAAATTTAGAACTGGATAAAATTTCCAGACATACACAATAGCAATAAACCGATACACCATAACAGATATCCCCAGCTAAGTACAGAAGAAGGGAAGTGGACCCAATACAGAGAGGGGTAGGAGGGAGGGAAAACCTGACTGCAGTTGCATATCTATCGGACATCTACATTTATGGTAGGTACAAAACTGTACTATGTCCTTCAAGAATGCAACTGCAGTCCTTACATATGGGTTGAATACCATAGCCAAGCTGGGGGTGGTAGGCTCTAAGATAAGGATGGTGTAGCTAAAATGCCCTGCAGGACTGTCGAAGCAAAGCCTGCTCGGGATCTGGAATATAAAGGCAGGTTGTAGTGCTTGGAAAATGTATGCACGGAGCTCCATGTAGCAGCCTCTAGAATGTCCTTTGTAGCCACCCCTCTTAGGAAGGCTGTGGAGGTGGCTATAGCTCTGGTGGAGTGTGGCCTGATATTGGCTGGCACACCCTTCCCATGGAAAGAACAACAGAATCTGATGCAATGTCCACTCCATTTTGAAATTATTTGGAAATTGCCTTTCCTTGCACTCCAGGAGCGTATGCTACAAATAGTTGGTCAGACTTTGTTGGCCTTTGTTCTGTCCAAGCAGTAGCGTAGTTGTCTGTGAATGTCCAAAGTGTGCAGCAGCTTTTCCCCTTTATTTTGAGGATTGGGGAAGGTAGGCAGGTGAATTGCTTGATTTAGAGACACCCTGGATATCACTTTTGGCATAAAAGGAGGATTGGTTCTTAAAGAAACCCTGTCCTGATGAAAAATGAGGAATGGAGGTACTGCCATGAGGGCCTGTATCTCCGAAAAGTACAGTTTTGTACCTACCATAAATGTAGATGTCCGATAGGTATGCATCTGCAGTCATAACATATGGGTTGTCCTGCCTCAGGCAGCCCTTCGGTCGGCTGGATTCCACAGTCTGGGTCTGGCCTCAGCTGATGTTGCACTTTCCCCGACGTCAGAGCGTCTGGGGTATAAAAGCATCAGCCGACGCCATTTTCCTCAGTTTTTCTTGCCCCAGATGCCAGGTGCCCTCTAGGAAGGCTAAATTTGGATAAATGCAAAAAGGATCCAAACATTTGCAAACTTATATAATTATATACATGTATATACAAACAAATACACCATAATAGATTCCCCCAGCTAGCTAAAAGAGGGGTAAGTACCCTAGGAATACGACTGAGGGGTAGGAGGGAGGGTAAACCTGACTGCAGATGCATACCTATCTGACATCTACATTTATGGTAGGTACAAAACTGTACTATGTTCTTCAAGGATGCATCTGCAGTCATAACATATGGGTAGAATACCATAGCCAATCTGGGGGAGGGGGTACTAAGAAAAGGATGGTGTAGTTAATATCCCCCCCTGCAGGACTGCAGTAGCAAAACCTGCTCTGGATCTGGAGTATAAAGGTAGATTGTAATGTTTGGCAAATGTATGCACGTAGCTCCAAGTAGCAGCTTCTAAAATGTCCTTGGTAGCCACCCCTCGTAGGAAGGCTGTAGCGGTGGCCGTGGACCTTGTGGAATGAGGCCTGATGTTTTCAGGAACTCTCTTTCCATGAAAGGAGTAACAAAATCGAATGCAATTTCCTATCCATTTTGAAATTGTCTGTTTGGAAATTGCTTTTCCTTGCACCCCAGTAGCATATGCTACAAATAGTTGGTCAGTCTTTCTGCTAGTTTTAGTTCTGTCCAAGTAGTAGCGTAGTTGTCTGTGTATATCCAGGGTGTGCAGAAGTTTTCCTTCTCTATTCTGTGGATTTGGGAAGAACGTAGGCAAGTGAATAGCTTGGTTCAAAGATACCCTAGATACCACCTTTGGCATTAAAGTAGGATTGGTTCTTAGTGAAACTCTATCCTGATGGAAGATAAGAAATGGCTGTACTGCCATTAATGCTTGTAACTCAGATACTCTTCTTGCTGAAGTTATTGCCAGAAGGAATGCAGTTTTCCAAGACAAACTGTAGATCCGCTGATGCTGCCGGTTCAAAAGGAGGAAGTGTTAGTTTCTCCAACACAAAGTTGAGATCCCAAGCAGGTCGAGGGGGTTTCCTTGGAGGTTTAATATTTTTGATCCCTCTCAGAAATTGCCTGAGGAGAGGGTGTGAAGTTAGGTGGATCCACATTGTATTCTGCTGAAATTGCTGAGGCATGAATCTTAATGGAAGAATAAGAAAGGTCATTGTGGAACAATTCTGCTAATTATTCCAGAATGTGTGTCATTGCTTGCCACTGTCACATCTGTGCCTTTTGATGTGTACCAAATGAGAAATCTTTTCCATTTAGCTGAGTATGTCTTCCTTGTGGAAGGCCGGCGAGCTTCCATGATAATGTCCTTCACACTCTGTGATAAAACATTTTGTTTGGGATTTAAGGACTTTTCCAGGCAGTTAGCTGCAATGTTTTCAAGTTGGGATGCATGATCTTGAAATTGTTCTGCGTCAGAAGAAGAGGCCATAGGGGAAGAGGCCATGGTTTTTCCTGAGACAGGCTTCTCAATAATGGATACCAGTGTTGCCTTGGCCAGTCTGGAGCTATCGGAATCACTCTTGGCTGCTCCTCCCTGATCTTCAGTAGAACCTTGTACATTAATGTGAGGGGTGGAAAGGCATATACTTCTAGAGCTTTCCAGCTGAAAGAGAGAGAGTCCACCCTCCAAGCTTGTGGGTGGTATGTCCTTGAACAGAATGTCTTCAGTTGATGGTTGAGAGGGGAAGCAAACAGATCTATCTCCGGCATTCCCCATTCCTTTGCTATGAGTTGGAAGATGTCTGGGTGCAGCATCCATTCGTGTGCATCCATGGTAGTTCTGCTTAAGCTGTCTGCCAGTGTATTCTCTTTTCCTGGTACGAACTGGGACTGTAGTTGAATATTGAGGTTCAGGCATAGTTCCCATAGATTCATAGCCAGCCGGCAGAGAGGGTAGGAGTGTGTGCCTCCTTGCTTGTTTATGTACCACATGACCGTGGTGTTGTCTGTCCTTATTAGCAGGTGTAATTGATGGAGGAAGGGTTTGAAAGCCTCGATTGCATGCATCACTGCCAGCATTTCCTTTTGGTTTATGTGCATGTGTAGCTGGCCTTGAGACCATAGGCCTTGGATACATTTGCCCTCCATGTGTGCTCCCCATCCTCGGTCTGAAGCGTCCGTGGTGATGGTTTGTTTTGTTTTTGGTTTGTTGAAAGGCAACCCTCTGTTGGACTGGCAGGCCTGAGCCCATCACAGAAACTCCTTTTGAAGGCAAGGAATGATTGGTGTCAAAGCTTCTAGACTGTGACTGTTGAGACCATACACTCCTTAGGTACCACTGTAATTTTCTCATATGCAGCCTGGACTGTGGTATCAGAATTATGCAGGATGCCATGTAACCCAGGGCCTGCAGGATTTTCCTTGCAGTAAGCTGAGTTTGTCTTGTCAGAATCATGAAGTAATCTGGAAGTTGTTTTTGTTTTTCTTCTCTGAGAAAGGCCATTTGGGTGGTTGTGTCCAGATCTGCACCCAAAAAGGTCATTCTTTGGGATGGCACAAGTCTTGACTTTTGGATGTTGACTGTGTATCCCAAGGCCTGTAACAGGTGGATGGCATAAGCCAAGTCCTTTATCAAATTTTTCTTGTTGTCCGCTTGTATAAGGCAGTCGTCCAGATATGGGTAGATCTGAATCTACCTGAAGTCTGCAGTGTGCAATTACTGATGCCAGGCATTTCGTGAATACTCTGGGCGCAGTAGATAAGCCAAAGGGCAATGCTGAGAATTGATAATGCTCTGAACCTGCAAGAAATCTGAGGTGTCTTCTGCAACTTGGTCGAATAGGGACGTGCAGGTATGCCTCCTTGAGATCTAGAGTCACCAGCCAAGACTCCTTGCCCAACATGGGAAGAAGTTGCTGTAGGGTCAGCATCTTGAATTTTGGGACAATGAGGTAAGTATTCAGTGCGGACAGGTCGAGAATAGGCCTCCATTGGTTTTCTTTTATTGGTACAAGGAATAGTCTTGAGTAAAATCCTTGGCCTTGTTCTGAAAGTGGTACCTTTTCTATAGCTTTCATTTGAAGCAAGTTGTTGATCTGCCTTAAAATCCTCTGGCCTCTGATTTGGTGGTAGGTTTGGCATTCCGTGTCTTTTTGGCAAAGTGTGCAAGTGGAACCTGTATCCTTGGTCTATTATTTGCAGTGTCCATGTGTCCCTTGTAATATAATGCCAGTTTTTTTGAGAATAAAGCCAGCTTTCCGCCCAAGGGTGCTTTCAGTTGATCCCTGGTAGCAGGAATCAGAGTAAAGTCATTGAGCCTGTCCTGGAGTGGTAGTTGTTGTTGCTGCTGTTGCACTACTTCTCTGGTTGGCAGGCTGCCACTGACGGCCTCTGTAGGAGCCCTTCGATTGGCCTCTGCCTCTAGGGCATCTGTTCCTTCCTCTCTGGGCTCTGTCAGAGTCTGGAAAGGATCAATTCTTAGCAGGCCAGTTTCTGCTGAATCTAGGTGGTTGTACTTGCAGGAAATCCTTAACTGTTTGCACAGATTTTACCTTTTCTTCAAACTTTTTTAAGACCTCCTGAGCAGAGGAGCCAAATAAATTTTGTTTCTCCATTGGAGCATCCAAGAGTTTAGCTTTAACATGGTCTGGCAGAGATTGTTCCTTCAGCCAGGCATGCCTACGAATGACTGCCCCAGTCATAGCTGACCTAAATGAAGCCTTCAATGCATCATAGCCACATTTTAAGAAATGATTACTAACCTGCTGTGAGTTGTGTACCAAATCCTGCAGGGATTTACGGTCAAGGGGTTCAGAAGAAGAAAGTTTCTTATTCAGTTCATCTAACAAATACTCTAGGTACTGTATCATATGAAATTGACAATTTAATGCCCTGACAGAAAGAGTTGAAGTATATACCTTCTTTCCCCATCTCTCTAAAGCTCTAGACTCTCTTTCAGAGGGTAGGGGATTTTTGGCTGTGGCGGCTGCAACCCCTTTAGGGCCCTGAGAAATACTTTCTGGGTCTGCAGAATGTGCTTTATACAGATGGAAATGAGAATCCAGGACCCTGTAGTATCTATCAGGCTTGGCAGGGGCCGGGGAGAGAGTATCAGGGGCTGTACTGACATCATTATACACATCATCAATTACATTCAAAACAGGAGGTATAGCTAAGGGCCTATGTTGAGGCAGATGCAAAAAGGTCCTTAATCTTTTTCTAGAATCAGAGAATTCCTGACCTTGCCATTGAAAATGCTCTCTCATGGAGTGTAGAGTCTCACCAAAGGAAAACTCTTCAGGAGGGGAGGCCGAAGGGATAGATTCTTCAGCATCAGAATCCTCATAGGGCGAATAAGCCTTCTCCTGGTGGTATGACAACTCAGAGCCATACGTGGAATCATCTGAAGAGTGTGGGTCAGTGGGGTCAGTCTTGGGCCTTTTGTCTGGTGGAGGTTGAGAGGCCCTGTCTGGATGAGGTTGTGAACCCCCTAATTAAAGAAATAAGGTCCTCTGCAAGGCTGAGGATCTGAGAACTAGAGGAAGGCCTCTGGGAGGTAGTTTTGGGAGGCAAAGCTTTAGAAAGCTTAGCAGCTTTAGCCCTAGAAAAAGCCTTAATGGACATCAAAGCAGGGGGCCTAGCTGCCCCACGTGCAGGAGTAGAAATGTCCAAAGGTATGGTGTCGGACATTTCCTGGACACTGGTTTCGGTAGGAAGCTCGGTAGTCGACTCAGCCGGGGCCTCCCGGGCCACGGTGGTCGGTTGAATGGTTTCGGAAGAAGGAATCTCAGAGGACTCGGTTTCGGCCAAAACCGAGACATTCGCGGTAGGCTTTACCGTGGTTTCAGCCGAAACCATGAGCCGCAAGTGTCGGCCCTTGTCCTCTTGTTTTTTCACCAAATGCGAAGTCGGAGTCTCAGACAGCATTTTATATGCAAAATTAGTCCCAAACTCCTCTGCAAACTCCGACAGACGTCTAAGAGTTCGTCGGTTGAAGGAAGCACAGGCAGAACAGGCCGATACGTCGTGGTCTGGGCCTAAGCAAGGAAGGCAGTAGGAATGGAAATCCTTGAGGTGTTTCCCACAAGTTAAACAATTATTTACTTTGTCTGACATCGGCTGAGGCAAGAAAGAGTCCCCAACGGGGTACTTAGCTTTTTCAAAGTCTTCGGTAGCTGAATTCACTGGATCTGACCGACTGGCACTTGCGAACAGCTTCTGCTTCGGGCACCGCGCGGCAAGAAAGACTAAGGAAAATGGCGTCGGCTGATGCTTTTATACCCCAGATGCTCTGACGTCTGGGAAAGTGCGACATCAGCCAAGGCCAGACCCAGACTTTGGAATCCGGCCGACCGAAGGGCTGCCTGAGGCAGGACAACCCATATGTTATGACGGCAGACGCATCCTTGAAGGACATCTCTTCTTGCTGAGGTAATTGCCAACAGGAAAACTGTTTTCCAGGAAAGAAATTGCAATTCTTAAGATGCTGCTGGTTCAAAAGGAGGAAGAGTTAATTTTTCCAACACGAAATTGAGGTCCCATGCAGGCACTGGTGGTTTTCTGGGAGGTTTGATATTCTTTATCCCTCTTAGAAATTGTCTTGGCAAAGGATGTGAAAACACAGGTGGATCAGTGTTGTATTTTGCTGAAATTGCTGACGCGTGTATTTTTATGGAAGAATAGGAAAGTCCATTATGCAGCAAGTCTGCCAAGTATTCCAATATCTGTGGGATGCTCATTACTGATGCATCCTGTCCCTTGTTGGTATTCCAGATGCTGAATCTCTTACATTTGGCTGAATAAGTCTTTCTGGTGGAAGGTCTGCGTGCTTCCAATAATATCTGTTGAACTTCCTTGGAGAGAGAGATATGGGGAGAAATCATGGAACCCTCCAAGCTGTCAGCTGTAGAGTTTGCAGGTTGGGATGAACCGTCCTGTAATTGTGCTGAGTCAAGAGTGGAGGCCATTGAGGCAGGGGCCACGGCTTGGTGCAAGTTATGCTCCTTAGTAATGGATACCAGTGCTGTCTTGGCCAATCTGGAGCTATTAAGATGCCTTTCGGTTGCTCTGCTTTGATCTTCAGTAACACCTTGGTCATTAATGGTAGAGGTGGGAATGTATATATTGTTAGGGAGTTCCAGCTGAATGAGAGAGCATCTATTCTCCAGGCTTGTGGATGATGTGTCCTCGAGCAGAACTTTTTCAGATGATGATTGAGGTGGGAGGCAAAGAGATCTATGTCCGGCCTCCCCCATGCTTGAGTTATTTGTGCAAAAATGTCTGGATGCAACATCCATTCGTGCGGATCCAGGATGTGCTTAGACTGTCCGCCAGAACATTGTCCCTGCCCGGAACATACTGGGATTGCAGCTGTATGTTCAGTTTCAGGGACTTTTCCCAAAGAGTCATTGTTAGTCTGCAAAGGGGGTAGGAATGAGTACCTCCCTGCTTGTTTATGTACCACATAACAGTGGTGTTGTCTATCTATTAGTAGATGACCTTGTTGAAGATATTTTCCGAAGGCCTCGATTGCATGCATTACTGCTAACATCTCTTTTTGATTGATGTGTAGATGTACTTCCTGGGGAGTCCATTGCCCTTGAATACATCTGCCCTCCATGTGCGCCCCCCATCCATGGTCTGAGGCGTCTGTTGTAATGGTTTGGCTTGCTTGAGGTTTGTTGAAAGGCATACCTTTGTTTAACTGGCTTGCTTGTGCCCACCACAGAAATTCCCTTTGTAGACATGGGATGAGTGGGATAATTGCTTCTAAATTGTGGCTGTGTTGAGACCATAAACTTTTCAGGTACCATTGTAGTTTTCTCATGTGTAGTCTTGCCAGTGGAATCAGTAGAATGCAAGATGCCATGAAACCCAGGGCCTGCAGGATTTTTCTTGCAGTCATCTGGGTGAGCTTTGCTAGGCTTTTGAAGTAATGTGTTAATTGTTCTTGCTTCTCTTCTGTGCGGTAAGCCATTTGTGATTCTGTGTCTAGTTTGGCTCCTAGAAAAATTACTTGTTGGGATGGCAGTAGTCTTGATTTTTGTAAGTTGACTGTGTATCCCAAAGCCTGTAGTAAGTGAATGACAAAATTCAAGTTTTTTGTCAAGGCTTGCTTGCTGTCCGCTTGTATAAGGCAGTCGTCCAGGTAAGGGTATATTTGTATCCACTGGAGTCTGCAGTGTGCAATTACTGATGCCAGGCATTTCGTGAATACGCTGAGTGCAGTAGATAAGCCAAAAGGCAATGCTGAGAATTGATAATGCTCTGACCCTGCAAGAAATCTGAGGTATCTTCTGCAACTGCGTCTGATTGGGACATGCTGGTATGCCTCTTTGAGGTCCAGAGCAACCAGCCAAGACCCCTTGCCCAGCATGGGAAGGAGTTGTTGTAGCGTCAGCATTTTGAATTTTGGTACAATGAGAAAAGTGTTTAGAGCGGACAAGTCCAGTATAGGCCTCCATTGCTTTTCTTTTCTTGGAACAAGGAACAGTCGAGTAAAATCCCTGGCCTTGTTCCTGAGGAGGAACCCTTTCTATTGCTTTGATTTGTCTCAGCTTTGAAACTTGTTCGAATGCCTCTGCCCTTTGATTTTGTGGCAGGTTTGGCATGCCTTGTCTTGTTGGCAAAGTATGGAAGTGGAACCTGTAACCTTGGTCTATTATGTCCAGAATCCATTTGTCCTTTGTTAAAATGTGCCAATTTTTGAAAATAAGGATAATTTTCCGCCTAAAGGTGCTTCTCTTTGAGCCTTGGTCGGCGGTGTCAAAGTCAAGTCATTGTGATTGTCCTTGTGGAGCAGGGGAAGTCCCAGCGCTACCTCTTTGATTAGTCGGTTGCCATTGGCGTCCCCTGTAAGAGCCTCTGTATTGCCCTCTTCCGCGGGCACGCCTGTTTTTCCCCTTTGAAACTTGTCAGTGTCCGGAAAGGACCAGTTCTTAGAAGGCCAATTCCTGCTGAACCTAGGTGGCTGAACCTGGAGGAAATCCTTGACTGTTTGCACTGATTTAGCCTTTTCCTCAATTGATTTTAACACATCCTGAGCATTAGCACCAAATAGCTTGTGTTTTTCCAGAGGTGCATCTAGAAGCTTTGCTTTAACATGATCTGGCAATGCCTGTTCTTTCAACCATGCATGTCTACGTATGACAGCCCCTGTCATAGCTGCCCTACATGAAGCTTCCAATGCATCATAACCACACTGAAGAAAATGATTGCTAACCTGCTGTGTGTTATGGACCAAATCCTGCAAGGCCTTTCTATCTAAAGGCTCAGGAGAGGCTAACTTTTCCTGTAAATCATCCATCAAGAAATCCTGATACTGAAACATATGAAAAAGGCAATTAAGGGTCCTCATGGCAAGTGTGGTTGAGGTATAAACTTTTTTGCCCCACCTCTCCAGGGACCTAGCTTCCCTGTCTGAGGGCAAAGGATTTTTGGCCGTGGATGTGGCCACCCCCTTGGGCCCCTGGGAAATTGTTTCTAGATCAACAGAGTGGGCCTTAAAGAAATGTTTGCGAGTTTCAGGAACCCTGTAGTATCTGTCTGGCTTGACAGGAGCAGGGGGGAGAGAATAAGGAGAAGCACTCGAATCTGAGTACACATCATCCAGTACATCTAACACTGGAGGGATAGCTAAAGGCCTATGTTGGGGAAGCTTAAGGAAGGTACAAAGCCATTTCCTGGAGTCGGAGAATTCCTGGCCTTGCCACTGAAAATGCTCTCTCATGGAGTGGAGAATTTCCCCCAAAAAAATATCCTCAGGAGGAGAGGCAGAGGGAATAGAATCCTCCGCATCAGAATCCTCGTAGGCCTGGAAGGACTCTTCCTGGGTATCCGAGTGATCAGAGTCACCAGAGGCTTCATCTGAAGAAAGGGTGTCTATGTTCAACCCTGGGCCTTTTGTCAGAAGGTGGCTGAGAGCCTCTGTCAGGATGGGCCTGGGAGCCTCTGATTAAAGAAATTAAATCTGCAGCTAAAGTCATGATTTGTTTATCAGTAGTGGGCTGAGGCAAAGCTTTAGGAGGGTGAGACTTAGCCTGGTTAGCAGCCTTAGCACGTGTGTAGGCCTTGATAGACAGACATAGAGGGTCTAGCTGCCCCACGTGCTGGAGTAACCCTGTCCACCGGTATGGTCTCAGGCAAATCTTGGGCTTCAGTTTCTGGAGTAAAATCAACAACCGGCTCCGGGGCCGGAGTGATCGGTAAAGCAGTGTCGTCGGTCAGGAGCGGTGGTACAACCACCTCAGAAGAGACCGATGCACTCGCGGTAGTTTTTGGCGTGGTGTCGGTGGAAGTCACAGGCCGAAAATGTCGGTCCCGGTCCTTCCGTTTCTTGGAAATATGGGGTGTCGGTTGTTCCGATGGCATGGTATAAGAGTATTGGTCGCCAAAAGAGTCTTCAGCAAACTCTGCCCGGCGCCTGAGTGTGCGCTTATTGAAGCAAGCACAGGCAGCACAGGCCGAGACGTCGTGGTCTGGGCCAAGGGAGGGAAGGCAGTAAGAATGGAAGTTCTTATGAGGTATTTGTTTACCACAAGACAAACAGTTATTAACTTTCTCAGTTTTTTCTGACATCGGCTGAGGCAAGAAAAAGATCCCCAACGGGGTACATAGCTTTTTGATGACTTCGGATACGTAAAACACAGGAGATGACCGACCGGCACTTGCGAACTGCTTCTGCTTCGGGCACCGCGCAGCAAGAAAGACTTAGGAAGATGGCGCCGGCTGATGCTTTTATACCCCAGCCGCTCTGACGTCGGGGGAGGAGGAGACATCAGCCGACGCCGGACCCAGACTTTGGAATCCGGCCGACTGAGGGCTGCCTGAGGCAGGACAACCCATATGTAAGGACTGCAGTTGCATTCTTGAAGGACATCTAGTGAAGAGTCAGCATCTTGAAATTTGGCATGTCCAGCAAGGTGTTTAAAGTAGACAGGTCTAGAATTGGATGCCATGATTTGTCTTTTCTGGGTACCAGAGAAAGTCTGGAATAGAAACCTTGTCCCTTTTCTTCTTCTGGTACTAGTTGAATAGCCCCCATGTTTAGGAGGGAAAGAACTTGTTTCTGAGCCTCTGCCCACTGATTTGGAGGCAGGTCTGACCATCCGCTTGGAATTGGCAATGTGTGGAAATGAAATCTGTATCCCTGAGACACTATTTAAAACCCATTTGTCCTGGGTTATAAGTTGCCAGTTTTTTGCATGAAGAGCCAGTTTACCCCCCCCCCCAAAGGGGCAGCTAAGAGGCAAGTGCTTGGCAATTTTAAAGGAAAGTCATTGAGACGGTTTACCATAGGGAGGTGTCTTGTTGTTTCCAGATTTGGAAGCGGAGGCACCCCATTGCTTAGTTCTGAAAGTCTAATGGGACTGAAACCTGGTGCTTTTGGAATGTCTGGGTTTGGCTTGAGTGGTTCTGGAAGGAACTGGAAAGAAAGTACAGTTTTGTACCTACCATAAATGTAGATGTCCGAACAGGATAGCATCTGCAGTCCTTACAAATGGGTTGTCCTGTCAGGCAGCCCTTCGGTCGGCCGGATTCCAAAGTCTGGGTCTGGCCTCGGCTGGTGTCGCACTTCACCAGACGTCATAGCTGCAGTTCTTCGGGTATAAAGGCATCAGCCAACGCCATTTTCCTCAGTGTTTCTTGCCCCAGATGCCAGTTGCCCTCTTGGATAGCAAAATTTTTGGATAAATGCCAATGTTTCCAAATAGTAGAAGGCAAACAAAAAAATAATCATGTATGTACATATATACAAACAAATACACCATAAGAGATCCCCCCCCAGCTAGCTATAAGGTGGGCAAATACCCTAGGAGTACCACAGAGGGGAAGGAGGGTGGGTAATCCTGACTGCAGATGCTATCCTGTTCGGACATCTACATTTATGGTAGGTACAAAACTGTACTATGTCCTTCAAGGATGCATCTGCAGTCCTTACAAATGGGTAGAATACCATAGCCAAACTAGGGGAGGAGGAAGAAGAATTATGGTGTAGTTAGGATCCCTTGCAAAACTGCAGTGGCAAACCCTTCTCGGGATCTAGAGTATAAAGGTAAGTTATAATGCTTGGCAAATGTATGCACGGAGGTCCAAGTAGCAGCCTCTATAATGTCCTTGGTAGCCACCGTAGGAAAGCTGTGGTAGTGGCTGTAGCCCTTGTAGAATGAGGCCTTATGTTCTGTGGAATTTGCTTCCCATGGTAGGAGTAACAGAATCTAATGCAATGTCCTATCCACTTGGAGATTGTCTGTTTGGAGATTGCTTTTCCTTCCCTTCCTGTTGCATATGCTACCAGAAGCTGGTCAGATTTTCTATTGCCCTTGGTTCTGTCCAGGTAGTAGCGTAACTGTATGTACATCCAAGGTATGCAGCAGTCTTTCCCCCCTGTTCTGTGGATTGGGAAAGAAGGTAAGTAGGTGGATTGCCTGGTTTAAAGACACTCTGGATACCACCTTAGGCATAAATGTAGGATTAGTTCTCATGGACACTCTATCTTGATGGAAGATTAGGAAGGGTTGTACTGCCATTAAAGCCTGTAGTTCCGAAACCCTTCTTGCTGAGGTAATTGCCAGCAGGAAAGCAGTTTTCCAGGATAGGTGTTGAAGATCTGCTGTTGCTGCTGGTTCGAAAGGGGAAGTGTCAATTTTTCTAGTACAAAGTTCAAGTCCCATGCTGGTAATGGTGGTTTCCTAGGAGGTTTTACATTCTTAATTCCTCTCAGAAACTGCCTGAGTAGAGGATGCGAAAAGACAGGTGGATCGAAGCTGTATTCTGCAGAAATAGCTGATGCATGTATTTTGATGGAGGAATAGGACCGGCCTGTATGGAAAAGCTCTGCCAAATACTCCAGGATGTTGGCAATGTCTACCTTTGACACATCTTTGCCCCTGTCGGTACTCCAAATGAGAAACCTTTTCCATTTTCCTGCATAGTACCTTCTTGTTGAGGGTCTGCGGGCCTCAAGGATAATGTCTTTAACCCTTTGGGATAAATCTGGGTTAGTTGCTCTTATGTAATGTTCCAGGCAGTCAGTTGCAGAGTTTTCAGGTTTGGATGCAGGATGTTGTAGTTGCTCTGAGTTAACATCAAGGGAATCAGGGGTAGTGTCCACATTCTCCCCAGAGACATGCTCCATAGTAATGGGTACCAATGTTGTCTTGGCCAATCTGGAGCTATCAGAATTATCCTTGGACGTTCCTCTGATTTTCAATAGCACCTTGTGCATCAAAGGAAGAGGTGGGAATGCATATGCTGTCAGGCCTTTCCAACTGAAGGATAGAGAATCCACCTTCCAAGCAAGTGGGTGGTATGTCCTTGTGCAGAATTTCTTGAGCTGGTGATTGAGTGGGGATGCGAATAGGTCTTTTTGTGGCAGTCCCCATTTCTTTGTGATGGCCTTGAAGATGTCCGGGTGTAGCATCCATTCGTGAGCATCCGAGGTAGTTCTGCTTAATATGTCTGCTAGGATGTTTTCTTTTCCCGGTACAAAAATTGCTTGTAACTGAATGTTGTAACTCAGAGCCATATTCCATAGGTCCAGGGCCATTCGGCATAGAGGGTATGAATGAGTGCCTCCCTGTTTGTTGATGTACCACATGACTGTGGTGTTGTCTGTCCTTATCAACTGGCCTTCTTGGAGGAATTGTCTGAAATTCTGGATTGCTAGTTGTACTGCCAGCATTTCTTTTTGATTTATGTGCAGGTGCAGCTGCTCTCGAGTCCATAAGCCTTGTATGCACTTGTCCAGCATGTGGGCCCCCCAACCGAGGTCTGAGGCGTCCGCTGTGATGGTTTGGTTGAATGCTGTGGAAGGGCAAACCTGGGTTTGACTGGCATGCCTGAGCCCACCATAGGAACTCTTGTTTCAGGCATGGAATTAGTGGTATTTCGGTTTCTCAGCTGTGCCTGTGTTGAGACCATAAATTCTTTAGGTACCACTGTAGCTTTCTCATATGCAGTCTGGCATGGGGGACCAGGATTATGCAGGATGCCATGAAGCCCAAGGCCTGCAGTACTTTCCTTGCTGTTAGTTTGTTCTGCTTTGTTAATGCCAAAAAATAGAGAGGAAGTTGTTCTTGTTTTTCTGCAGTTAGGAATGCCATCTGTTTTACTGTGTCCAATTCTGCACCTAAGAAGGTTATTGTTTGGGATGGTATCAGTCTTGACTTTTTTATATTGACTGTGTATCCCAGGGCCTGTAGTAAGCAAATGACTCTTTGTAAGTCTTCTGTTAGCTTGTTTTTGTTGTCCGCTTGTATCAGGTATTCGTCCAGGTATGGATAAATTTGGATTCCCTGAAACCTGCAGTGAGCGATTACTGATGCCAGGCATTTTGTGAACACTCTGGGCGCAGTAGATAAGCCAAAGGGCAATGCTGAGAATTGATAATGCTCTGATCCTGCAAGAAATCTGAGGTATCTTCTGCAATGTGGTCGTATGGGGACGTGCAGTTATGCCTCCTTGAGATCTAGAGTTACCAGCCAATACTCCTTGCCCAGCATGGGAAGAAGTTGCTGTAGGGTCAGCATTTTGAATTTTGGGACAATGATGAATGTGTTTAAAGCGGACAGGTCGAGAATAGGCCTCCAATTTTTTTTCTTTTCTTGGTACCAGGAAGAGTCTGGAGTAAAATCCCTTGCCTTGTTCCATAGGTGGTACCCTTTCCTCATCCTTGCTAATTGAGCTATTTGTTTTAGAGCTTCTGTCTTTTGATTTGGTGGTAGGTTTGGCATTCCTCTTTTTCCGGGTAAAGTGTGGAAATGAAACCTGTAGCCTTGGTCTATAGTTTGCAAAATCCACTTGTCTTGTGATATAGTGCCAGTTTTTTGAAAATAATGCTAACTTTCCGCCTAAGGGTGCTGCTATTTGTTCCCTGGTAGGCGGTGTCAAAGCCAAGTCACTGTGATTGTCCTGTTGCAGTGGTAGTGGTTGTGTCTGTGCCTCGTTGGTTGTTACCTTGCCACTGGCGTCCCCTGTAGGCACCTCCTCTGGATTGATTTCTGCCTCTTGAACGCCTATTCCTGCCTCTCTGAGTTTTAGGAGAGTCTGGAAAGGACCAATTTTTGGAAGGCCAGTTCCTGCTAAACCTTGGAGGCTGAACCTGTAAGAAATCTTTTACTGTTTTGTACAGATTTTGCCTTCTCTTCCATTTTCTTCAGTACCTGTTGGGCAGGAGAACCAAATAAACTGACCTTATCCATAGGAGCATCTAATAGCTTTGCTTTAACATGATCCGGCAAGACCTGCTCTTTCAACCATGCATGCCTTCTTATAACTGTGCCAGTCATGGCTGATCTAAATGAAGCCTCCAGTGCATCATAGCCACATTTTAAAGAATGGTTACTAACCTGCTGAATGTTATTCACCATTTCTAGAACATATTTCTTATCTAAAGAATCATCCGAGGACAGTTTCTTAGTTAACTGATCAAGCATAAACTCTTGGTATTGGATCATATGAAACTGACAGTTCAATGCTCTAGCTGAGAGAGTAGCAGAGGTGTATACTTTTTTACCCCATCTCTAAGGACCTGGATTCCCTTTCAGAAGGGAGAGGGTTTTTAGCTGAGGTCAAAGCTACTGCCTTAGGCCCCTGGGAGATAGTCTCAGGATCTGCGAAAGGAGCCTTGTATAAATGGTGATGAGTGTCCGGGACCCTGTAGAACCTATCGGGCTTAGCAGGGGCTGGAGGTAAAGTATCAGGAGCAGTGTAAGCATCATTAAATGCATCATCCACAACAGGAAGAACTGGAGTTATAGCTAAAGGCCTATGTTGCGGTAAGTGTAAAAAGGTCCTAAGCCTTTTCCTTGAATCTGAGAAATCTTGTCCCTGCCATTGGAATTGCTCTCTCATGGCATGTAAAGTTTCCCCAAAAGAAAATTCCTCTGGTGGAGAAGCAGAAGGAATCGATTCTTCAGCATCGGAATCTTCATAAGTAGAAAAAGGAGCCTCTGGATGGTCTGTATTGTCTGTATCATCAGAAGAGTCATCTGAGGACACTGGCGCAGGGGGCTCTGCTCTAGGTCTCTTTTCTGGAGGTTGAGAGGCCCTGTCTGGGTGAGATTGGGATCCCCTTATTAAAGAGATGAGATCCTCTGCCAGAGTAAGCATTTGGGAACTGGAACTGGGCCTGTGAGAGGGGGGCTTAACAGGCACAGACTTAGAAGTTTTGGCTGCTTTAGCCCTGGCAAAGGCCTTTATAGATATGGCTGCAGGAGGCCTAGCAGCACCACGTGCTGGGGTAGAAACATCCAAAGGGATGGTGTCCGATAAGTCTTGTGAAACCACAGTAGTAAGTAAAACTTCAGAGGCCGATTCAACTAGGGTAGAGGGGGCCTCGGTAGTAGTCATGGATTCGGCTGAAGATTGAACCGTTTGCTCGGTTTCGGCCGAAACCGAGACACTCGCGGTTTGCTTAACCGTGGTTTCGGCCGAAACCGCAGACCGCGAGTGTCGGTCCTTTTCTTTGCGTTTCTTAACTATTTGAGTAGTCGGAGGATCAGACGGCATTATGTACACAAAATCTGAGCCGAAAAACTGTTCAGCAAACTCCGACCGACGTCTAAGCGTTCGTCGGTTGAAAGAAGCACAGGCTAAACAAGCTGCTACGTCGTGGTCTGGGCCTAAACAAGGTAAGCAGTAAGAGTGGAAATCTTTATGAGGTATTTGTTTCCCACAAGTTAAACAGTTATTCACTTTTTCTGACATCGGCTGAGGCAAGAAAGAGTCCCCAATGGGGTACTTAGCTTTTTAGAAGTCTTCGAAGTAGTATTCGGTAGTAGTAATCTCTGGATCTGACCGACCGGCACTTGCGAACAGCTTCTGCTTCGGGCGCCACGCGGCAAGAAAGACTGAGGAAAATGGCGCCGGCTGATGCCTTTATACCCGAAGAAAGTACAGTTTTGTACCTACCATAAATGTAGATGTCCGAACTGGATAGCATCTGCAGTCATAACAAGTGGGTTGTCCTGTCGTCAGGCAGCCCTGCAGTCGGCCGGATTCCAAAGTCCGGGTCCGGCTTCGGCTGATGTCGCACTTTTCCCGACGTCATCTCTGTTGGTCTTCGGGTATAAAAGCATCAGCCGACGCCATTTTCCTCTGTTTCTTGCCCCAGATGCCAGTAGCCCTCTTGCAGGCTAAAAATTTGGATAGATGCCAATGTTTCCAAATAGATAGAGGTAAACACAGCAATAAGCATATGTGTACATGTATACAAACAAATACACCATAAAAGACTCCCCCCCAAAAGCTAGCTATTAGGAGGGTAAACACCCTAGGAGTACCACAGAGGGGAAGGAGGGAGGGTAATCCTGACTGCAGATGCTATCCAGTTCGGACATCTACATTTATGGTAGGTACAAAACTGTACTATGTCCTTCATGGATGCATCTGCAGTCATAACAAGTGGGTAGAATACCATAGCCAACTAGGGGAGGAGGATAAAAGTAGATTATGGTGTGTTTAGGATCCCTTGCAGTACAGCAGTGGCAAACCCTGCTCGGGATCTGGAATAAAGAGGCAAATTATAATGCTTGGCAAATGTATGCACGGAGGTCCAAGTAGCCTCAATAATGTCTTTGGTTGCCACTCCTCGTAAGAAGGCTGTGGTAGTGGCTGTTGCCCTTGTAGAATGAGGTCTTATGTTCTGTGGAATTGGTTTTCCATGGAAGGAGTAACAGTATCGTATGCAATTTCCTATCCATTTGGAGATTGTCTGTTTGGAAATAGCTTTTCCTTCCCTTCCTGTTGCATAGGCTACAAAGAGTTGGTCAGTCTTTCTGCTATTTTTGTTCTGTCCAAGTAGCAGCGTAGCTGTCTATGTACATCCAAGGTATGCAGTATTCTTTCCCTCTGTTTTGTGGGTTGGGAAAGAAGGTAGGTAGGTGGATTGCCTGGTTTAAAGACACTCTGGATACCACCTTGGGCATAAATGTTGGATTAGTCCTCAAGGACACTCTATCTTGGTGGAAGATTAGGAAGGGTTGCACTGCCATTAAGGCCTGTAGTTCTGAAACCCTCCTTGCTGAAGTAATTGCCAGTAGGAAAGCAGTTTTCCATGACAGGTGTTGTAGGTCTGCTGTTGCTGCTGGTTCAAAGGGTGATAGTGTCAACTTTTCTAGCACAAAGTTTAAATCCCAAGCTGGTAATGGTGGTTTCCTTGGAGGTTTTACATTCTTGATTCCTCTGAGGAACTGCCTGAGCAAAGGGTGCGAAAAAACAGGTGGATCAAAGCTGTATTCTGCTGAAATAGCTGATGCATGTATCTTGATGGAGGAGTAGGACAGGCCTGAATGAAAAAGTTCGCCCAGATACTCCAGAATGTTAGGTATATCTATGTTTGACACATCTTTTCCTCTTTCCGTACTCCAAATGACAAACCTTTTCCATTTTCCAGCATAGTTCCTTCTTGTTGAAGGTCTGCGTGCTTCAAGAATAATGTCTTTAACTCTTTGGGAAAGTTCTGGATTAGCTGCTGCTATGTGATGTTCCATGCAGTCAGTTGCAGCGCTTTTAGGTTTGGATGTATGATGCTGTAGTTGTTCTGAGTTAACATCAAAGGCATCAGTGGTATTGGCCACATATTGTTCCGAGACATGCTCTTCAGTAGTGGGTACCAGTGTTGTCTTGGCCAGTTTGGAGCTATCAGGATTATCCTTGGACGTTCTTCCTTATTTTTAGCAGTACCTTGTGTATCAAAGGAAGAGGTGGGAATGCATATGCTGTTAGGCCTTTCCAGTTGAAGGAGAGTGAGTCCACTTTCCATGCTAGTGGGTGGAATGTCCTTGTGCAGAATTTTTGAGTTGGTAATTGAGAGGTGATGCAAATAGGTCTATCTGTGGCATTCCCCATTTCTTCGAGATGGTCTTGAAGATGTCCGGTGCAGCTTCCATTCGTGGGCATCCGGTGGTTCTGCTTAATATGTCTGCCAGAGTATTGTCTTTCCTGGTACAAATACTGCCTGTAACTGAATGTTGTAGCTGAGTGCCAGGGTCCACAGCTCCAAGGTCATTCTGCATAGGGGTATGAATGAGTGCCTCCCTGTTTGTTGATGTACCACATGACTGTGGTGTTGTCTGTCCTTATCATCAACTGGCCCTCTTTGAGAAATGGTTTGAACTTTTGGATTGCCAGTTTTACTGCCAGCATTTCTTTTAGATTGATGTGCAGGTGAAGTTGATCCTGTGTCCACAATCCTTGCACGCATTTGTCCAGCATGTGGGCCCCCATCCTAGGTCTGAAGCGCCTGTTGTGATGGTCTGGCTTGGTTGACATCTGCGAAAGGGTAGGCCTGGGTTTGACTGGCATGCCTGAGCCCACCATAGGAACTCCTGTTTTAAGCATGGAATTAGTGGGATTTCTGTTTCTAGACTGTGTCTGTGTTGGGACCATAAATTCTTTAGGTACCACTGTAGTTTCCTCATATGTAGTCTGGCAAATGGGACCAAGATTATGCATGATGCCATGAAGCCCAAGGCCTGTAGAACTTTTCTTGCTGTTAACTTGTTCAGTTTTGTTAGTGCCAAGAAGTAAAGAGGAAGTTCTTTTGTTTTTCTGTAGTCAGGAATGCCAGTTGTTGTACTGTGTCCAATTCCGCCCAAGAAAGTCCTTGTTTGGGATGGTATCAGTCTTGACTTTTGTAAATTGACTGTGTATCCCAGTCCTTGTAGCAAGTAAATGACCCTTTGTAAATCTGTTGTCAGCTTGCTTTTGTTGTCCCCTTGTAGCAGGCAGTCGTCCAGGTATGGGTAAATTTGAATTCCTGTAGTCTGCAATGGGATTACTGATGCCAGGCATTTTGTGAATACTCTGGGCGCAGTAGATAAGCCAAAGGGCAATGCTGAGAATTGATAGTGCTCTGATCCTGCAAGAAATCTGAGGTATCTTCTGCAGATTGGTCGTATGGGGACGTGCAGGTATGCCTCCTTGAGATCTAGAGTTACCAGCCAAGACTCCTTGCCCAGCATGGGAAGAAGTTGCTGTAGGGTCAGCATTTTGAATTTTGGGACAATGATGTATGTATTTAAGGTGGACAGGTCGAGAATTGGTCTCCAACTTTTTCCTTTCTTGGAACTAGGAATAGTCTGGAGTAGAACCCTTTCCTTGTTCTGCTGTTGGCACTCTTTCCACAGCTCTCATGTTTGCTAACTCCATTATCTGGCGTAGAGCCTCTGTTTTTGATTTGGAGGTAGATTTGGCATTCCTCTTTGACTGGTAAAGTGTGGAAGTGAAACCCGGTAACCTTGATCTATGGTTTGTAAAATCCACTTGTCTTTTGTTATGTAGTGCCAGTTCTTTGAAAATAAGGTTAACTTTCCGCCTAGAGGGGCTGCTATTTGTTCCTGGTAGGCGGATTTAGGATTAAGTCACTGCGGTTGTGCTGATGTAGTGGCAGTGGCTGTGTCTGTGCCTCTGTTGTTACCTTGCCACTGTCGTCCTCTGTAGGCACCTCCTCTGGATTGGTTTCTGCCTCTGGAACGCCTATTTCAACCCCTTTGAAATTTTGTGGAGTCAGGAAAGGACCAATTTTGGCAGGCCAGTTCCTGCTAAACCTTGGGGTTGAACCTGCAAGAAATCTTTAACAGTTTGAACAGATTTTGCCTTTTCTTCCATTTTCTTCATAACCTGCTGGGCAGGTGTACCAAACAAACTTGTCTTGTCCATAGGAGCATCTAGCAACTTAGCTTTAACATGATCCCGTAAAGCTTGTTCCTTTAGCCATGCATGCCTTCTTATCACTGTGCCTGTCATGGCTGATCTAAATGAAGCCTCCAGTGCATCATAGCCACATTTTAAGAATGGTTGCTAACCTGTTGTATGTTATTTACCATCTCTAATACATATTTCTTATCAAGAGATTCATCAGTGGTTAGTTTTTTAGTTAACTGATCAAGCATAAACTCTTGGTATTGTATCATGTGAAACTGACAGTTTAAAGCTCTAGCTGAGAGAGTAGCTGAAGTGTAGACCTTTTTACCCCATCTGTCTAGTGACCTTGCTTCCCTTTCAGAAGGAATAGGGTTTTTAGCTGTGGTCGCGGCTACTGCCTTGGGACCCTGGGATATAGTTTCTGGGTCTGCAAGTGGGGCCTTGTAAAGGTGGTGATGAGTATCTGGCACCCTGTAAAATCTGTCTGGTTTGGCAGGGGCTGGTGGTAAAGAATCTGGAGCGGAGCAAACATCATTGAAAGCATCATCCACCACAGAGAGAACAGGAGGTATAGCTAAGGGCCTGTGCTGTGGGAGGTGCAGAAAGGTCCTAAGTCTCTTTCTGGAGTCTGAAAAATCCTGTTGCTGCCATTGGAACTGTTCTCGCATGGCATGCAAGGTTTCCCCAAAGGAGAATTCTTCTGGTGGGGAAGCAGCTGGAATGGATTCTTCAGCATCCGAATCTTCAAAATTGGAGAAGGGAGCCTCAGGCTGATCAGTTATGTCTGATTCATCAGCAGAATCATCAGTAGAAACTGGCTCAGGGGGCTCTGCCCTAGATCTCTTCTCAGGGGGCTGAGAGGCCCTATCTGGGTGAGGTTGAGATCCTCTAATTAAAGAAATTAAATCTTCTGCCAAAGAAAGCATTTGAGAACTAGAAGAGGGCCTGGATGTGGGGGGTTTTACAGGCACTGATTTAGTAGTCTTGGCTGCTTTAGCCCTGGCGAAGGCCTTAATGGACATGGCAGCTGGAGGCCTAGCAGCACCACGTGCTGGGGTAGAGACATCCAAGGGATGGTGTCTGATAAGTCCACCACCGTAGTGGGTAAAATTTCTGAGGTCGATTCAAGAGTTGTAGCAGGGGCCTCAGTTGTTAGAATAGGTTCAGCTGTACTTTGAGCAGTTTTCTCGGTTTCGCCGAAACCGAGACACTCGCGTTTGCTTTACCGTGGTTTCGTCTGAAACCGCGGACCGCGAAAGTGTCGGTCTTTATCTTTGCTTTTGGGGTAGTCGGAGGATCCGACGGAATAATGTACGCAAAATCAGTACCGAAAAACTGTTCTGCAAACTCCGACCGACGCCTAAGCGTTCGTCGGTTAAAAGAAGCACAGGCGAACAGGCTGCTACGTCGTGGGCTGGGCCTAAACAAGGCAGACAGTATGAGTGGAAATCTTTATGAGGTATTTGTTTCCCACAGGTTAAACAATTGTTAACTTTTTCTGACATCGGCTGAGGCAAGAAAGAGTCCCCAACGGGGTACTTAGCTTTAGAAGTCTTCGAAGTAGTATTCGGTAGAAGTAATCTCTGGATCCGACCGACCGGCACTTGCGAACAGCTTCTGCTTCGGGCGCCACGCGGCAAGAAAGACTGGGGAAAATGGCGTCGGCTGATGCTTTTATACCCGAAGACCAACAGAGATGACGTCGGGAAAAGTGCGACATCAGCCGAAGCCGGACCCGGACTTTGGAATCCGGCCGACTGCAGGGCTGCCTGACGACAGGACAACCCACTTGTTATGACTGCAGATGCATCCATGAAGGACATCTGCAGCTATGACGTCGGGTGAAGTGCGACACCAGCCGAGGCCAGACCCAGACTTTGGAATCCGGCCGAAGGGCTGCCTGACGACAGGACAACCCATTTGTAAGGACTGCAGATGCATCCTTGAAGGACATCCAGTTCTTCGCAGGCCAGTGCCTACTAAATCTTGGGAGGTTGTACTTGTAAGAAATATTTCACAGTTTGTATAGATTTAGCTTTATTTTCTTTTGTAGAACTTCTTCAGCCTTATTGCCAAACACAGTCCTGCTGCAAAGCAGCAGCCAAAAATTTTGCTTTAACATGATCAAGCAGAGATTGCTCCTTAAGCCAAGCATGCCTTCTAAGCCCAGACCAAGTAACAGCAGCCATGCAAGAGCCCTCCAAATAATCAAAACCACATTGCAAAGTATGTTTTCCAACTTGTTCAGCTGAATGCAATAAATCCTGTAAATCCTTATTTTCCACACAGTCAGAAATAATTGTCGTTTTCTGTTTAAGCAGTCCCATGATATGCGGTTGATATTTTGGCATATGGAATTGACAGTTTAAAGCCCTGATTGCCACGGTTGCAGAACTATAAACCTTTTTACCCAATCTATCCAGCACCCTGGTGTCTCTATCAGAAGGGGTTGGATTTTTAGTAGTATAAGCCTTAATGCCCTTGGGCCCCTGATAAATGGTTTCTGGGCCCGTAACAGGAATTTTGAAAAGGAATCTGTGGGAGTTAGGAACCCTGTAGTATCGGTCTGGCTTACAAGGGGCTGGAGGCAGGGAATCAGGAGTCATAATGGATTCTGAAAACACATCAACACTGTCTAGTATAGGAGGTATAGCCAAAGGCCTATGCTGAGGAAGAAGGAAATCCCTAAGCTTCTTTTTGGATTCAGAAAAATCCTGACTTTCCCAGTGGAAATGCCCCCTTAAGGTATGTAAAGTTTGCCCAAAGAAAAATCCTCAGGGGGGGAAGCAGAAAGAATGGAATCCTCTGCATCAGTGTCCTCATAAGCAGGTATGGACAAATGTTCATTAGAAGAGTCAGAAGAAACAGAGTCCTTTTCAGAAGATTCATAGTAAAGTTCAGCCCTAGGCCTCTTAGAAAGGGGGGGGGGGGTTTGACTACTCCTGATTAGAGTAATTAAATCTTCAGCCATTTTCATAACTTGTTTTTTAGGCATAGGGGCCTGAACATGTGGCCTGGGTGTCGGTTTTTTAGACATACATCAACATTTTGGCCTGAAAAATTGAAGGTGGTGTCAGTTTAATATATAAATCTGTAGGCCTAAATACACCCTCAGAAGCCGGTGCCTGCACTGCGGCTCCGGAGCCATCCAAGGTAGAGAGATCCACAGGTTCCATAAGTTAAACTTCTCGCGGCATACTGGACTCCGAATGTGTCTCAATAGAGGCCTGCGAATCAGAGGTAGCGGGCATCAGGGGCTGCGAAAGCACCTCACTGAGTACCGGCAAACTAGCGACTGGCTTAGGATAAGCGTCGACAGTTTTGGACCTCAACGGCCTCTTTCTTTGTGTTTTTTCGGTATTCCGGTAGTCGTACGGCTAACCGTCATTTCTGGATAATTAAATTGAGAACCAAAATATTTAGAAGCAAAAATGTACCGATGACGGAGACTGTGCTGATTAAAATAAAGCACAAAACTGGCTGCAAGGTACGTCGTGGTCAGGGCCTAGGCAAGGAATACAGTACGAATGGAAATCTTTATGAAGTATTTGCTTCCCACAAGTAATACAATTAACTTTTACGGACATTGGTAAGGAGCAAGAAAAAGTTTCCCCAGCGGGGTACTTGGCTTTTTAGTTGAAGACTTCACTTCTGAAACTTGAAAATGAAAATTTCAGGAGTCAGCCGACGGGCACTTGGAACTGCTTGTGCTTCAGGCACTGCGCGGCAAGAAAGACTGATGTAATGGCGTCCGCTGCATGTTTTATACCCCTGACGTCATGAAAGGGACAGTAACCAACGCAGGATCCAAGACTTTGATAATCAGGCCGACTGAGGGTAACCTGCCAGCATATTACCCAAATGTAATGACTGCAACAGTGAAACACGAAGAACACGTGGAAACCAAGAAAAAGCTAAAATGGAAACATTTATGAAAGACTTCATTACGCCATGGTTAGAGGAAGAGGCACAACAATTAACAGTAGCACAGCTTGAGGTAAAAACCGTGATGTATACTCAAACAGGGAAGTCTCCAGGTACAGGTAATATAGAGTATAATGCCCAGTTTGGTATGTACCTCACAAGACATCTGCAACCGCTGGAAAGACCACAGAAATACCTCACTAAAAGAATCACAGGCCTAAAGCAGATGCCATATGCTGACCTTCTAAAAAAACTCCATCTATACTCTGTGGCATATCGTCTACTCGGAGGCGATCTCTGCTTAACATACAAGGCCATGTCAAACCCTGAGCTGTTGGACATGCTCCACTTAAAGAAATCCCAATCCATCAGAGCCACATGCTCCAGGGATCTAAACCTTATCATCACAATGAACAAAACATGCTGGAGGGATAGGTTCCTGACACAGACTCCCCATACTCTGGAAAAGACTGACCATACATGTCAAGCAGAACGCCTCATTGGCCCTCTTCAAAAGGAACCTTGATGATTGGATAGGACAGAGGAAATTCACCCCGGGGATCATGTCAATCACCCTGCTAGACAGGGGCCCACAGAAGTAAATACTGTGGGATGAAATATCCAGGGAATTGTTATGGCTAGGTTTGCATAGGCCTTAGAGCCAATAGCCTAGTACCAACCTATGAATCTATATTCCTGCTTGGAAGTTAGGCTGCAACAATGTGATTAAAGAACTGGAAAATTTTGTTTAACAGTAATTTAAAAGAGGAACACAGGCAATAGCAACTTGGAAAAAAATGTGGTGGCAGTGTTGACCCAAAGAGTAAATGCCCTACAAGGCCTGCTTCATATAAACCCACTTTCAATTGAAAACCAAGATTATACAATGTTTATGCCTACACTGGTTAAGAAAATGGCAAATGTTCTGCCACAGTTGACAGACATGGATCAATGTGGTTTTCTGGAGAGGAGACATTTGACAAGATTAATACAATGAAGATCCAGGAGAAGCAGAAGTAAAGAAAATACTCCCAATGTTAGTTGTGGAAGATTTTGATAGAGCTTTACAATAAAACAATGGCTAAATCAGTAAACTATGCAACCACAAATTGATTGCTTTAGCAATACCCATATTTATACGGTCTGAAGATGATTTACGTGCGCATATTAAAACGGATTCTAATATGAAATCTACGAATATGAAGGAGTATACTGGAACAATAATTATAAACTAAGAAACTACATACTCTTGAATATGGATATGGATAGTAAAATACAAGCAAAACACAGTTGTGCACACTTACCATAAATGTAGACGTTAGAGTGTATTCACTGTTGCAGTCATCACAATTGGGCTGCCTGACAGCACTCAGCCGGCCTGAATACCAGAGAGTCTTGGATTCCTGCGGATGAGGTCTCTTTCCATGACATCAGGTTGTCAGGGGTATAAAACATGCAGCCAACGCCATTACATCAGTTTTTCTTGCCCCAGATGTCAGGTGCCCCCACAATGGGGAGCAATTATATGTTATGGTATACCTCCATCAAAAAACAAATACACCCGAAAGCTTAAATACACCAAAGAAGGAAAGGTAGAGCCAAGAGAAGTCAGGGGGGCTGGAGGGAGGGTAACCAGGACTGAAACAGTGAATATACTCCAACATCTACATTTATGGTTAAGTCTACACAACTGTATGATGTTCTTCATGTTTCATTGTCTCAGTCATCACATTTGAGTTTATTCCCAAAGCAAAGGAAGGGAGGAAGATGTTAGAGACCATTAAGGCCAGCTATTAAGCCCTGCGAGACTACAGTGGTAAAACCAGCTCTGGATTTACAAAAAACAGGCATGTGGTAATGCTTGGTGAAGGTATGTAAAGAGCTCCAGGTACCAGCTCTTCTAGAAGGTCTGTGGTAGGGACTCCTCTGACAAAGGCTGTAGTAGATGCAGCCCTGGCGGAATGTGATCTTATTCCCTGTGAGACAGGTTTTCCATGGTGCTTACAGCAGAAATGAATGCAATGGGCTATCCATTTAGAAATGGTTTGCTTTGAAATGGCCTTCCCCTCTGCCCCTGCAGCAAAGCCAACTAGCAACTGTTCAGATTTTCTGAGAGGCTTAGTCCTGTCCAAATAAAATCCAAGTTGTCTGTGCACATCCAAAGAGTGCAGTATTTGTACTCCTCTGTTTTGTGGATTTGGGAAAAAGGTAAGCAAATGAATGGACTGATTTAGGGCCACACTAGACACCACCTTGGGCATAAAGGAAGGGTTGATCCCGAGGGAAACCCTGTCTGCATGGAAGATAATGAAGGGCTCCACTGCCAGAGTGCCTATAATTCAAACACTCTTCCTGCTGAAATAATGGCTAGAAGGAAGGCTGTTTTCCAAGAATGAAATTTCAACTCTGCAGTTGCAGCTGGCTCAAAAGGAGGGAGAGCGAGCTTTTCCAATACAAAGTTAATGTCACAGGTTGGAGGAGGGGCTCTCCAGGGAAAGGGGGTCTTAAATTTTTGGCCCCTCTGAGGAATTGCTTTAGCAAGAAGGGTGAGCTAAGAGGGGTGGTTCAGCATTATAATGTGCTGAAATCGCAGAGGCATGAATTTTAATTGACTAGTAGGAAAGGCCCTTGTGGACCATCTCAAGTATTGCAGAAAATGCGGTAAACTGGGAACTGTTGTGCCCAATCCCAGAGTCTGGTTCCAGAACAGTATCTTTTACACTTTTCAGCATAGAATTTTCTAGTACTAGGCCTCCATGCCTCCATAATGACATCTAACACCTGCTCACTGAGGGATGCTATTGGAGAGCTCAGGGAATTGGCCAGGCATGCAAGGTTCAGGGTTTGAAGCTGGGGGTGCAGAATCTGGCCCTCCTGCTGGGACAGCAGGGAAGGGGTCTGAGACAGGTGCCATGGTTCCAGCAGTGATATACTGCACAAGAGGGGGTATCAGTGCTGGCGTGGCCAGTCTGGTGCAATCAGTGTTGTCCTTGGTTTGTCCTGTTTGATCTTTACCAGAATTTACGAGAAGAGAGGCAGGGGGGGTGGCAAACTCAAAGGCTTTCCCAGGAGAAGGACAGGGCATCCACTTTGCAAGCTTGACTGTGGGAAGTCCTTGTGCAGAATTTGTCCAATTGGTAGTTCTGAGGGGAGGCAAACGGGTCCATCTCTGGGTTCCCCTATTTATCAAAATGTTGAATATCATTGGTTCCAGTTTCCACTTGTGTGGGTCCAAGAGGTTTCTGCTTAGGACTGCCAATTAATTTAGCTGGTCTGGCAGGAATTGAGCTTGCAGGTGCACTTGGTAGCTCAAGGCTGTGTTCCACAGAGCTATGGCTAGTCTACAGAGAGGGTACAAGTGGGTTCACCTCTGCTTATGTACCACATAACAGTGGTGTTGTCTGTCTTTACCAATAAGTGTCCTGGAAGAACGTGGACCTTGAAGGCTGTGAGGGAATTCTGTACAGTTAACATTTCTTTTTGATTGATATGCAGGTTCCTAAGACTCTGGTTCCATTTGCCCTGAATGTACTGCCCTGCCACGTGAGCGCCCCCATGCATAGTCTGATGCATCTGTTAGGGTTTGGGCAGCAGGGCGTAGAGTGAATGGCAGTCCCTTGTGGTAGCAGGCCTCTGCCCACCAAAGCAACTCTGTCTTTATACAAGAAATGATAGGAATCTTTGATTCTAGGTTCTGACAATGCGGACACCAAAGGCTTTTTAGATACCACCGTAGTTTCCTCATATGCAGTCTTGCATATGGAATTAGTAAAATGCAAGAGGCCATGAACCCCAGTGCTTGCAGTATTTTCCTTGCAGACAGCTGGGTCTTTCTGGCCAGTAGCTTGAAGTAATCTGTCAAATAAACTTGTTTCTCTGGTGTGAGGGAAGCCATCTGGGAAGTTTTCAAGCTTGCTCCCAGGAATACAACTTGTTGGCAAGGTACTAGATGAGATTTTTTTGTTTATGGTGTACCCCAGTGAGGTTAGAAGTTTCTTTACAAATGCCAGATTTAGTAGCATGTCCTGGCTTTCTGCCTGAATTAGACAATCGTCCAGGTATGGGTATATCTGAATATTTATTTGCCTGCAAAATGCAATGACTGGAGCTAGGCACTTTGTGAATACCCTGGGCGCAGTAGATAAGCCCAAAGGAAGTGCAGAGAAAGTACAGTTTTGCACCTACCATAAATGTAGATGTTAGAGTGTTCACACTGCTGCAGTCATTACACTTGGGTTATCCTGCCGTCAGGCGGTCCCCGCAGTCGGCCAGAGTTCCAAAGTCTTGGTCCAGCATCGGTTGCTGACTCTTCTTCCCTGATGTCAGTGCGCCAGGGGTATACAAGATGCATCAGACGCCATTTTCTTCCATTTTTCTTGCCCCAGATGTCAGGTGCCCCCAAGTAGGTAGGCAATACATACTGCTAATCAAAAAAAATATATATATATAAAATAAAAACAATACCTTCAGTTACAAGCAAATACACCACACATGTTGTATAGGATAGAAAGGTATAAGTAAGTCCAGCTAAGTCAGAGGGGATGGAGGGAGGGTAACCTGGACTGTAGAAGTAAGAACACTCGAACATCTACATTTATGGTAAGTACAAAACTGTACTATGTTCATCGTGTTACACTGCTGCAGTCATTACACTTGGGTAGAATCCCAAAGCTAAGGTTGGAATGGCTGGTCTATAGTTAGGATTGGCTATGAGACCCTGCAGAACTGCAGTGGCAAATCCGGCTGTTGAACTGGCTGCTGCCCTGGTGGAATGTGGCCTAATGTTATTTGGAACTGATTTTCTATGCTGTGTGTAGCAGTACCGAATACAGTGTCCTATCCATTTGGATATAGTCTGCTTTGAGATAGCCTTGCCCTGTGACCCTGCAGCATATGCTAAAAACAGTTGCTCAGTTTTCCTGAAAGCTTTTGTTTTGTCCAAGTAGAAGCGTAGCTGCCTATGTATGTCCAAAGAATGCAGAAGTTCACCCTTTATTCTGGGGGTTTGGATAAAAAAAGTTGACAAATGGATGGTTTGGTTAAGAGCCACATTAGATACCACCTTTGGCATAAAGGTAGAGTTTGTCCTTAAAGATACCCTGTCCTGATGAAAAATTATAAAAGGTTCCACTGCCATTAATGCCTGCAGCTCAGACTCTTTGTGCTGAGGTTACTGCCAGGAGCAGAGCTGTTTTCCATGATAAAAATTTTAGACTGGCTGTATTGGCTGGCTCAAAAGGTGGTAGGGTCAGTTTTTCCAAAACAAAATTGAGGTCCCAAGTTGGTGCTTTCCGGGACGGTCTTATGTTTTTAGCCCCTCTGAGGTACTGCTTTAGCAAGGGATAAGAGAATAAAGGAGGATCCGTGTTGTAATGTGCTGAAATGGCAGAGGCATGGATCTTAATAGATGAAAAGGATAGGCCTCTGTCCAGCATCTCAGTTAAGTACTGTAAAATCTGAGGAATGTTTGGAACAAGAGATTCAAGACTGAGCCTGGTTCCAGGCACAGAATCTCTTCCATTTTCCTGAGTAAGCTTTGCTGGTGCTAGGCCTCCTGGCTTCCAAAATGACATCCATAACAGCTTTAGAGAGAGGTGTTGCCTGTTTGACTAATGTATCTGCCATGCAGCCAGGTTTAGGGTTTTGAGGTGACTGTGCAGGATCCGATTGTTGAGTCAGGTGGTGTGGAATTTGAGGCAAAATCCATGGTGGGCCTTGAGCCAAGTTCCTTAAGACAGGGTACCAGTGCTGGCGTGGCCAGTCTGGAGCAATCAGGATCATCTGCGTTTTTTCTTGTCTGGCTTTTAGGAGTACCTTTGAAAGGAGAGGCAGTGGCGGAAGACAAGCTTTTAGGTTTTTCCAGCTGAACAAGACAGCATCCACTTTCCATGCTTGTTTGTGATAAGTCCTTGTGGCCTATCCTTTCTTTATAAGAAAGACTGACGAAAATGGCATCTGATGCATCTTACATACCCCTAGCGCACTGACGTCAGGGAAGAAGCGACAGCAACAGACGCTGGACCAAGACTTTGGAACTCTGGCCAACTACGGGACCACCTGACGGCAGGATAACCCAAGTGTAATGACGGCAGCAGTGTAAAATGAACATTTTTCCAGCTGAAAGGACAGAGCATCCACTTTCCAAGCTTGTTTGTGGGGAGTCCTTGTGCAGAATTTGTCCAATTGGTAGTTCTGGGGGGAGGCAAACAGGTCTATATTGGGGCGCCCCCATTTATCAACATGTTGAAAGTCTTTGTTTCCAGTTTCCAATTGTGTGGGTCCATGAGATTTCTGCTTAGTTCATCTGCCAGTGTATTTAGTTTTCCCGGCAGGAACTGAGCCTGTAGATGCACTTGGTAGCTCAAGGTTGTGTTCCACAGAGCCATGGCTAGTCTGCACAGGGGGTATGAATGGGTATCCCCCTGCTTGTTTATGTACCACATAACAGTGGTGTTACCCGTCTTTACCATTAATTGTCCTGGAAGAATGTGGTCCTTGAAGGCTTTCAGAGCATTCTGTACAGCTAACTTTTTTTTTGATTGATATGCAGGTGCATTTGACTTTGGTTCCATTTTCCCTGAATGCACTTACCTGCCAGGTGAGTCCCCATGCATAGTGTGATGCACCTGTTAGGGTTTGGGCGGCAGGGGGTAGAGCAAATGGTATTCCCTTGTTTTGGTGGCAGGCCTCTGCCCACCAAAGGAACTCTAACTGTAGGCAAGGTATTATAGGAATCATTGCTTCTAGATCCTGAGAATGTTGACACCATAGGCTTTTTAGATACTATTGTAGTTTCCTCATATGCATTCTTGCATATGGAATTAGCAGAATGCAGGAGGCCATGAACCCCAAGGCTTGCAGTATTTGTCTTGCAAATAGCAGGGCTTTTGTGGCCATTAGTTTGAAGTAAGTTGTCAAATGAATTTGTTTATCTGCCATGAGGAAAGCCATCTGGGAAGTTGTGTTCAAGCTTGCTCCCAGGAATATAAATTTGCTGACAAGGTACAAGATGTGATTTCTTTTCGTTTATGGTGTACTCCAGACAAGTTAGCACCTTTTGTACAAATGCCAGATGACTCAAAAGTATGTCCTGGCTTTCTGCCTGAATTAGACAATCTAGATATGGGTATATTTGAATATTTCTTTGCCTGCAAAATGCAATGACTGCAGCTAGGCACTTTGTGAATACCCGGCGTAGTAGATAAGCCAAAGGGCAGTGTAGAGAAATCATAGTGCATGTAGCTTGCTTTGAAGCATAGGTATCTTCTGCAAGATTCCCAAATAGGGATGTGCAGGTAGGCTTCCTTTAAATCCAGTGTTGCCGACCAGGCATTCTTGCCTAGCATAGGAAGCAACTGGTGAAGCTAGCATCTTGAATTTTGGAATCACCAAAAAAGTGTTTAGGATAGAAAGGTCCATATGATGACACCATGAGTTGTCTTTTCTGGGTATCAGGAAAAGTCTTGAGTAGAAACCTTGTCCCTTTTCCTATTCTGGTACAGTTTGAATAGCCTTTAAGCTTGAGAGAGTATTTGCTTTTGAGCCTCCGTCCACTGATCTGGGGATAGATCTGGCTAACCATTTGGGGTTGGTAACGTGTGGAATTGAAATCTGTATCGATGGGAAACTATATTTAAAATCCATTTGTCCTGGGTAATGAGTTCCCAGTTTTTTGACTGCAGAAAGTACAGTTTTGTACCTACCATAAATGTAGATGTTCGAGTGTTCACCCTGCTGCAGTCTTCACACTTCGGTTATCCTGTCATCAGGCGGTCCCCGTAGTCAGCCAGATTTCCAAAGTCTTGGTCCGACGTTGGCTGCTGTCACTTCATCCCTGACGTCAGAGCACCAGGGGTACATATATTGCAACTGACGCCATTATCTTCAGTTTCTTGCCCCAGATGTCAGGTGCCCCCAAAAAGGTGATCCAAATCAGTACCAAAAAGTGAGAAAGTACAGTTTTGTACCTACCATAAATGTAGATGTCCGATAGGAATGCATCTGCAGTCCTTACAAATGGGTTGTCCTGTCGTCAGGCAGCCCTTCGGTCGGCCGGATTCCAAAGTCTGGGTCTGGCTTCGGCTGGTGTCGCACTTCACCCGACGTCATAGCTGCAGTTACTCGGGTATAAAGGCATCAGCAGACGCCATTTTCCTCAGTGTTTCTTGCCCCAGATGCCAGGTGCCCTCTTGGAAGGCTAAATTTTGATAAATGCCAATGGTTCAAAATATTAGAGAGCAAACAAAAAATAAGCATGTATGTACATATATACAAACAAATACACCATAATAAATTCCCCCAGCTAGCTATAAGACGGGCAAATACCCTAGGAGCACCACAGAGGGGAAGGCGGGTGGTTAATCCTGACTGCAGATGCATTCCTATCGGACATCTACATTTATGGTAGGTACAAAACTGTACTATGTCCTTCAAGGATGCATCTGCAGTCCTTACAAATGGGTAGAATACCATAGCCAAACTGGGGGAGGCGGAAAGATAGAATTATGGTGTAGTTAAGATCCCTTGCAAAACAGCAGTGGCAAAACCTGCTCGGGATCTAGAGTATAAAGGTAAATTATAATGCTTGGCAAATGTATGCACGGAGCTCCAAGTAGCAGCCTCTAAAATGTCTTTGGTAGCCACTCCTCGTAGAAAAGCTGTGGTAGTGGCTGTAGCTCTTTTAGAGTGAGGCCTGATGTTTTCTGGAGTTTTCTTTCCATGGTAGGAGTAACAAAATCTAATGCAATTTCCTATCCACTTAGATATTGTCTGTTTTGTAATTGCTTTCCCTTCCATTCCTGCTGCATATGCTACCAGTAGCTGGTCAGTTTTTCTATTGCTCTTGGTCCTGTCCAGGTAGTAGCGTAATTGTCTGTGTACATCCAAGGTATGCAACAGTCTTTCTCCCTGTTCTGTGGATTGGGGAAGAATGTAGGTAGGTGGATAGCCTGATTTAAAGATACTCTGGAAACCACCTTAGGCATAAAAGTAGGATTTGTTCTCATGGACACTATCTTGATGGAAGATCAGAAAGGGTTGTACTGCCATTAATGCCTGTAGCTCAGAAACCCTTCTTGCTGAAGTGATTGCCAGCAGGAAAGCAGTTTTCCATGATAAGTATTGCAATTCTGCTGTTGCTGCTGGTTCGAAAGTAGGTAGTGTCAATTTTTCTAGCACAAAGTTCAAGTCCCATGCAGGTAATGGTGGCTTCCTAGGAGGTTTTACATTTTTAATTCCTCTCAGAAACTGCCTGAGCAGAGGATGTGAGAAAAAGTAGTTTTGTACCTACCATAAATGTAGATGTCCGATAGGAATGCATCTGCAGTCCTTACAAATGGGTTGTCCTGTCGTCAGGCAGCCCTTCGGTCGGCCGGATTCCAATGTCTGGGTCTGGCCTCGGCTGGTGTCGCACTTCACCCGACGTCATAGCTGCAGTTATTCGGGTATAAAGGCATCAGCCGACGCCATTTTCCTCAGTGTTTCTTGCCCCAGATGCCAGGTGCCCTCTTGGAAGGCTAAATTTGGATAAAAGCCAATGATTCCAAATAGTAGAGAGCAAACACAAAAAATAAGCATGTATGTACATATATACAAACAAATACACCATAATAGATTCCCCCAGCTAGCTAGAAGATGGGCAAATACCCTAGGAGCACCACAGAGGGGAAGGCGGGTGGGTAATCCTGACTGCAGATGCATTCCTATCGGACATCTACATTTATGGTAGGTACAAAACTGTACTATGTCCTTCAAGGATGCATCTGCAGTCCTTACAAATGGGTAGAATACCACAGCCAAACTGGGGGAGGTGGACAAATAAAGTTATGGTGTAGTTAGGATCCCTTGCAAAACAGCAGTGGCAAAGCCTGCTCGGGATCTAGAGTATAAAGGTAAATTATAATGCTTGGCAAATGTATGCACGGAGCTCCAAGTAGCAGCTTCTAAAATGTCCTTGGTAGCCACTCCTCGTAAGAAGGCTGTGGTAGTGGCTGTTGCCCTTGTAGAGCGAGGCCTGATGTTCTCTGGAGTTTTCTTTCCATGGTAGGAGTAACAAAATCTAATGCAATTTCCTATCCACTTGGAGATAATCTGTTTTGAAATTGCTTTTCCTTCCCTTCCTGTTGCATATGCTACCAGTAGCTGGTCAGTTTTTCTATTGCCTTTGGTCCTGTCCAGGTAGTAGCGTAATTGTCTATGTACATCCAAGGTATGCAGCAGTCTTTCTCCCCTGTTCTCTGGGTTAGGGAAGAATGTAGGTAGGTGGATAGCCTGATTTAAAGAAACTCTGGAAACCACCTTAGGCATAAAGGCAGGATTTGTTCTCATGGACACTCTATCTTGATGGAAGATCAGAAAGGGTTGCACTGCCATTAATGCCTGAAGTTCAGATACCCTTCTTGCTGAAGTGATTGCCAGCAGGAAAGCAGTCTTCCATAAGTATTGCAATTCTGCTGTTGCTGCTGGTTCGAAAGGAGGAAGTGTCAATTTTTCTAGCACAAAGTTAAAGTCCCATGCTGGTAATGGTGGCTTCCTAGGAGGCTTTACATTTTTAATTCCTCTCAGAAACTGTCTGAGCAGAGGATGTGAGAAGACAGGAGGATCCAAGTCGTATTCTGCTGAAATAGCTGATGCATGAATCTTAATGGAGGAATAGGACAGGCCTGTGTGGAAGAGCTCTGCCAAGTATTCCAGAATGTTGGCTATGTTTACCAGTGACACATCTTCTCCTTTTGCAGTACTCCAAATGAGATCTTTTCCATTTTGCTGAATAATTTTTTCTTGTTGAGGGTCTGTGAGCCTCAAGGATAATGTCTTTAACCCTTTGGGATAAATTTGGGTTAATTGGTCTTATGCAATGTTCCAGGCAGTCAGCTGCAGTGTTTTCATGTTTGGATGCAGATTGTTGTAGTTGTTCTGTGTTAACAGCAAGGGAACCAGGGGTAGTGGCCATATTTGTTCCCGAGACATGCTCCTCAGTAGTGGGTACCAATGTTGCCTTGGCCAGTCTGGAGCTATCAGAATAATCCTTGGGCGGTCCTCTTTGATCTTCAATAGCACTTTGTGCATCAAAGGAAGTGGTGGGAATGCATATGCTGTCAGGTTTTTCCAACTGAAGGATAGGGAGTCCACCTTCCAAGCAAGTGGGTGGTACGTCCTTGTGCAGAATTTCTTTAGTTGGTGATTGCGTGGGGATGCAAATAAGTCTATTTCTGGGAGTCCCCATTTTCTTGTAATGGTTTTGAAGATGTCCGGATGCAGCATCCATTCGTGGGCATCCGTGGTAGTCCTGCTTAAAATGTCTGCTAGGATGTTTTCTTTTCCTGGTACAAAAATTGCTTTTAACTGAATGTTGTAGCTCAGGGCCACATTCCAGAGATCCAGTGCCATCCGGCAAAGAGGATACGAATGTGTGCCTCCCTGTTTGTTGATGTACCACATAACTGTGGTGTTGTCTGTCCTTATCATCAATAGATCTTGTTGAAGGAATGGTCTGAATGCCTGAATTGCCAGTTTTACTGCCAGCATTTCCTTTAGATTTATGTGTAGGTGCATCTGGTTTTGAGACCATAAGCCCTGTATGCACTTGTCCAGCATGTGTGCCCCCCAACCGAGGTCTGAGGCATCTGTCGTGATGGTTTGGCTTGGTTGAGTACTGTGAAAAGGCAATCCTGTGTTTGATTGACAAGCCTGAGCCCACCATAGGAATTCTTGCTTCAGGCATGGAATAATGGGAATCTGGGTTTCTAAGCTGTGCTGGTGTTGAGACCATAAATTCCTTAGGTACCACTGTAGTTTTCTCAAATGCAGTCTGGCATGAGGAACCAATATTATGCAGGATGCCATGAAGCCCAAGGCTTGCAGTACTTTTCTTGCTGTCAGATGGTTCTGCTTTGTTAAGGCCAAGAAGTAGAGAGGTAGCTGCTCCTGTTTTTCTACTGTTAGGAATGCCATTTGCCTTGATGTGTCCAACTCTGCACCCAAAAAGGTTATTCTCTGGGATGGTATCAGTCTTGACTTTTTTATATTGACTGTGTATCCCAGGGACTGTAGTAGATAAATGACCCTTTGTAAATCTTCTGCTAGTTTGTTTTTGTTGTCCGCTTGTATCAGGCAGTCGTCCAGGTATGGGTATATTTGGATTCCCTGAAGCCTGCAATGAGCAATTACTGATGCCAGGCATTTCGTGAACACTCTGGGCGCAGTAGATAAGCCAAAGGGCAATGCTGAGAATTGATAATGCTCTGATCCTGCAAGAAATCTGAGGTATCATCTGCAGTTTGGTCGTATGGGGACGTGCAGGTATGCCTCCTTGAGATCTAGAGTCAGCATCCAAGACTCCTTGCCCAGCATGGGAAGAAGCTGCTGTAGGGTCAGCATTTTGAATTTTGGAACAATGAGGAATGTGTTTAAAGCGGACAAGTCGAGAATAGGTCTCCATTTGTCTTCTTTTCTTGGTACCAGGAAGAGTCTGGAGTAAAATCCCTTCCCTTGCTCCATAGATGGTACCTTTTCTACAGCTCTCATCCTTAATAATTGGGATATTTGTTTTAGTGCTTCTGTCTTTTGATTTGGAGGTAGGTTTGGCATTCCTCTCTTCCCTGGTAGAGTATGGAAGTGAAACCTGTAACCTTGGTCTATTATCTGTAAAATCCACTTGTCTCTTGTGATGTAATGCCAGTTTGTTGTAAATAAGGCTAGCTTTCCGCCTAAGGGTGCTTGCAGTTGTTCCCTGGTAGGCGGTGCCAGAGCCAAGTCACTGTGATTGACCTGTAGTTGTGGTGGTGGCTGTGTCTGTGGCTGTGCCTCGCTGGTTGTTGCCCTGCCACTGACGTCCTCTGTAGGCACCCCTGGATTGGTTTCTGCCTCTTGAACGCCTATTCCTGCGCCTCTGAGTTCTGGAGGAGTCTGGAAAGGACCAATTCTTGGAGGGCCAATTCCTGCTAAACCTTGGAGGTTGGACCTGTAAGAAATCTTTTACTGTTTGGACAGATTTTGCCTTTTCTTCCATCTTCTTCAGTACTACTTGTGCAGGAGAGCCAAACAAATTGATCTTATCCACAGGAGCATCTAATAGTTTTGATTTGACATGGTCTGGTAAGGCCTGTTCTTTTAGCCATGCATGCCTTCTGATGACTGTGCCAGTCATGGCTGATCTAAAGGAAGCCTCCAGTGCATCATAGCCGCATTTTAGGGAATGGTTACTGACTTGTTGAATGTTATGTACCATTTCCTGCACATATTTTTTGTCTACTGTTTCATCTGAGGACACTTTTCTGGTTAACTGATCTAGCAAAAATTCTTGATACTGCATCATGTGAAATTGACAGTTCAAGGCCCTAGCAGAAAGAGTAGCAGAAGTGTAAACTTTTTTACCCCATCTCTCTAAGGATCTGGATTCCCTTTCAGAGGGGAGGGGGTTTTTGTCAGAGGTGGCTGCTACAGCCTTAGGTCCTTGGGAGATAGTCTCTGGATCTGCAAGGGGAGCCTTATACAAGTGGTAATGTGTGTCCGGGACCCTGTAGCATCTATCGGGCTTAACAGGGGCCGGAGGCAGAGAATCAGGAGCAGTACAAGCATCATTAAATGCATCATCTACAACAGAAAGAACTGGAGGTATGGCTAAAGGCCTATGTTGTGGTAAATGCAGAAAAGTTCTAAGCCTTTTTCTGGAATCTGAAAAATCCTGGCCCTGCCACTGAAATTGTTCCCTCATAGCATGCAGGGTTTCCCCAAAGGAAAATTCCTCAGGCGGAGAGGCAGAAGGAATGGACTCTTCACCATCGGAGTCTTCATAAGGGGAGTATGGGGCCTCTGGAGGGTCTGTATCATTTGAGTCATCAGAGGAATCATCTGTAGACATTGGCTCAGGGGGCTCTGCTCTAGGCATCTTCTCTGGAGGCGGGTGAGAGGCCCTGTCTGGTTGAGGTTGGGATCCTCGGATTAAAGAAATGAGATCTTCTGCTAAACTAAGTATTTGTGAACTAGAGCTAGGTCTGTGAGAGGGGGGCTTAGCAGGCACAGATTTAGTAGTTTTAGCTGCTTTAGCCCTGGCAAAGGCCTTAATGGACATGGCTGCAGGTGGCCTAGCAGCTCCACGTGCAGGGGTTGAAATATCCAAGGGAATAGTGTCTGATAATTCCTGAGAAACTAACAGCAGGTGGAACATCAGAAGCCGATTCCACGAGGTTGGAAGAGGCCTCGGCAGAAGGAAAGTTTTCGGTTGAAGGAGGAACCGCTTGCTCGGTTTCAGCCGAAACCGAGACACTCGCGGTTGGCTTAACCGTGGTTTCGGCCGAAACCGCAGACCGCGAGTGTCGGTCCTTTTCCTTGCGTTTTTTAGAAACTTGTGAAATCGGAGGATCCGACGGCATAATTATAAGCAAAATCGGAGCCGAAAAACTCCTCTGCAAACTCTGACCGACGTCTAAGCGTCCGCTGGTTAAAAGAAGCACAGGCTAGACAAGCTGCGATGTCGTGGTCTGGGCCTAGACAAGGTAAGCAGTAAGAGTGGAAATCTTTATGAGGTATTTGTTTCCCACAAGTTAAACAGTTATTCACTTTTTCTGACATCGGCTGAGGCAAGAAAGAGTCCCCAACGGGGTACTTAGCTTTTTAGAAGTCTTCGAAGTAGTATTCGGTAGTAGTAATCTCTGGTTCTGACCGACCGGCACTTGCGAACAGCTTCTGCTTCGGGCGCCACGCGGCAAGAAAGACCGAGGAAAATTGCGTCGGCTGATGCCTTTATACCCGAATAACTGCAGCTATGACGTCGGGTGAAGTGCGACACCAGCCGAGGCCAGACCCAGACTTTGGAATCCGGCCGACCGAAGGGCTGCCTGACGACAGGACAACCCATTTGTAAGGACTGCAGATGCATCCTTGAAGGACACCTGGAGGATCCAAGTCGTATTCTGCTGAAATAGCTGAGGCATGAATCTTAATGGAAGAGTAAGACAGGCCTTTGTGGAATAGCTCTGCCAAGTATTCCAGGATGTTGGCTATGTTTACCAGTGACACATCTTCCCCTTTAGCAGTACTCCAAATGAGATATCTTTTCCATTTTGCTGAATAGGTTTTCCTTGTTGAAGGTCTGCGAGCTTCTAAGATAATGTCCTTAACCCTTTGGGATAAATTTGGGTTAATTTGTCTTATGCAATGTTCCAGGCAGTCAGCTGCAGAGTTTTCAGGTTTGGATGCAGGGTGTTGTAATTGTTCTGAGTTAACAACAAGGGAACTAGGGGTAAGGGCCATATCTGTTCCCGAGACATGCTCCTCAGTAATGGGTACCATTATTGCCTTGGCCAATCTGGAGCTATCAGAATGATCCTTGGACGGTCCTCTTTGATCTTCAATAGCACCTTGTGCATCAAAGGAAGTGGTGGGAATGCATATGCTGACAGATTTTTCCAACTGAAGGATAGGGAGTCCACCTTCCATGCCAGTGGGTGGTACGTCCTGGTGCAGAATTTCTTTAATTGGTGATTGAGTGGGGATGCAAATAAGTCTATTTCTGGGAGACCCCATTTTCTTGTAATGGTTTTGAATATGTCCGGATGCAGCATCCATTCGTGGGCATCCGTGGTAGTCCTGCTTAATATGTCTGCTAGAGTGTTTTCTTTTCCTGGTACAAAGATTGCTTGTAACTGAATGTTGTAACTCAGGGCCACATTCCAGAGGTACAGGGCCATCCGGCATAGGGGGTACGAATGTGTGCCTCCCTGCTTGTTGATGTACCACATAACTGTGGTGTTGTCTGTCCTTATCATCAATTGGCCTTGTCGAAGAAATGGTTTGAAAGTCTGAATTGCCAGTTTCACTGCCAGCATTTCCTTTAGGTTTATGTGTAGGTGCAGCTGCTCTTGAGTCCATAAACCCTGTATGCATTTGTTCATCATGTGGGCCCCCCAACCGAGGTCTGAGGCGTCTGTTGTGATGGTTTGGCTTGGTTGAGTGTTGTGGAAGGGCAATCCTTCGTTTGATTGACAGGCCTGAGCCCACCACTGGAATTCTTGCTTCAGGCATGGAATTATTGGAATTTGAGTTTCTAGGCTGTGCTTGTGCTGAGACCATAAATTCCTTTGGTACCACTGTAGTTTTCTCATATGCAGTCTGGCATGTGGGACCAATATTATGCAGGATGCCATGAAGCCCAATGCTTGTAGGACTTTTCTTGCTGTTAGATGGTTTTGTTTTGTTAATGCCAGGAAGTAGAGAGGGAGTTGCTCCTGTTTTTCTACTGTTAGGAATGCCATTTGTTTGGATGTGTCCAGCTCCGCACCCAAAAAGGTTATCTTTTGGGATAGTATCAGCCTTGACTTTTTTATATTGACTGTGTATCCCAGGGCTTGTAGAAGGTAAATGACTCTTTTCAAGTCTTCTGCTAGCTTGTTTTTGTTGTCCGCTTGTATTAGGCAGTCGTCCAGGTAAGGGTAGATTTGGATCCCCTGAAGCCTGCAATGAGCGATTACTGATGCCAGGCATTTCGTGAACACTCTGGGCGCAGTAGATAAGCCAAAGGGCAATGCTGAGAATTGATAATGCTCTGATCCTGCAAGAAATGTGAGGTGTCTTCTGCAATCTGGTCGTACAGGGACGTGCATATATGCCTCCTTGAGATCTAGAGTCACCAGCCAAGACTCCTTGCCCAACATGGGAAGAAGTTGCTGTAGGGTCAGCATCTTGAATTTTGGTACAATGAGATATGTGTTCAGTGCGGACAAGTCGAGAATAGGCCTCCATTGAGTTTCTTTTCTTGGTACAAGGAATAGTCTGGAGTAAAATCCTTGGCCTTGTTCCATAGATGGTACCCTTTCTATTGCTCTCATCCTTAGTAAGTTGATGACCTGTTTTAGAGCCTCTGACTTCTGGCTTGGTGGAAAGTTTGGCATTCCTCTCTTTTTTGGTAAAGTGTGGAAGTGAAACCTGTAGCCTTTGTCTATTGTTTGCAAAGTCCATTTGTCTCCTGTAATGCAATGCCAGTTTTTTTGAAAAATAAAGCTAACTTTCCGCCCAAGGGTGCTTCCAATTGTCCCCTGGTAGGCGGAATCAGAGCCAAGTCATTGTGTCTGTCCTGTGGAAGTGGTTGCAGTCGCAGCTGTGGAGGTACTCCTCTGGTTGTCAGGTTGCCACTGACGGCCCCTGTAGGCACCCCTTGATTGACCTCTGCCTCTTGGGCGTCTATTTCTGCCTCTCTGTGCTCTGGTGGTGTCTGGAAAGGACCAGTTCTTTGAAGGCCAATTTCTGCTGAACCTCGGAGGTTGGACCTGCAGAAAATCCTTGACTGTTTGCACAGATTTTGCCTTTTCTTCCACTTTTAGTACCTCATGTGCAGGGGAGCCAAATAAACTTTGTTTCTCCATAGGGGCATCTAGGAGTTTAGATTTAACATGGTCTGGCAAGGATTGCTCTTTTAGCCAGGCATGCCTTCGAATCACTGCTCCAGTCATAGCTGATCTAAATGAAGCCTCCAGTGCATCATAGCCACATTTTAAAAAATGATTACTGACCTGCTGAGAATTGTGTACCAACTCCTGAAGGGACTTACGGTCTAAAGGTTCAGGAGAGGAAATCTTTTTATTTAGCTGATCTAACAAAAAATTCCTGGTACTGTATCATGTGAAATTGACAGTTTAAAGCCCTGGCAGAAAGAGTAGCAGATGTATAAACTTTTTTACCTCATCTCTCTAATGCTCTTGATTCTCTTTCAGAGGGTAGGGGTTTTTTGGCAGAGGCAGCTGCAACAACCTTGGGCCCCTGAGAAATGGTTTCTGGGTCTGCAGCGTGGGCCTTGTACAAGTGGAACTGAGAATCCGGGACCCTGTAATATCTGTCAGGTTTGGCAGGGGCCAGGGGAAGAGAATCAGGGGCTGAACAGGCATCATTGTATGCATCATCAACAACTGATAGTACAGGTGGTATGGCTAGAGGCCTATGCTGTGGTAAGTGTAAAAAAGTCCTTAGCCTTTTCCTAGAATCAGAAAAATCCTGACCCTGCCATTGGAAATGTTCCCTCATTGAATGCAGAGTTTCCCCAAATGAAAATTCTTCTGGGGGGGAGGCAGAAGGAATCAAGTCTTCTGCATCCGAATCCTCATAAGGTGAGTATGGGCCTTCCTGATGGTCTGACATATCTGATCCATCCGAGGAATAGTCAGAGGAAAGAGGTTCAGGGGGTTCAGTCCTAGGCCTTTTTTCAGGAGGGGGTTGTGAGGCCCTGTCTGGGTGAGGTTGGGATCCCCTGATCAGAGAAATAAGGTCCTCAGCGAGGCTGAGAATTTGAGAACTTGAGGAAGGTCTGTGAGGTGGAGCTTTTGTAGGTAAGGCCTTGGAAAGTTTAGCTGCTTTAGCCCTGGAGAAGGCCTTAATAGACATAGAAGCAGGGGGTCTAGCTGCCCCACGTGCAGGAGTAGAAATGTCCAACGGAATGGTGTCTGACAATTCTAGTGTGCCTGCTTCTTCGGTAGGAATTTCTGTAGCCGACTCCGCCGGGGCCTCTGAGGCCTCAGTAGTCGGAGGCCTGCTTGCGGCCGGAGGAAGAACCGAGGACTCTTGTTTCAGCCGAAACCGAGACACTCGCGGTAGGCCTAACCGTGGTTTCAGCCGAAACCGCGGGTCGCGAGTGTCAGTCCTTTTCCTTGCGTTTTTTTAGCTAAATGAGTAGTCTGAGTCTCAGACGGCATTTTATATGCAAAAGTGGGACCAAAAAACTCTTCTGCGAACTCCGACCGACGTCTAAGTGTCCGTCGGTTGAAGGAGGCACAGGCTAAACAAGCTGATACGTCGTGGTCTGGGCCTAAGCAAGGAAGGCAGTAAGAGTGGAAATCCTTATGAGGTATTTGTTTCCCACAAGTTAAACAATTTACTTTTTCTGACATTGGCTGAGGCAAGAAAGAGTCCCCAACGGGGTACTTAGCTTTTTTAGAAGTCTTCGGTAGCTGAAATCTCTGGATCTGACCGACCGGCACTTGCGAACAGCTTCTGCTTCGGGCACCGCGCGGCAAGAAAGACTGAGGAAAATGGCGTCGGCTGATGCCTTTATACCCCAGGAGCTATGACGTCGGGTGAAGTGCGACATCAGCAGAGGCCAGATCCAGACTTTGGAATCGGGCCGACCGAGGGCTGCCTGAGGCAGGACAACCCATATGTTATGACTGCAGATGCATCCTTGAAGGACATCTTGGATTTTTGTACATGGGTGTTCAACTGACTGAAATCCAATATTGGTCTCTGGTCCCCTGTCCATTTCGGCACCAAAAAGAATCTGGAGTAAGTCCCTAATCCAATCTGGTCTGAGGGGACATGTTGGATGGCTCCTTTTTCTAGCAGCTTTGAAACTTCTGAAGCTGCGCAATCCCTTTGACTGGGTGGAACATCCGTGATTTTTTTGATTGGAGGGGGATTTGATGAGAAGGGAATGACATATCGACCCCCGACTGGCTCCGGAAACGCACAGTCAGGCCTCCCATCAAGAGCGGCGGTAGGGAGAACCACGAAAGGAATAGTGGTCTCCAGAGTTGCAGGGGCCACCTCTAACCCTAGGGAGATGTCTCCCTGAATAACCACCCCTCCCCTGCCTCTGGAGGGGGGCTCACCTTGTGCAGTGGGAAAAAAACTGATTTCTTGAACCACATTTTGCCACCCCTCTGGGCCTTGGGATAACACCTAGAGGGAAGGGAAAAATGGAATCCTACGGCAGACAGACTTTTTCCCTCCTGCTTGCACCTGGTGAGTGTTTTTCACATTGTTTCCAAACAAAGAGCTACCATCAAAAGGGGCGTCTGTGAATGAAGACTTGGAGGCCTCCGCAAAATGACAGACGCATCCAGGCCTGCCTCCTAAGAACAACTCCTGAACTTACTGCCCTACTCGCTCCTTCGGCTGCATAGGAGATTAGCTTCATGGTGGAGTTTGCAATGAAATTGAGGGTAGACAACTGAGTGTTGACCGTCTGAGCCACCGCCTCAGAAACGTTACCCGTGAGTGTATCTCCAAGCTCCCTGAGGAGATCTCTCTGGAGCTGTGTAAAGTGCGATAATTCACTGACCGTAAGGTAAAGGTCGCTTAAGAAAAAGTACGCTTCCCATACCGGTCATGGTCCAAGACTCCTTGTTAAGGGGATGGACGGTGGAAGAAGTCCCGGCTAATTCCTTCTGAGTGGCAGCTGCCACCACCATGGCATCCACAGGGACTCCCTTGGACAGAAATTCCTTATCAGGAGGAGCAGACAAAAATTTATTGCGTCTCCTGGGGACTGGTTCCACAGAGTCAGGGGTTTCCCACACCCTTCAACAAACCAAATCCAGAAGCTGGAAGGGTGGAGATACCCAGGAGGCAGAGGGCTGAGCACTAAAGGGCTTCAGGAAGACAGACTCCTCCTCGGAGGGGGCTTTGGATGGCCAGTCACCTCTTTCAAAATTTCTAGGATGTCAGAGAAAGAAACATCCTCAGAGGATGACTTGGGGGACCCCTCAGATTCCTCGTGTCTGATGTGAGAGACTCATCCTGGGAATCTATGTGCTTCCTCTTGCAAGTCTTCTTTCTGGGTGGCTCCTCAGGCAAAGATTCTGAGGTGCCCTCAGAAATGTGGGGACCACTCATGGGGGTATCCTGAGGCCTTGGGGCTCCACTGTCTAGAGATAAAAGGTGATCAGAGACCTGCACTGGTGTAGTAGGGGACAGAATGACCGACCTGCATGATGCCGCTGACGACCTGTTGAGTGCTCTGCATGGCCTTGATGTCTGGTCCCCCCAGAGTCCTTAGAACAACCAGTCTCCGAAGCCACGACAGGTGTCTAGCTTCCCTGCGCCGAAGCACAGAGAGGGAGACGGAGTCGAGAGGTGTCCGGAAGCCTCTCCCTCAGGTCAGACCGAAAAATCCGATGTCCTGTATCCCGTGGACGGTGCAGACAGGGTCAGAGCGGACGTCGGCACAGATAAGCCAGGAGGGGCTAACGAAACCGACCTAGGGACATCACGCGGAGCCGAGCACTCAGGCTATGAAAGCTGAGGTGTGGCTCAGAGGAGGTAGTATCGAAGCAGGTTGAGGGACCGGCTCCGGAGCAGACTGGGTCAGAGCAGAGAAAAATTTTGCCAGAACCGGTGACTGAGGGAGTCTCTGCACCACTATCGACGTCCATATCTGATAAGGTCCTGGAGGATTTAGAGGACAGAGGAGGAGATCGAGACCTCCTCTCCAAAGGGGACCTGCGAGGAGGGGATAATGGTCTAACGCTAAGCGATTGGTTCCAAACACGTTCCAAGAAAATTGGAGCCGAAGCAGGTTCCATAAAGTACAGTTTTGTACCTACCATAAATGTAGATGTCCGAACAGGATAGCATCTGCAGTCATAACAAATGGGTTGTCCTGTCGTCAGGCAGCACTTCGGTCGGCCGGATTCCAAAGTCTGGGTCCGGCTTCGGCTGATGTCGCACTTCACCCGACGTCATCTCTGCTGGTCTTCGGGTATAAAGGCATCAGCCGACGCCATTTTCCTCAGTGTTTCTTGCCCCCGATGCCAGTTGCCCTCTTGGAAAGCAAAATTTTGGATAAATGCCAATGTTTCCAAAATAGTAGAAGGCAAATACAAAAAATAAGCATGTATGTACATATATACAAACAAATACACCATAAGAGACTCCCCCCCAGCTAGCTATTAGGAGGGTAAATACCCTAGGAGTACCACAGAGGGGAAGGAGGGTGGGTAATCCTGACTGCAGATGCTATCCTGTTCGGACATCTACATTTATGGTAGGTACAAAACTGTACTATGTCCTTCAAGGATGCATCTGCAGTCATAACAAATGGGTAGAATACCATAGCCAAACTAGGGAGGAGGAAGAAGAATTATGGTGTAGTTAGGATCCCTTGCAGTACAGCAGTGGCAAACTCTGCTCGGGATCTTGAGTATAGAGGTAAATTATAATGCTTGGCAAATGTATGCACGGAGGTCCAAGTAGCCGCCTCAATAATGTCCTTGGTTGCCACTCCTCGTAAGAAAGCTGTGGTAGTGGCTGTAGCCCTTGTAGAATGAGGTCTTATGTTTTGTGGAATTGGTTTTCCATGGTAGGAGTAACAGAATCTTATGCAATTTCCTATCCATTTGGAGATTGTCTGTTTGGAAATTGCTTTTCCTTCCCTTCCTGTTGCATAGGCAACTAAAAGCTGGTCAGTTTTTCTGTTGCCTTTGGTTCTGTCCAGGTAGTAGCGTAACTGTCTATATACATACAAGGTATGCAGCAGTCTTTCCCCCCTGTTCTGTGGATTGGGAAAGAAGGTAGGTAGGTGGATTGCCTGGTTCAAAGACACTCTGGATACCACCTTAGGCATAAATGTAGGATTAGTTCTCATGGACACCCTATCTTGATGGAAGATTAGGAAGGGTTGTACTGCCATTAAGGCCTGTAGTTCCGAAACCTTCCTTGCTGAAGTAATTGCCAGTAGAAAAGCAGTTTTCCATGATAGGTGTTGAAGATCTGCTGTTGCTGCTGGTTCAAATGGAGTGTCAATTTTTCTAGCACAAAGTTCAAGTCCCATGCTGGTAATGGTGGTTTCCTAGGAGGTTTTACATTCTTGATCCCTCTGAGGAACTGCCTGAGTAGAGGATGCGAAAAGACAGGTGGATCGAAGCTGTATTCTGCTGAAATAGCCGATGCATGTATCTTGATGGAGGAATAGGACAGGCCTGTATGTAGAAGCTCTGCCAAGTACTCCAGGATGTTAGCAATATCTATGTTCGACACATCTTTTCCTCTTTCAGTACTCCAAATGACAAACCTTTTCCATTTTCCTGCATAGTTCCATCTTGTTGAAGGTCTGCGGGCTTCAAGGATAATGTCTTTAACCCTTTGGGATAGGTCTGGGTTAATTGCTGCTATGTGATGTTCCAGGCAGTCAGTTGCAAGGTTTTTAGGTTTGGGTGCATGATGTTGTAGTTGTTCTGAGTTAACATCAAAGGCATCAGGGGTATTGACCACATTCTCCCCCGAGACATGCTCCTCAGCAATGGGTACCAGTGTTGTCTTGGCCAATTCGGAGCTATCAGGATTATCCTTGGACGTTTCTGTTTGATTTTCAGTAGTACCTTGTGCATCAAAGGAAGAGGTGGAAATGCATATGCTGTCAGGCCTTTCCAACTGAAGGATAGAGAGTCCACCTTCCATGCAAGTGGGTGGTATGCCCTTGTGCAGAATTTTTTGAGCTGGTGATTGAGTGGGGATGCGAATAGGTCTATTTGTGGTATTCCCCATTTCTTTGTGATGGCCTTGAAGATGTCCGGGTGTAGCATCCATTCGTGAGCATCCGAGGTGGTTCTGCTTAACATGTCTGCTAGGGTGTTTTCTTTTCCCGGCACAAATATTGCCTGTAACTGGATGTTGTAGCTCAGAGCCATATTCCAAAGGTCCAGAGTCATTCTGCATAAGGGGTATGAATGAGTGCCTCCCTGTTTGTTGATGTACCACATGACTGTGGTGTTGTCTGTCCTTATCATTAAATGGCCTTCTTTGAGGAATGGTCTGAATTTCTGGATTGCTAGTTTTACTGCCAGCATTTCTTTTTGGTTTATGTGCAGGTGCAGCTGGTCTGGAGTCCACAATCCTTGTATGCATTTGTCCAACATGTGCGCCCCCCAGCCTAGGTCTGAGGCGTCCGTTGTGATGGTTTGGTTTGCTTGAAAGTTGTGGAAGGGCAAGCCTGGGTTTGACTGGCATGCTTGAGCCCACCATAGGAACTCCTGTTTCAGGCATGGGATTAGAGAGATGGGGGAAAAAAGTTTAAAGTGGGATTTCGGTTTCTAAGCTGTGCCTGTGTTGAGACCATAAATTCTTTAGGTACCACTGTAGCTTTCTCATATGCAGTCTGGCATGTGGGACCAGGATTATGCATGATGCCATGAAGCCCAAGGCCTGCAGTACTTTTCTTGCTGTTAGTTTGTTCTGCTTTGTTAATGCCAAGAAGTAAAGAGGGAGTTGTTCTTGTTTTTCTGCAGTTAGGAATGCCATTTGTTTTACTGTGTCCAATTCCGCACCCAAGAATGTTCTTGTTTGGGATGGTATCAGTCTTGACTTTTTTAAATTGACTGTGTATCCCAGGGCTTGTAGTAAGCAAATGACTCTTTGTAAATCTGTTGTCAGCTTGCTTTTGTTGTCCGCTTGTAACAGGCAGTCGTCCAGGTATGGATAAATTTGTATTCCCTGCAGCCTGCAGTGAGCGATTACTGATGCCAGGCATTTTGTGAATACTCTGGGCGCAGTAGATAAGCCAAAGGGCAATGCTGAGAATTGATAATGCTCTGATCCTGCAAGAAAACTGAGGTATCTTCTGCAATTTGGTCGTATGGGGACGTGCAGGTATGCCTCCTTGAGATCTAGAGTTACCAGCCAACACTCCTTGCCCAGCATGGGAAGAAGTTGCTGTAGGGTCAGCATTTTGAATTTGGTACAATGATGTATGTGTTTAAGACGGACAGATCGAGAATAGGTCTCCAACTTTTCTCTTTTCTTGGTACTAGGAAGAGTCTGGAGTAGAATCCTTTGCCCTGTTCTGTTATTGGTACTCTTTCCACAGCTCTCATCTTTGTTAATTGAGCTATCTGCTTTAGAGCTTCTGTTTTTTGATTTGGAGGTAGGTTTGGCATTCCTCTTTTTACTGGTAAAGTGTGGAAGTGGAACCTGTAGCCTAGGTCTATGGTTTGCAAAATCCACTTGCTTTTGTGATATAGTGCCAATTTTTCGAAAATAAGGCTAACTTTCCGCCTAAAGGTGCTGCTATTTGCTCCCTGGTAGGCGGTGTCAGAGCCAAGTCACTGTGTTTGTCCTGTTGCAGTGGCAGTGGTTGTGTCTGTGCCTCGGTTATTGCCTTGCCACTGTCGTCCTCTGTAGGCACCTCCTCTGGATTGATTTCTGCCTCTAGAGCGTCTATTCCTGCCCCTTTGAGATTTTGAGGAGTCTGGAAAGGACCAATTTTTGGCAGGCCAGTTCCTGCTAAACCTTGGGGACTGAACCTGTAAGAAATCCTTAACTGTTTGTACAGATTTTGCCTTTTCTTCCATTTTCTTCATTACTTGCTGAGCAGGTGTACCAAATAGACTGACCTTATCCATAGGAGCATCTTTATAACTGTGCCAGTCATGGCTGATCTAAATGAAGCCTCCAGTGCATCATAGCCACATTTTAAAGAATGGTTACTAACCTGCTGAATGTTATTCACCATTTCTAAAACATATTTCTTATCTAAGGAGTCATCAGAGGACAGCTTCTTAGTCAACTGATCAAGCATAAACTCTTGGTATTGGATCATATGAAACTGACAGTTTAAAGCTCTAGCTGAGAGAGTAGCAGAGGTGTAAACTTTTTTCCCCCATCTCTCTAAGGACCTGGATTCCCTTTCAGAAGGAGTAGGGTTTTTTGCTGAGGTCGAGGCTACTGCCTTAGGCCCCTGGGATATAGTCTCAGGATCTGCAAGTGGGGCCTTGTATAGGTGGTGATGAGTGTCTGGCACCCTGTAAAATCTATCTGGTTTGGCAGGGGTTGGAGGTAAAGTGTCAGGAGCAGTGCAAACATCATTAAATGCATCATCCACAACAGGCAGTACTGGAGGTATAGCTAAGGGCCTATGTTGTGGTAGGTGCAGAAAAGTCCTAAGCCTTTTTCTTGAATCTGAGAAATCTTGTCGCTGCCATTGGAATTGTTCTCTCATGGCATGTAAGGTTTCTCCAAAAGAAAATTCCTCTGGTGGAGAGGCAGATGGAATGGATTCTTCAGCATCGGAATCCTCATAAGTAGAAAAAGGAGCCTCTGGCTGGTCTGTAATGTCTGAGTCATCCGAAGAATCATCAGAGGACACTGGCTCGGGGGGCTCTGCTCTAGGTATCTTTTCTGGGGGCTGAGAGGCCCTGTCTGGGTGAGATTGGGATCCCCTAATTAAGGATATTAAATCCTCTGCCAGAGTAAGCATTTGTGAACTAGAAGAGGGCCTGTGTGAGGGGGGCTTAACAGGCACTGATTTAACAGTTTTGGCTGCTTTAGCCCTGGCAAAGGCCTTAATAGACATGGCTGCAGGAGGCCTAGAAGCACCACGTGCTGGGGTAGAGACATCCAAAGGGATGGTGTCTGATAAGTCACTAGGAACCACAGTAGTAGGCAAAACTTCAGAGGCCGATTCAGCTAAGGTAGCAGGAGCCTCAGTAGTAGTCATGGATTCGGCTGAAGATTGACCTGTTTTCTCGGTTTCGGCCGAAACCGAGATACTCGCGGCTTGCTTAACCGTGGTTTCGGCCGAAACCGCGGACCGCGAGTGTCGGTCTTTTTCTTTGCGTTTAACAATTTGGGTAGTCGGAGGATCCGACGGCATAATGTACGCAAAATCTGAGCCGAAAAACTGTTCAGCAAACTCCGACCGACGCCTAAGCGTTCGTCGGTTGAAGGAAGCACAGGCTGAACAGGCTGCTACGTCGTGGTCTGGGCCTAAGCAAGGCAGGCAGTAAGAGTGGAAATCTTTATGAGGTATTTGTTTCCCACAAGTTAAACAGTTATTGACTTTTTCTGACATCGGCTGAGGCAAGAAAGAGTCTCCAACGGGGTACTTAGCTTTTTAGAAGTCTTCGAAGTAGTATTCGGTAGTAGTAATCTCTGGATCTGACCGACCGGCACTTGCGAACAGCTTCTGCTTCGGGCGCCACGCGGCAAGAAAGACTGAGGAAAATGGCGTCGGCTGATGCCTTTATACCCGAAGACCAGCAGAGATGACGTCGGGTGAAGTGCGACATCAGCCGAAGCCGGACCCAGACTTTGGAAACCGGCCGACCGAAGGGCTGCCTGACGACAGGACAACCCATTTGTTATGACTGCAGCTGCATCCTTGAAGGACATCAACTGACACTTCCTGCGGCCCCTAAGACAATGGAGCAGAGGATGTCGAAGCAGACTGCTATTTTCTCCGGTGGCTCCGAGGAGACTGATGGACCCGGAGATCTTTTTTGATTTAGAAGATTTAGCCTTAGAGCTGGAAGCACTCCACACACCCTCCTCGAAGGAGGGTTTCAGAAGTCCCTTCAAAATCAATTTATTCTTCCTTTCCTGAAGAACTCGCGGACTAAAAGCATGACAGAAGCTGCATGACTCCTGGAGATGAATCGCTCCCAGACAATATACACAGTGTCCATCAGTAATGGACATTTTGTAAATGCACCTAGAGCACTTCTTGAAGCCAGAGGGCTTGTGCTCCTTAGTACCTTTGGACATAGTTAACCAACAAAATTAAAGCACCAAGACAATCAAACACTGAATAAAAGGACCAGCAGTCAGACACAAGGTGGGAAAAAACTACAACACACAAAAACCACAAGATCTCGAAGGTAAACAATCCTTCGACAAAAACACTAGGGAGAAAGGACTAATACCTCTGGTGGTGCTGCGGTAGCATTGTTGCCTCACAGTAAGATGCTGTCCGGTTCGATTCTCAGCTAGAGCGTCTTCTGAGAGGAAACATGCTTGAATGGGCGTACCTTCGTTGAAGGCTGTGCGTCAGGCCTGGCAAGCCGGTATGTAAAAATCAACTGCCAATCATTAGCGGACCAGAGTTCCGCTGTGGCGAACCCTAACCGGGAAAAGCCGAAAGACACAAAAACCTAGTCCTGGTAAACTTAAAAGACACAAGGAAAGCAAGGGGACAGACTAGGTCCTCTAACTGAAAAAGGGCCTAGCCCGTTGGAAACAGCTAGTGGGATACCCACAGAAAAACTATCCAAAACACAATTTTTTCACAAGACAAGATAACACACAATAGCTGTTAAAATAGCTTTTTGTTTGCAACAAATTTCTATGATAAGAAAAAGGGTACTTGGCCACAGCCAAGAGCGAGACCATGACCGAGCTACATGAGTGGCAAATGAGATCTGGGGATAGAGAGCAGTGCAGCAAGGGATACCATCTTAGCCCAGCCAATAGAAAGACTTCGAGCTAAAAAAGTTTAGCTGAGTCAGAGCCAATATTCGGCTCCGAATCCACGGGTAAGAATGTAGGTGAGATTGGACTACATATCAACACTTTCCTCAGCATTTTAAACTCCTTGGCCCCCTTACACAAGATTAAGATTAAATCCACTTTATCTCCCTGGCTTACTCTCCCACTAATGGCACAAAGACACACTCAATGGAAACTCTGGATTAGAACCAAATTGCCTATTTACCAACAATACAGATAACTACGTAACCAGGCAAAAAAATCAAAGACGACAAAAAATGCTACTATACTAACCCACCCAAAAAAACACCTCTAACCCCAAAAAATTCTGGCATACTATAAATATCCTACATCCAGGAAACCCATCCACCCCCCCCCCACTCAAACCCCTCTTACTCCTCTCCAAACTGCTACTAACTTCAACACATACTTCACAGAGTCCATTAGCAAACTTATGAACCACTCTAACCCCACCACCACCCCACCTGCTTCCCCCCAATCACCTTAACCCCTCTCCTACATTCAACCTACAGTCTCTACCGCTTACATAAAATCATTGCTCCTTAAGCTCAAATCCTACTGTCCCTCCACAGATGGCTTCCCTCCACTCTTTCTTCAATTACCTGCTAACACCATAGCCCTACCCATCTCTATCCTCAAACAGATCCATTACCAAAGCCACAGCCCCAGACATCTGGAAGAAGTTTTTCACTATACCTATCCACAAGGGAGGTAACTCCACTGAACTAACTATAGACCCATCGCTATTACTCTCCCTCCTATCAAAGATCCTAGAAAAAGGTGTACAGATTCTCCAGCACCTCACTGATGCCAACTTAATTACCCCCACCCAACATGGTTTCTGCCCTGGCCATAGCATTTCTACAGCTCTCATTTCATTCATTAATATTACTGCTCAAGCTAGGGAACAAAATAAACTTGCATCTTGTTTCTTAACCTATCAAAAGCATTTGATACTGTCCACCATCCACAACTCTTAGAAAAACTGTCCCACCTAAACCTATCCTCTGCCACTATCTCCTGGTTCTCAATTATTTTGGTAACTGCTACCAGCCCGTAAAATGGGATTCTGCCATCTCCTGAGAACTTCCAGCACTTATGGGAGTTCCCCAAGGTTCAATCCAATCCTAGGAGCACTGCTTTTCAACTATTTACCAATCAGTCAATCAGATCCACCCCACAATGCAATACGCTGATGACTCCACAGTAATCACCATTGAAGACACACTTCCCATACTCCATTTTAAAACTCAGGAATCCTTCTCATCTGTCGAGACCTGGCTCAACCAAAACCATCTAATCCTAAACCCAAAAAAGACCAAACCCCTCCTCTTTCTTCCAAAAACAATGACCCAGCTGAAACAAAACTTCTCCATCTCCTCCCAAAACACACCTATCACTGTGGATAATCACACAAAACTACTTGGGGTCATCATTTATGACCAACTAAACTTTGACCAGCATGTACTAATCAAGAAAACCCACCAAAACTAGGCCTTCTTTACAGAAACAAAACCCCTCTCTCCTCTCGAGCAAAAATTGCTCTATCACATGCCTACCTTCTTCCAACCCTTCTCTATGGCTCTCAGATTCTCACCAACCTGCAGACCTCGTTTATGACCAAACTTGAAACCACCTTTAACAAAGTAGCAAAATTTGACGCTTAACTTCATTGCTCCTCTCAACATTGTCTTACTCTACAAAAACTTAAATGGTTGAGAGTTCCCTCACAACCTTACTCTCTCAGCTCCAGATAATCCATTCCATTCTATACCAGCCCACTTTCTGCCCCGCCATATCATCCTACTCCCCAGCTAGGGCACTCCGGAGCTCTGACCAACACCTTCTGACCATAACCAAATCCAAACTCATAGGAAAGAATCTGTATAGCTACTACCCCGCCACACAATGGAATAAACTCCCACTGGACATACGAAACACTACTTCTAAATTTCTATTCAAAAATACAGTGAGAAATCACCTTAGCTTAAATAAACTTTGCCTCTGTTAACAACCCCCCCAACGAACCTACCTCTCCAGAAATACCTCTCACTTCTTTCTCTCCTACAAGTAACCTAACTCTACCTCCTTCCAAACTCCCCATCCCTTCTCCCAACTCCTACACCTCAACTATCTTTTACTATTCCAATCTCCTCACCAGTAGAATGGTAAACGAAATACTGTTGCACTCTTATCTCTCCTTTCTCTGCTACAGAAAAGTACAGTTTTGTACCTACCATAAATGTAGATGTTCGAAGATCCACATTGCTGCAGTCCTTACACTTGGGTAGTCCGCTGTCCTCGGTCGGCCCGAATATCAAAGTATAAGGCTGACGTCGGTCAAGGCGCATTAGACTGACATCAGGACGTCAGGGTACAAATGCGCATGACCGACGTCATATCCTCAAGTCTTTTCTTGCCCCAGATGTCAGAAGACCCTAAAAGAAAGGTCAAAACCAAAAGACAGCAAACAACCAACCAACCACCCTTGCACTAATAATATGTACCATATATACAATATACACAATATATACAACCCAACCCACACAACCGCCTCTAACTACAGAGGGTAAGGAGGGAGGGTAAGTTGGACTGCAGCAATGTGGATCTTCGAACATCTACATTTATGGTAGGTACAAAACTGTACTATGTTCTTCATCTCACATTGCTGCAGTCCTTACACTTGGGTAGAATCCCAAAGCAGAGGTAAGGGAGGATGGCAAAACTATAAAGAAGCAGGAGCTGCCAAAATGCCCTGTAAAATAGCAGTGGCAAAACCAGCCCTAGATTTAGAGTAAAGTGGAAGGTGATAATGCTTAGAGAAAGTATGCACTGAACTCCAAGTAGCTGCCTCCAAAATATCTTTAGTTGCCACCCCTTAAAAAGCTGTCAAGTGGCAGTAGCCCTAGTGGAATGAGGCCTAATCCCAGCTGGAATCTCCTTGCCATGATGGGAATAACAGAAAGCAATGCAAAACCCAATCCACTTAGAAATAGTTTGTTTTGACAGAGGCTTGCCCTGAGAACTCAAAGCAAAAGAAACAAATAACTGCTGAGACTGCCTGAACCCTTTAGTTCTGCTCAAATAATATCGCAGCTGCCTGTGTACATCTAAAGTGTGCAAAATCTTTTCCCCTTTATTTTGGGGATTTGCATAGAAAGTAGGCAAATGAATAGTTTGGTTTAAAGCCACACTAGAAACCACTTTAGGCATAAAGGAAGGATTAGTACGCAAAGATACCCTATCCTTATGGAAAATTAAGAAAGGCTCAACCGCCATAAGGGCCTGCAATTCAGAAACCCTTCTTGCAGAGGTAATGGCCAACAAAAAGCAGTCTTCCATGATAAATATTTCAACTCAGTAGTAGCTGCAGGCTCAAAAGGTTGTAGAGTGAGTTTCTCCAACACAAAATTGAGATCCCAAGCAGGAGTAGGAGCTCTACGTGGGGGTCTTATATTCTTTGCCCCTCTAAGAAATTGCTTGAACAAAGGATGAGAAAACAATGGTGGGTCACAATCATAGTGAGCCAAATTGCTGCAGCATGAACCTTAATAGAAGAGAAGGACAAACCTTTGTCCAGTAACTCAGTAAGATATTGAAGAGCCATACTTAAATTAGGCTCAGAAACATCAAAATCCTTTGCTGCACTCCAAAATAAAAATCTCTTCCATTTATCTGCGTACACTTTCCTTGTACTAGGCCTTCTAGCTTCCAAAATAACATTCAAAACTTGCTGTGGAAGTTGAGACCTTCTATGGTTCAAAACAGAATATGCCAGGCTGTTAGGTGAAGAGAGTGAAGCTTGATATTGAGTAAATGACTGTCCTCCTGAGACAACAGGTGTGGAATCAAGGCAAAGGCCATGGAGGCTCCTACCAGACTTCTCAGTAATGGGTACCAGTGCTGTCGAGGCCAATCTGGAGCTATTAAAATCATCTTTGGCTTGTCCTGTCTGACCTTTAGAAGTACCTTTTGGGAGGAGAGGCAGAGGTGGAAAGGCATACACATGAAGATTGCTCCAATTGAAAGAAAGAGCATCCACTTTCCAAGCTGTGGGATGAAACCTTTTCGTGCAAAACTTTGGCAGCTGGTGGTTTAGTGGAGAAGCGAACAGATCTATGTCTGGAGTTCCCCATGACACTGTCAATTTCTGAAATACATGAGGATCCAATTTCCACTCGTGGGGATCCATAATTGCCTGCTCAACACATCTGCTAAGGAGTTCTGTGCTCCCGGCAGAAACCTTGCCTGAAGATGTAGCTGTAAACTGAGAGCAGTCTCCCACAAAATCATTGCTTGCCTGCATAGAGGATAAGAATGTGTTCCCCTTGCTTGTTGATGTACCACATGACAGTTGTGTTGTCTGTTAGAATCAACACCTGCCCTGGAAGAAGTAAATCCTTGAAAGCTATTAATGCAAACTGGACTGCTAACATCTCCTTCAAGTTGATATGTAGATGTTGTAGTCTGGCAGGCCACTTGTCTTGTATCCACTTTCCATTTAGATGAGCTCCCCAAGCTTTGTCTGAGGCATCTGTCGTTAGAATCTGACTCGCCTCTGGCCGGGTCACAGAGTCCCTTGTTTAGGTGACATTCCTGAGCCCACCACAAAAATTCCTTTTGAATGCAAGGTATTATTTGAATGACAGTGTCCAGATCCTGGCAGTGCTGTGTCCATACGTTTTTGAGATACCATTGTAGCTTCCTCATATGCAGTTTGGCATTGGGAAGCACCAGAATACAAGATGCCATGAACCCAAAGGCTTGAAGGACTGTCCTTGCAGTCAGCCTGGACTGATGAGACAATTGATGAAAGTAAAGGGAAAGATTCTTTTGTTTGTCCGGGGTCAAAAGGCCATCTGGGATGCTGTATTCAGTCTTACACCCAGAAAGCACATGTCCTGAGAGGGTACTAGACTGGACTTTATTTCGCTCACAGAATACCCCAGGCATCTTAGCACTGCTATCACATATTCCAAATGATGAAGAAGCTCGTCCCTTCCTTGAGCCAGAATCAGGCAATCGTCCAAATAAGGATAGATCTGTATTCCTTTTAGCCTGAAGAAAGCTATCACTGGAGCCAGAACTTTCGTGAACACTCTGGGCAGTAGATAAGCCAAAGGGCAATGCAGAGAACTGATAATGAGAAGTCCCAGCCAAAACGCAGATACTTTCTGCAACTCAGTCTGATAGGAACATGAAGGTAAGCCTCCTTGAGATCCAAAGTTACCATCCAATGATCTTTGCCCAGCAGAGGTAAAAGCTGTTGTAACGTCAACATTTTGAACTTGGGAATGTCCAGATAAGTGTTGAGGATAGATAAATCCAAAATTGGTCTCCACGTGTTCCCTTTCTTTGGTACTAGGAACAGGCGAGAATAAAATCCTAGGCCCACTTCTGGCATAGGGACCGGCTGTATGGCCCCTATTTGAAGTAACAGAGAAATTTGTTTGTGAGCCTCTATTCTTTGCTGAGGAGGAACGTCTGGCATGCCTTTGAAAGGAGGCAAGTTATGGAAATAAAACCTGTAACCTTGGTGTATGATATCCAATACCCATCTGTCTTAGGTAATTAAACTCCAATTTTCCTTGAAAAGTGCCAACCTTCTTCCCAAAGGTGCTGCCAGACGAGAAGGCTCTGGCAGCTGAAAAGGTAGGTCATTGGGTCTGTTTACGAAAGGACTGACCCCTGCCCTCACCCGAAGACTGTGCAGGTGAACTCCCTGTTCTAGGCCTGAAAGAGCCCTGAGCTCTGCCCCTACCACGTCTAGATCTACCCCTAGACTGGGAATCATAAGAAGGATACGCCCACCCCTTGGTAGGCCAATTTCTACTAAACTTCGGAGGCTGAACCTGCAAAAAATCTTTAACAGTCTGCATAGACTTAGCCTTGTCTTCCATTTTCTTTAAGACTGCCTCAACAGGTGAACCAAACAACACATCAGATTGTAAAGGAGCATCTAAAATCCTTGTCTTAACATGGTCAGACAAATTCTGATCCCTCAGCCAGGCGTGCCTGCGAAGAACTGACCCAGTGGCAGCCACCCTAGACGAGGCCTGTACAGCATCAAAACCACACTGCAAAGAATGCTTACCCACCTGTTCAGAAACATGTACTAAATCTTGTAACTCTTTACACTCAATACCTTCTGCCAGAGCATCTACCTTAGACTTCAAATGAGAAAGTAGATAGTTTTGGTATTTCAACATGTGAAACTGGCAATTCAAAGCCCTCATAGCTAGGGTGGAAGAAGTATAGACTTTCTTTCCCCATCTATCCAAAGCCCTGGCCTCTATCTGGAGGAACCGGATTTTTAACAACAGAAGCCTTAACACCCTTAGGCCCCTGACTAACAGTTTCTGGGTCCGCCCTCGGACTCTTAAAAAGATACTTATGAGCTTCAGGCACCCTGTAATACCTATCCGGCTTAACAGGAGCAGGAGGCAAAGAATCAGGATTAAGAGAAGCCTCTGCAAACACATCTTCCACAACATCCAGAACAGGAGGTATAGCCAAAGGCCTATGCTGGGGTAAAAGCAAAAATTCCCTAAGCCTTTTCCTGGAATCAGAGAAGTCCTGACCTTCCCACTTAAAATGCTCCCTCATGGAATGAAGAGTCTCTGAAAAAGAAAAATCTTTAGGAGGAGAAGCAGAAGGAGTAGAATCATCCACATCAGAATCAGAATAAGGAGAATACTCCTGCAAGTCTTCAGCCGAAGACTCTGAAACATCCGAAGCCTGCTCAAAACTCCCCAACTCAGGTTCCACCCTAGGTCTCTTATTAGGAGGGGGCAAAGAACCTCTAATCAAAGTAATCAAATCTGCCATTTTAAGCATATGCTTCTTGGGCACAGAACCTGAAGAACTAGGGGTGACACCAACTGAAGCTAAACCTGGCCTGCCTCTGGGAGAAGCCTTGGAAACAGAAGGAGAGGGCCTAACCACCCTAGGAAGGGAAGGGAGTACAGTAACCTGAGAAGCCCCTTCAGCCTGACCTGCCTCCTGAGAGGCCACATCCTGCAATAACAAAGTCTCCCCCTGGGACTCCAGAGAAACCTCCGGCGGAACCCCCGGCTCCAACGACACCTCTAAAGAACCGGCGTCCGGTACGGACGGTTCCTCTGCCTAGGCTTAGCTGCTTTGTCCTTGCGCTTCTTGAAGAAGGGCGCCGGAGCATCCGACGGCATATTATAATTGCACCGCTTCCGAAGACTAACCTGGCACAATCTAACCTTCTCTTAATAGTGCGCTTATTGAATCTAGCACAAAGCGACACCCAACAACGTCGTGCTCAGGCCCTAAACAAGGAATACACAAAGTATGATAATCTCTATGCGGTATCTGTTTCCCACAAGAAATACAGTTATTCACTTTTTCTGACATCCGGTAAACCACTGAGGCAAGAAAAACTAAAATATTCCCAACGGGTACTTAGCCAACTTTGACTCGGTCTGAAACTCCGAATTCGAAAAATTTCAGAACGCCAACCGGCACTTGCAACGCTGCTTCTGCATCGGACCATGCGGCAAAAAAGACTGAGGATATGACGTCGGTCATGCGCATTTGTACCCTGACGTCCTGATGTCAGTCTAATGCGCCTTGACCGACGTCAGCCTTATACTTTGATATTCGGGCCGACCGAGGACAACGGACTACCCAAGTGTAAGGACTGCAGCAATGTGAGATGAAGAACATCACTCCTTACTAGCTTCCTTTCTCTATACTCAAAATTCAATTTCTCCTAGACTATCTATACATAGCTAGCCAAAACTGTATATAATCCATAATCAGTATTGTATACTCACTGTAAGTTGTGTGTTCTTTTTTGTGTGTACTAGCAAAGGTCTTTTTTGTATTCTTGGAACTTGTAAATATTTTGTAACTATGGAACTTTTCTCCCCGCGTCTCCACTGAAAAAGGGCCTCAGCCCAGATGGACCAACCCAGTCTACAAATGTTAAACAAAATAAAAATTCAAGAAATAAAAGCAGCAGTCATAACAGAAGGTATACAAGATGACAGTGCCTGACACTAATCCCGATAAGTTAATGTCATGGGAATACACCACTACTTCCTTATGTCTAGCATGACTCAAAGTAAACTTTAAATGGTTTGTGGGAAAGAAAGGCTTGAAAAAAAAAACAAGATTATGCTGATATATCAAGCCCCATTGGGAGACATTTTGCAGAAAACATATTACATTTCTACAAGCAGCAAAGATTTCTGTGGTGTTTAAATGGCCTAGAAAACAAAAAAGATATTTAAGTTCTAAGTTGGGCTTTTCCTTTAAATAACTGGAGACTATTTACATCTTACTACAGTGTACAACAAAGACACGTGGGGACACTGGGCATTCAATAAGAGACTGTAAAAACAGTATATAGGAATTGTGGTCAAGAAAGTAATAAACGGCTTGACTGTGAGCAATTAATTTATAAATAAAACAAAAAAAGTTACTACAGAAATTGATACTGAGACCCAGTATCTGAAAACATTTCAGAAGTAGAACGTGCATCTCTTTCAAAAGCCAGATTTTTGACTTGCATTTTTGGTCTGCTCCTCATAAAATCTACGGTTTTCTGCAACTCACCAAGGACTGAAGTCACTAAGTGATATACAAAAGTTAAGTACTCACCACAGCAATACATCTGTGTTGACTTTCATTCCTCAACTGATGGGTCTCTGATCCAGCTTGGCCACTTACACCAGAATCATTATTGCAGCTCTCGAGCTCTACCATTTACTCACAATGCCCCATCATCCTGACATACATCAGAGATTGTTTGTTACCCCAACAAAATACATACATATGACAATGTATCACTATGAAAAGGCAAGAAAGACAGATAATGGGTGGAGCCCAAACAGGGAACAGGTGGGTTCCCAAAGTAACATCCGTTAGGCTCCCTAAGAAAAAAGGAAGGGGGCTGAAGGGCGGGGAGATGAAAAACAGAAATGGACAACAAAGATGCACTGTTATGGTGAGTACATAACTTCTGTATCTGATGCTGTCAGTTTCTATCATTTCTCAACTGATGGGACAAGAGTCCCCAGCTAAATGAACCTTGGGAGTTTCTCATGGAAGGATATTGCTGAGTACAGCAGAATCAGATGCGGTCTTATTTCAGGAAGTTTGTTTAATGAATAAAGGCATGAGTGCTGGACCATGTGACATCTGCACAAGTATCTATGGATGCTCTTGACAAGAAAGCACATAAAATGGCTACAGACCTCATGGAATGTGCTTTGGGGGATTATATACAAATAAACCTCCTTTATAAACAAAAAACAAAGAATATATAGTCAGTCAACTCTTTAGCCAGGGTCACTTTAGACACTTTACCCAATTTGCTCTTTGAGAAGGATACAATTTGTCACTTTTCCTGAAATGTTGGGCTCTATGCAGATAAAATCTAAGCTGCCGATGTACTTCCAGAAGATGCAGCATGTATTGGCCTTTGAAAACTTCATAAAGAACGCAGGTAAATTGACCTGATTTATGCTGTATTCAATGCATAATGAAACCCTATCCAACTTATGGAAGGTTAAGTATGGAGATCTTGTGGAGAGAGCTTAGAGTTCAGAAACTCATCTTGCAGGAGTGAAATACCAGAAAAACTGTTTTCAGGACAAGAACTTAAGGTCAATCTTACTCAAAGGTTCAAATGGAAGTAAGGTAAGAGCTTGAAAAAAATAGTCAAATCCCAAGAGGGAGGTACAGCATTTTTTTTTTAAATTGGGCATGAGGCAAAAATTACCCTTAAGGAAGACCTTGCACAATTTCAAAAAGGTAAAGAAGAATGACTCTGAGGGAAAATTAAAAATAGCCACTAACTGAACTTTAATAAAATAACTCATCCTGTTAATAATGGAAACCAAGAAGCCGAGAAAGTACAGTTGTGTACTTTTACCATAAATGTAGGTTAGAGTGTATTCACTGTTGCAGTCATTACATTTGGGTTATCCTGCTGGCAGGTTGCCCTCAGCCGGCCTGAACTCCAAAGTCTTGGGTCCCGAATCAGCTGCGATCACCCCTTTCCTGACGTCAGGTCATCAAGGGTATAAAGGAAGCAGCCATTATTTTCTTCAGTTTTTCTTGCCCCAGATGTCAGGTGCCCCCAAAAAGGGTAGCAAAACTTTATATATATGTATATATATTTTGAAATGCACCAATGTAAATTTTACCTTTATCTATAAGCAAATACACCACACATAGGTTGTATAAATCAGAGAAGGAAAGATAAGATCCAAAGAAAAAAGGGGGAAGGTGGGTGGGTAACCTGGACTGCAACAGTGAATACACCCGAACATCTACATTTACGGTAAGTGTACACAACTGTACTAAATTTACTTTATTTATTTAAATTTGTTGACTCTGGGATAGTCCGACTAGATGCATGTCGATTTTCAGCGGAGGCCCGGGGAGAAAAGCTCCAAGGGTAAGCAGATACAGCATTACATAATACCAGCATTACATATTACAAACATACTATTTAAAGAGATTACATAAGTAAGCAAGTTAAACAAGTTCCACAGTAAATGTACTAAGTTCTTTGTTTCACTGTTGCAGTCATTACATTTGGGTAGAGTCCAAAAGCTATGGTTGGGGAGGCTGGAGCTAGACAGCAATAGGAGCAGCTATGAGGCCATGCAGAATTGCAGTGGCAAAGCCTGCCCTGGATTTAGAGTAGAGTGGCAGATGATAGAGCTTTGTAAAGGTGTGCACTGAACTCCAAGTAGCCACCTCTAAAATGTCCCTGGTTGGTACTCCCCTGAGAAAGGCTGCTGAAGTGGCTGCAGCTCTGGTGGAATGTGGCCTAATGCCCTTAGGCACTGGCTTGCCATGGTGTAAGTAGCAGAAATGCATGCAGTGGCCTAACCACTTAGTCTGCTTTAAGATAGCCTTTCTTTGTGATCCTGCAGCATATGCCACTAGTAATTGCTCTGTCTTTCTGAAAACTTTGGTTCTGTCCAAGTAGAATCTAAGCTGTCTGTGTACATCCACAGAATGCAGAATTCTCTCCCCCTTGTTCTGCGGTTTTAGATAAAAAGTTGGCAGATGAATACTTTGGTTTAGAACCACACTGGACACCACTTTAAGCATAAATGTTGGATTTGTCCTCAGGGAGACCCTGTCTGGATGAAAAATAATAAAAGGCTCCACAGCCATGAGCGCCTATAGCTCTGAAACTAGTCTTGCTGAAGTAATTGCTAGGAGCAGAGCTGTTTTCCAAGATAAAAACTTTATATCAGCATTAGCAGCTGGCTAGGAGGAGGCAGGGTGAGCTTTTCCAAGACAGTTACAGTCCCATGCAGGTACTGGTAATCTCCGTGGAGGCCTTAAATTTTTGGCTCCTCTGAGGTACTGCTTTAATAAAAGATGAGAAAAAAGTGGTGGCTCTGTATTCTAATGAGCCGAAATGACAGAGGCATGAATTTTAATTGATGAAAACGATAGGCCTTTGGTCCAGCATTTCCGTTAAGTATTGCAAAATCTGAGGAATGTTTGGGACAGTTGTATCAGTTCCTTGTGCATGGTTCCAAGCACAGAATCTCTTCCATTTCCCAGCATAAGACTTTCTAGTACTAGGCCTTCTGGCTTGCAGAATGACCTCCATCACAGCTTTAATGAGGGGTGTTGTTTGGGTGACTACATTATCCACCATGCTGCCAAGTTTAATGTCCTGAGTTGGCTGTGCAGGATCCGATTGTTTTGCTGGGTCAGAAGATGAAGTATTTGAGGTAAAGTCCAAGCTGGGTATAATGACAAGTTCCTTAGGATTGGATAACAGTACTGGCGTGGCCAGTCTGGGGCAATCAGTATTATCAATGGCTTCTCCTGTCTGACCTTTAGGAGTACCTTTGGGAGGACAGGCAGAGGGGGAAAAGCATATACTTATAGGTTTTCCCAGCTGAAAGACAGGGTGTCCACTTTCCATGCTAGTGCATGATAAGTCCTTGTGCAGAATCTTTTTAGTTGGCAATCGTGAGGGGAGGCAAAAAGATCTATGTCCGGGCATCCCCATTTCCTTGTTATGCTGAAGACTTGCGGATCCAGCTTCCACTCGTGGGGATCCACGAGGTTTCTGCTTAGTTTGTCTGCCAGAGTATTTTCCCTTCCTGGCAGGATATGTGCCTGCAGATGTATTTGGTAAGTCAAAGCTGTGTCCCACAAGGTCATGGTGAGTCTGCAAAGGGGGCAAGAATGTCTGCCCCCCTGCTTGTTTATATACCACATAACCATAATGTTGTCTTTATCAGTAGTTGTCCCGAATGAATTAGGTCCTTGAAGGCTGTCAGGGCATTCTGAACAGCTAGCATCTCTTTTTGATTGATATGTAGATGCATTCGGTTTAAGGACCATGTTCCCTGAATGCCTCTCTTCCTGCCATGTGCCGCCCCCCCCCCCCCCCCCCCCCAGGCATGATCTGATGCATTTGTTGTTGGTGTCTGCCTGGCTGGGAGTAATGTGAATGGCTGTCCCTTGTTCTGGTGACAAGCCTTGGCCTACCATCGAAACTCCTGTTGCAGGCAGGGAATGAGAGTAATCAGTGTTTCCAGGCTGTGGCATTGTTGAGTCCAAACCACTTTAGTACCATTGAAGTTTCCTCATATGCAGTCTTGCATATGGAATTAGTAGGATGCAGGATGCCATGAAGCCCAAAGGCTGCAGAATTTTGCTTGCACATAACTGGGCCTTTGTTGCAAACATTTTGAAAAAGGTAGTCAGTTGCCTTAGGTACGAGATAAGCCATCTGGGCAGCTGTATTTAAGCTTGCACCCAGGAATATTATCTTTTGAGAGGGTACTAGTTTTGATTTCTTTTTGTTGACTGTGTACCCTAGGCATGTTGGAAGTCTTTTCACAAACGCCAGATATTGAAGAATGTCCTTGTTCTCTGCTTGAATGCGACAGTCATCCAAGTAAGGATATATTTGTAATCCTCTGTCTGCAGAATGCAATTACTGCTGCCAGGCACTTTGTAAAGACCCTGGGTGCAGTAGATAAGCCAAAGGGCAGTGCAGAGAATTGCTAATGCATTGAACCAGCCTTGAATCTGAGGTATCTTTTGCATGATTGTCTGATTGGAACATGCAGGTATGTCTCTTTTAGGTCTAAAGTCACAAGCCCAGCATTCTTGCCCAGCATGGGCAGAAGATGCTACAAAGTCAACATTTGAATTTTGGAATATCCAGGAATGTGTTCAGAATAGATAGGTCTAGTAGCCTCCAGGTCTTGTCCTTTCTGGGTACCAAGTACAGTAGTGTACCTACCATAAATGTAGATGTTAGAGTGTATTCACTGTTGCAGTCATTACACTTGGGTTATCCTGCTGGCAGGCTACCCATAGTCGGCCTGAATTCCAAAGTCCTGGTCCGGCGTCTGTTGGTGTCGCCTCTTCCCAGTCAGTGTGCCAGGGGTATACAAGATACAGCCGCCATTTTCTTAAGTTTTTCTTGCCCCAGATGTCAGGTGCCCCCAAGAAGGTAGGCAATACATATTGCTTATAAAAACACACTAAAACAAACAATACCTTCATCTACAAGCAAATACACCACATAGGTTGTATAGGATAGAGAAGTATAGACAAGTCCCAGCAAAGAAATGGGGATGGAGGGTGGGTAACTTGGACTGCAACAGTGAATACACTCTAACATCTACATTTATGGTAGGTACACAACTGTACTATGTTCATCGTGTTTCACTGTTGCAGTCATTACACTTGGATTGAATCCCAAAGCTGAGGTAGGGCGGCTGGGTCTAAATAGGATTAGGAGTGGCTATGAGGCCCTGCAGAATTGCAGTAGCAAAGCCTGCTCTGGATTTAGAGTAAGAGGTAAGTAATAATGCTTGGTAAAAGTGTGCACTGAACTCCAAGTTGCAGCCTCCAAAATTTCCTTGGTTGGTACTCCTCTGAGAAAGGCGGATGAAGTGGCTGCTGCCCTGGTAGAATGTGGTCTAATATTGTTAGGCACTGATTTGCCATGCTGTGCATAGCAGGAACGAATGCAGTGTCCTATCCATTTTGAAATAGTCTGCTTTGAAACAGCCTTTCCTTGTGATCCTGCAGCATATTCTACAAACAGTTGCTCAGTTTTTCTGAAAGCTTTTGTTTTGCCCAAGTAGAAGCGTAGCTGTCTGTGCATGTCCAAAAAGTGCAGACGTCTCTCCCCTTTATTCTGGGGATTTGGATAAAATGTTGGCAAATGAATGGTTTGGTTAAGAGCCACACTGGATACTACCCTTTGGCATAAATCTTGGATTTGTCCTTAGAGAAACCCTGCCCGGATGAAAAATGATAAAAGGTTCCACAGCCATTAATGCCTGTAACTCAGACTCTTCTTGCTGAAGTTATTGCTAGGAGCAGAGCAGATGTTAGTCTCCCATTGCTGCAGTCCTGACATAAGGGTATTCCGCTGCCCACCATCGGCCCGAATACCAAAGGGCTAGAACCGGCGTCGGTCATCGGCGCTCGAGACTGACATCAGTACTTGCCAGTACAAATGCGCATGACCGACGCCATAACCTCAGTCTTTCTTGCCGCATGGTCCCTAAGCAGAAGCAGCATTTGCAAGTGCCGTTCGGCGTTCTGGAATTGTCGGTTTTCGAGTTTCAGACCGGAGACCAAGTTGGGCTAAGTACCCCTTTGGGGACATTTTTGTCTTTTTCTTGCCTCAGTATTGACGGATGTCAGAAAAAGTTAATAAATGTATTTCTTGTGGGAAACAGATTCCTCATAGGGATTACCATTCACTCTGCATTCCTTGTTTAGGGCCTGAGCACGACGTTGTTGGGTGTCGCTTTTGTGCTACTTTTAACAAGCGTACTATTAAACGTCGGTTAGACTGTGCTAGGCTAGTGTTTGGTAAACGTTGTAATTATAACATGCCGTCGGATTCTCCGACGACTGGTTCTTCTAAGAAACGCAAAGAAAAGTCTTTGCGGTCCAAACAGGATGAGGCGGCCACTCCGGACGCCGGTTCTGTAGTACCACTGGCTACTTCAGTGGCTCCTTCTGAAAGTTTACCTGAGTTTCAAGGGGAGCCTTTGTTACTGCAGGAAGTGGCTTCTCCTGTGTTAGGCCAGGCTGAGGGTGCTTCTCTGATGTCAGTGGTTCCCTCCCCTCATAGGGTAGTTAGGCCTCCTCCTTCTCATAGCAAAGCCCATTCTAAGTCTAAGTCTGCCCCTGTTGGTGCGTGTCCCCAGGGTCCAGCTCCTAGGAAGCACATGTTAAAGATGGCTTTAATTAGGGGTTCTATGCCCCCCCCTGCGAAGAGGCCCAGGGTAGAGCCAGAGTTGGAGGGTTTGGTTCAGTCTTCCAATGAGTCAGATTCCTCTGTAGAAGAACTTCAGGATTTCCCTCCCTATTCTGATTCGGAGGCTGAGGACTCTACTCCCTCTGCGTCCCCTCCAGAAGATTTTTCTTTCTCTGAGACTTTGCATTCCATGAGGGGACATTTCAAATGGGAGGGCCAGGATTATTCTGATTCCCGTAAAAGACTGAGAGAATTCTTGTTTTTGCCTCAGCATAGGCCCTTGGCTATTCCCCCTGTACTGGATGTTGTTCAGGATGTCTTTTCTGAGGCTGCCCTTAACCCAGATTCTCAGCCTTCTGCCCCGGTTAAACCAGACAGATACTACAGGGTTCCGGAAGCTCACAAGTACTTATATAAGAGTCCTAGGGCTGATCCAGAAACTATTACTCAAGGCCCCAAAGGGGTTAGGGCTTCTGTGGTTAAGAATCCAGTTCCTCTGGACAAGGATGCTAGGGCCCTGGATAGGTGGGGTAAAAAACTGTATACCTCTTCTACTTTGACTGAGAGCTTTAAATTGTCAGTTTCATATGCTTCGGTATCAAAATTATTTGCTGGGCCAATTGAAATGTAAAGTAGATGCTTTAGCTGAAGGTATTGAATGTAAGGAGCTTCAGGATTTAGTGCATGCTTCAGACCAAGTTGGTAAGCATTCTTTGCAGTGTGGTTTTGATGCTTTACAGGCTTCTTCCAGGGTGGCTGCTACTAGTTCAGTCATTCGTAGGCATGCTTGGCTTAAAGATCAGACCTTGTCAGAGCATGTTAAGGCTCGAATTATGGATGCTCCTCTACAATCTGATGTTCTTTTTGGTCCCCCAGTAGAGTCAGTTTTGAAAAAAATGGAGGAAAAAGCTAAGTCTATGCAGACAGTTAAGGATTTTTTTACAGGTTCAGCCCCCTAAGTTCAGTAGGAATTGGCCTGCTAAGGGTTGGTCTTTCCCCTCTTCGGATTATCAGTCTAGGGGCAGGTCGAGACGAGGTAGGGGTAGGGCTTCCTCTCAGGGCCCTGTTACTTCTAGGTCTGAGTTCTTCTACCCCTTCTGCTGGGGAGGGCAGGGGTCAGTCCTTTCGGAAACAGACCCAATGATCCGTGTCTTCAGCTGCCGGACTCTGCCTTGCTGGCAGCCCCTCTGGGAGGAAAACTGAGATTTTTCAAAAGGAATTGGCATTTGGTTACCCAAGACAAATGGGTATTGGACATAATAAATCGAGGCTACAAATTTTATTTTCACACATTCCCTCCTTTCAAAGGTATGCCGGATGTGCCTCGTCAGCAAAAACTGTAAGTGCAGACTCAAATTTCTTCTCTGCTTCAGTTGGAAGCAATACAGGAAGTACCTTCTGCAGAAAGAGGCACGGGGTTTTATTCCCATCTTTTCTTAGTGCCAAAGAAAGGAAATACTTGGAGACCAATTCTGGACTTGTCCATTCTAAATACCTTTCTGGAAATTCCAAAATTCAAGATGTTGACACTGCAACAGCTGTTACCTATGCTGGGCAAAGATCACTGGATGGTGACTCTGGATCTCAAAGAGGCCTATCTTCACATTCCTATCAGGCCCAGTTACAGGAAATTCCTGAGGTTTCGGAATGGGAATTTGCATTATCAGTTCTCTGCATTGCCCTTTGGCTGGTCTACTGCGCCCAGGGTATTCACGAAAGTCCTGGCTCCAGTAATAGATTTTCTCAGGCTAGCAGGAATTCAAATTTATCCTTATCTGGACGACTGTTTGATTCTGGCTCAAGGCAAGCACGAACTTCAACATCTGCAGTATGTAATGACAGTTTTCAGATGCCTAGGGTATTCTGTGAACGAAATAAAGTCCAGTCTAGTACCCTTACAAGAGATGTGTTTTCTGGGTGTGAAACTGAATACAGCTGCTCAGATGGCATTTCTTACCCCGGACAAGCAAAGGAATCTTCACCTATACTTCCAACAGCTATCAGTAATGTCCAGGCTGACTGCAAGGACAGTCCTTCAAGCCTTGGGGTTCATGGCATCTTGCATTCTAGTACTTCCCAATGCCAAACTGCATATGAGGAAGCTACAATGGTATCTCAAGAACGTTTGGACTCAACACTGCCACGATTTGGACACTGTCATTCGGATCCTACCTTGCATTCAGAGAGAATTTCTGTGATGGGCTCAGGAATGTCACCTAAACAAGGGGCTCTCTGTGACCCAACCAGAGGCAAGTCAGATATTAACGACTCGGAGTCAGCCTGGGGAGCTCATTTCAGAGGAAAATGGATTCAAGACCTTTGGGCCGCAGAGCTACTTCACTTGCATATCAACATGAAAGAGATGCTGGCAGTTCAATTTGCCTTGGAGGGATTCAAAAGCCTACTTCAACCAGGACTGGTGTTGATTCGAACAGACAACACGACGGTCATGTGGTACATCAACAAGCAAGGGGGAACTCATTCTTACCCTCTTTGCAGACAAGCAATGCTGTTGTGGGAAACTGCTTTGAATCTGCACATCACTCTTCGAGCACAGTTTCTGCCAGGAGCACAAAATTCTTTAGCAGATGTTCTGAGCAGACAGATTGTGGATCCTCACGAATGGAAATTGGACCCTCAGGTATTTCTTCAGTTGACAATGGCTTGGGAACTCCGGACATAGATCTGTTTGCTTCTCCTCTGAATTTCCAACTGCCACTGTTTTGCACAAGGCTATTTCATCCGAAAGCCTGGAAAATAGATGCACTATCCTTCAGTTGGAGCAACCTTCACGTGTATGCTTTTCCTCCTTTGCCTCTTCTTCCACAGGTGCTGTTGAAAGTCAGGAGGGACAAGCCTTGCATGATCCTTATAGCACCGGATTGGCCTCGTCAGCATTGGTACCCTCTGTTGAGGAGCTTGATTCATGTACCACCTTGGCCATTGCCACAGATTCCTCATTTATTGTCTCAGGAGAACAATCATTTTCTCAATGTCAGGGTGCACTCCCTGCGCCTGACAGCCTGGCACATTCTGTTTTAGAGAAGGAGGACCTTCAGCTCCCTCAACAAGTTTTGGATGTTATTTTGGAAGCCAGGCGTCCTAGTACTCGAAAAGTTTATGCTGGTAAATGGAAGAGATTTTTTCTTTGGAGTTCAGCTAAAGGCTTTGATGTCGAATTGCCTAATTTGAGTTGTACATTGCAATATTTGACTTTTATTGGACAAGGGTTTGTCCTTCTCTTCTGTAAAAGTGCATGCTGCAGCTATTTATGCTCACTATGATTGTGACCCTCCTTTATTTTCACATCCATTGGTTAAACAGTTTCTTAGAGGGGCAAAGAATATCAGACCCCCACGGAGAGCTCCTACTCCTACCTGGGATCTTAATTTTGTTTTGGAAAAGCTGACTCTGCCTCCTTTTGAACCTGCAGCTACAGCTGAATTGCAGTTCTTGTCTTGGAAGACTGCTTTTTTGTTGGCTATTACTTCTGCTAGAAGGGTATCTGAATTACAGGCCCTCATGGCAGTGGAACCTTTTCTGATTTTTCACAATGACAGGGTTTCCTTACGTACTAATCCTACTTTTCTGCCTAAAGTGATTTCTAATGTGGCATTGAACCAGTCTATACATTTGCCTACTTTTTATGCTAACCCCCAAAATGACGGGGAAAAAGTTTTGCATTCTTTGGATGTACACAGGCAGTTGAGGTATTATTTGAGCAGAACCAAAGAGTTCAGGAGTTCTCAACAATTATTTGTTTCTTTTGCTTTGACTTCACGAGGAAAGCTGTCTCAAACAAACTATTTCCAAGTGGATTAGCCATTGTATTGCTTTTTGTTACTCTCATCATGGTGAGGATGTTCCAGTTGGGATCAGGCCTCATTCTACTAGGGCTACGGCCACTTCTACTGCTTTTTGAGAGGGGTAGCTACTAAAGACATTCTAGAAGCAGCTACTTGGAGTTCTGTACATACCTTTACAAAGCATTATCATTTACCTCTTTATTCTAGGTCTAGGGCTGGGTTTGCCACTGCAATCTTACAGGGCATGTCAGCAGCTCCTACTGCTATTTAGTTGACCAGCCTCCCTTTTTTCCGTTGCTCTGGGATTCTACCCTTATGTCAGGACTGCAGCAATGGGAGACGAAGAACATAGTACAGTTTTGTACCTACCATAAATGTAGATGTTAGAGGATCTCCATTGCTGCAGTCCAATTTTCCCTCCCTCCTTCCCCCTTTTCTTTTTAGGTTGAGGTTTGGGTGGTGTTTTTTTTTTTGCATTCTGACGTCTGAGGCAAGAAAGACTGAGGTTATGGCGTCGGTCATGCGCATTTGTACTGGCACGTACTGATGTCAGTCTCGAGCGCCGATGACCGACGCCGGTTCTAGCCCTTTGGTATTCGGGCCGATGGTGGGCAGCGGAATACCCTTATGTCAGGACTGCAGCAATGGAGATCCTCGAACATTTACATTTATGGTAGGTACAAAACTGTACTTTTTCCCTGATAAGAATTTTATCTCAGCTGTATTGGCTGGCTCAAAAGCAGGCAGTGAGAGCTTTTAACAAGACAAAGTTGAGGTCCCATGTAGGTATCGGTGCTCTTCTTGGGGGGTCTTATGTTTTTTGCCCCTCTGAGGTACTGTCTTAGCAGTGGATGTGAGAAAATATGAGGTTCTGTATTGTAATGAGCTGAAATGGCAGATGCATGGATCTTAATTGATAAGGATAGGACTTTGTCCAGCATCTCAGTTAGGTATTGTAAAATCTGAGGAATATTTGGAACAAGTGGTTCAAGTCCTCATGCCTGGTTCCAAGCACAGAATCTCTTCTATTTTTCTGCATAAGATTTCCTGGTGGTGGGCCTCCTGGCTTCCAAAATGATATCCGTAACAGCTTTAGAGAGAGGTGTGTTCTGAGTGGCTATATTATTTGCCATGCAGCCAGATTAAGGATCTGAGTTGGCTGTGCAGGATCCAATTGTTTTGTTTAGTCAGAAGAGGAGGAATTTGAGGTAAAGCCCAGGCTGGGCCTTGAGACAAGCTCTTTAGGATTGGGTACCAGTGCTGGCGTGGCCAGTCTGGGGCAATCAGAATCATTTTTTGGCTTCTCTTGTCTGACTTTTAGGAGACCCTTGGGGAGGAGAGGCAGTGGAGGATAGGCATAAACTGTTAGGGTTTTCCAGCTGAATGATAGAGCATCCACTTTCCATGCTTGTGAGTTATAAGTCCTTGTGCAGAATCTCTGTAGTTGACGGTTGTGAGGGGAGTCAAAAAGATCTAAGTCTGGGCATCCCCATTTCCTTGTTATGCTGAGGACCTGTGGATCTAGTTTCCACTCGTGAGGGTCCATGAGGTTTCTGCTTAGCTCATCTGCCAGAGTATTTTTCTTTCCTGGCAGGAATTGTGCCTGCAGATGTACTTGATAGGTCAGTGCTGTGTTCCACAAAGTCATGGCTTGCCTGCAGTGGGGGTAGGAATGTGTGCCTCCTTGCTTGTTTATCTACCACATAACTGTAGTATTGTCTGTCTTTAGCAATAGTTGTCCTGGATGTAGTAAATCCTTGAAGGCTATCAGGGCATTCTGTACAGCTAGCATCTCTTTTTGAATGATATGAAGATGCATTTGGTCCGCGGGCCACGTGCCCTGAATACATTTTCCTGCCATGTGTGCCCCCCAAGCATAATCCGGTGCATCTGTTAGTGTCTGCCTGGCTGTGGGTAAAGTGAAAGGCTGTCCCTTGTTGTGGTGACAGGCCAGTGCCCACCATCGAAACTCCTGTTGTAGGCAGGGAATAAGAGTTGTTATTGTTTTCAGGCTGTGGCAATGTTGAGTCCAAACACTTTTTAGATACCATTGTAGCTTCCTCATATGCAGTCTTGCATATGGAATTAGCAGGATGCAGGATGCCATGAAGCCCAAAGCCTGCAGAATTTTTCTTGAGATAGCTGGGTCTTTGTTGCCATCATTTGAAAGTAATGAGTCAGTTGGCCTTTGCTTGTCTGGCGTAAAATAAGCCATCTGGGCAGTTGTATTTAAGCTTGCACCCAGGAATATTACCTCTTTGAGAGGGCACTAGTTTTGATTTCTTTTTAACTGTGTACCCTAGACAAATCAGTAATCTTTTTACAAACGCCAGATGCTTTAGCAGAATGTCCTTCTCTGCTTGAATAAGGCAGTCGTCCAAGTAGAGATATATTTGAATTCCTTTTTGTCTGCACGATGCAATTACTCGAGCCAGGCATTTTGTTAAGACAATAAACCAAAGAAACCGTGTTGGGTAAAACCTTGGTGCAGAAATAAATCCAAATGAAAGGTAAAAAGTTTAAAATGCACCAAGATAACACAACAAAACGTTTAATCACAGCAAAGTACAAAGTGGTAAGCGCTTTCACAACCAAAGTTCCTTCAGACACCACAGTAAAAACTGCACAGGTTTAGAGATTCTAAAATGCCAATTAATCAATAAAAATCACACAATGATTAAGTAGCAGTGAAAAACAAGCCTCATGCTCAAACTAAAAAAAGCATTGCTTAAAAACAGTGTACAAGAAGGAATCAAATACTATACATGAGAAAGCCCTAAAACTTATATGAGCATAGCTTGACTTGAATGCTGCTACTACCTTGGTCCCTTTTTTAAAGGCTAGACATCTCAAGCATTAAGATTAGCTAAGTTCTTTCAAAATTAGTCTATGCATTTAACTAGCTTTTAGTTTCCAAGTATTCTATTTAACTTTTTCCTGCCTACTATTTTTCCATGTTTTATAATGACTTTATAAGTTTTAAGTGGGCCATCTTTAAATCTGCCCTCCTCGCTGCTGCTGAGTCTGCTTGGCTGTGTGCTACAGCTCTGAAGTAAGTTTTAAGCTGTATATTGCACTCCAGTTTTCAGGAATTGTATTGTAACATTTCTAGAAGTCTGTGTTTAACTGCTGTTTATGTTAAATGTGTTTAGCTTGTGCCATATTGCTGTAGTAACCTGCTATCTACCTATAACACTCCAAGTCAGGTGAAACTGATGATATGCTATTCCAGCTTATGTTCAGGTTAACGCGACTGTGTTTAGTATAGCCTTAGTTGAAGGACCGCTCTTTTACTGTCTGGATTTGTGCTATAGAGTGTGTACTTTTTCTAGTGTAGGACTGCTCTTTTACTGTCTGGATTTGTGCTATAGTGTGTGTACTCTTTCTAGTGTAAGTGCGAATGTGTTTAGCACTTGGGTGGTACTGAATACATGGGACGGCTCTAGTACTGTTGTGTTCAGGTTGGTGGGAGTTGCGTTGATGCAGCCTCTGATATAAGACTACTCATCTACCTCTGATACTGATAGAACAGTGTGTTTACTATTACTAATCCAAACGCGAATGCGTTCAGCCTTAAGGTGGCACTAAATTGGTAGGATTGCAATAATATTGTTGGTGGACAGATTAACGAATGCATTTAGTATAGTCTTTCTTGTAATGCTACTCCGCTACTGTCTGCATTGATTCTGTAGCACGTGGATCTTTGCTCAGCTATACGCGAATGCGTTTAGCTTTCAGGTAGCGCTACATAAGTGGGACCCCTCTGATACTGATACCGATACTGCTTAAACTGGTATAGGAACCCTTTACATCTCACGCAAATGCTGGTTTTGTATGCTGTGCTGTTCCAACCTATGAGTACTTACGGGCTGTGCAAACGTGAATAATTTTAGATAGTTTGGCTAGCTTTTAAAGTGACTGCTCTTGACTTTGTTGCTAACTTAGAAGTGAATGCGTTTAGATATTAGGTTTGCCTTACATTGGGACTGCTCCTATCCTAGTCCTCACACCTATTGCTTTCACATATATTTCTGTATACGCAATAGCGTTCCGTGTTATGACTTGATATTTACACCATCTACACCTCCTAAAGAGACTGGAAAGTGTTTCAATTGAATTGTTTATGTTAACGTGAATGCGTTCACTGCATTACTCTGGTGTGTGTGGTGATTTGCTGTAACACTAGGCTCTATATATTATTAGCTATACAGTTATTTATTTGAAATGTACTTTTCACCATTAATATGTACATCCTAAAGAGTTATATCAACTATGTGTAACGTTGCTTTGCTTACCAGTTGCATAACCTGTCTTTTATTGCATTTTGACTCTGAATTGTAACCCTGTATGTTAATATTGTACTCTAACATTATCTTTTTGTCCTCTCTCCCTCCTCTAACAACTATCCCCTCCACGACCCTGTGTCTTTGCCTGGGTTGTATCCCTCTAATTTCACTATTAGGGTGTTCCCCACAGAATACCCTTGGACTCGGTCAGGACATTGTCTTCTACCACCCTCTACCACCAGAAAAAAGAGAGTATGTCTACCTAGTCATGCTATATTACGTTTTAACTAAATGTTCCTGCTAAACTTTCAGACTGCCACTAGCTAAGCAGCCAGCAGCTACCCCTCCTTACTCCTTCATTTCCCCTCACAGTCTCCTCGGATGGCCACATAGGCTATCCGCTCTCCCCCTTCTAGTACAGCTCCACGCCTGGTAGCTCCCTTGTTTGCTTACTGCACTACTACTTTGTCCACTAGATGTTATACTTTTCTCATCCCTATTTGGGATATTAGTACTGACTTCTGCCTTACACTTTTATTCTCCCTCCTTATACTAATCCTTTTCCTCCTTTACCTCTCTGTCTCATCCTCTCCCCGAGGATACTTTCTCTTGCCTTGATTCCCCTTCCTTCCCTGATACTTTTCCACTCTCCTCTGGTCTACTTTGTGTTTTGCTCACACCCTTTCTCCTTGGGCTCCCTACTTGCTTCTCCTGTCTCCTTTGAGCCCAGGTCTGTACTCCTGTTTTACCCTTTTTCACATACTATTGTATTTACTAGGCCCCAATATCTGTATGCTTTATTACCCTTAGATATTACTCCTGTTCCACATCCTACCCACTTAGCCACTTATCTCCTTCCCTAGCCTATTGTTCTCTTTACTGAACCTATTACTATTCTATCCCTTTTCAGCCAGATCTCTGCACCCCCCTTCCTTTCCGGTCTATACCTGCCTCCCTGCTATCTTCCCTCCCACTTCTATTAATCTTCCTACTGCAAACTTATTATCCTATCCTTTCTTCAGCCAGGTTTCTTCACTCCCCTCCTTTTCTGGTCTATACCTACCCCCTACTATCTCCGCCTCCTCCTCCCTAGGGACTTCCTGTGGAAGTTTTTAAAGACTGCCCATGTCCCAAAGGCGCCATCTTTAAATCTGCCCTCCTCGCTGCTGCTGAGTCTGCTTGGCTGTGTGCGACAGCTCTGAAGTAAGTTTTAAGCTGTATATTGCACTCCAGTTTTCAGGAATTGTATTGTAACATTTCTAGAAGTCGGTGTTTAACTGCTGTTTATGTTAAATGTGTTTAGCTTGTGCCATATTGCTGTAGTAACCTGCTATCTACCTATAACACTCCAAGTCAGGTGAAACTGATGATTATATGCTATTCCAGCTTATGTTCAGGTTAACGCGACTGTGTTTAGTATGGCCTTAGTTGAAGGACCGCTCTTTTACTGTCTGGATTTGTGCTATAGCATGTGTACTTTTTCTAGTGTAGGACTGCTCTTTTACTGACTGGATTTGTGCTATAGTGTGTGTACTCTTTCTAGTGTAAGTGCGAATGTGTTTAGCACTTGGGTGGTACTGAATACATGGGACGGCTCTAGTACTGTTGTGTTCAGGTTGGTGGGAATTGCGTTGATGCAGCCTCTGATATAAGACTACTCATCTACCTCTGATACTGATAGAACAGCGTGTTTACTATTACTAATCCAAACGCGAATGCGTTCAGCCTTAAGGTGGCACTAAATTGGTAGGATTGCAATAATATTGTTGGTGGACAGATTAACGCGAATGCGTTTAGTATAGTCTTTCTTGTAATGCTACTCCGCTACTGTCTGCATTGATTCTGTAGCACGTGGATCTTTGCTCAGCTATACGCGAATGCGTTTAGCTTTCAGGTAGCGCTACATAAGTGGGACCCCTCTGATACTGATACCGATACTGCTTAAACTGGTATAGGAACCCTTTACATCTCACGCAAATGCTGGTTTTGTATGCTGTGCTGTTCCAACCTATGAGTACTTACGGGCTGTGCAAACGTGAATAATTTTAGATAGTTTGGCTAGCTTTTAAAGTGACTGCTCTTGACTTTGTTGCTAACTTAGAAGTGAATGCGTTTAGTTATTAGGTTTGCCTTACATTGGGACTGCTCCTATCCTAGTCCTCACACCTATTGCTTTCACATATCATATTTCTGTATACGCAATAGCGTTCCGTGTTATGACTTGCTATTTACACCATCTACACCTCCTAAAGAGACTGGAAAGTGTTTCAACTGAATTGTTTATGTTAACGTGAATGCGTTCACTGCATTACTCTGGTGTGTGTGGTGATTTGGTGTAACACTAGGATCTATATATTATTAGCTATACAGTTATTTATTTGAAATGTACTTTTCACCATTAATATGTACATCCTAAAGAGTTATATCAACTATGTGTAACGTTGCTTTGCTTACCAGTTGCATAACCTGTCTTTTATTGCATTTTGACTCTGAATTGTAACCCTGTATGTTAATATTGTACTCTAACATTATCTTTTTGTCCTCTCTCCCTCCTCTAACAGCTATCCCCTCCACGACCCTGTGTCTTTGCCTGGGTTGTATCCCTCTAATTTCACTATTAGGGTGTTCCCCACAGAATACCCTTGGACTCGGTCAGGACATTGTCTTCTTCTACCACCCTCTACCACCAGAAAAAGAGAGTATGTCTACCTAGTCATGCTATATTACGTTTTAACTAAATGTTCCTGCTAAACTTTCAGACTGCCACTAGCTAAGCAGCCAGCAGCTACCCCTCCTTACTCCATTTCCCCTCACAGTCTCCTCGGATGGCCACATAGGCTATCCTCTCTCCCCCTTCTAGTACAGCTCCACGCCTGGTAGCTCCCTTGTTTGCTTACTGCACTACTACTTTGTCCACTAGATGTTATACTTTTCTCATCCCTATTTGGGATATTAGTACTGACTTCTGCCTTACACTTTTATTCTCCCCTCCTTATACTAATCCTTTTCCTCCTTTACCTCTCTGTCTCATCCTCTCCCCCGAGGATAATTTCTCTTGCCTTGATTCCCCCTTCCTTCCCTGATACTTTTTCCACTCTCCTCTGGTCTACTTTGTGTGCCCCTGACTGGTGGATCAAGAGATCTGGAACCTGGTCCGGGAACCATGGACCATCCAGTGTGTATTTCCGAAGAAAGGGCAGCCAGACTTGACGAGGCCAGTATGGGGCAACTAAAATCATCTTGCACTGCAAGTGAATCGCCTTCTGGATCACCCTAGGAAGAAGGGGAACCGGTGGGAAGGCGTACAGTAGGCCGGTGGGCCAAGCTTGGACTAAGGCGTCCTTGGGAAACCCCCCCGGAACTGGGGTGAGAGAAAAGAACTGTAGACATTTCGTGTTGAGAGGAGTTGCAAAGAGGTCGCAACAAGGAGTTCCCCATCTCCTGAAGATCTGAGTTGCCATTCTGTCGTTCAGAGACCACTCGTGCGGGGAGAGAACAGTTCTGCTCAGTCTGTCGGCTATCACATTGGATCTCCCCGGAATGTGTGTTGCTACCAAGAAATGGTTGGTTGCAACAGCCCAATCCCATACCTTCATGGCCTCTCTGCAAAGGGGGTAGGACCTGGTCCCTCCCTGCTTGTTCAGGTACCAGACTACTGACATGTTGTCGGACTGAACGGCAATCATGCCCTGGGGGAGGTAACCGTGTAATGCTTGTAGCGATAGAAGCACCGCCCTCATTTCCAGTATGTTGATGTGTAGGGAACTCTCGTCGGGGTGCCACTTGCCTTGGACTGACCTGCCCAGGTAATGTCCCCCCCACCCCGTCTGGGAGGCGTCCGTAGTCAAAGTGGCCACTGGAGGTGGAGGAACGAAGGGTCGCCCCTGATCCAGGTTGGAGGAAAGAAGCCACCAACGGAGGTCCTGTTTGCACGTCTCCGTGATCATAATGAGGTGACTGAGAGGGAGATCCTGATACGACCACTGGACTGACAGGAGCCACTGGAGAATCCTCATATGCAATCTTGCTAAGGGAACTAGGAGACCGGTAGCCGACATGGAACCCAACAGTTGTAGGACCATCCTTGCTGGGGCTCGGCGTTTGAAGAGCAATGCTCAGACTTGAGATAGTAATATTTCTATTCTCTCTGTAGGAAGATAGACCCGCATTTGCTTTGAATCTATCTCTACTCCGATAAATCGTATGCGCTGAGATGGCAGCAACACAGACTTTCCCCAATTGAAGGTGATTCCTAGGGAGTTTCCTAGAGATATAGTGGCTGTAAGGTTCTGTAAGAGTAGATGCCTGGAAGTGGCAGTTAGGAGCCAGTCGTCTAGGTATGGAAACACCTGGAATCCTAGACTTCTCAGGTGAGCAGTCACCACCGCCAAACATTTGGTGAACACCCTGGGGGCTGTGGTGAGACCAAAGGGCAGTGCGCGGAACTGGAAATGACAGTCTCCCAGGCTGAAGCGCAAGTGTCTCCTGGACGCCTGATCTATCAGGATATGATAATAGGCGTCCTTGAGATCTATGGAGCACATCCAAACACCTTTCTCCAGCAGCGGGAGAATGGATTGTAAGGTGACCATCCGGAAATTGGACTTCTTGACAGAACGGTTGAGCTTGCTGAGATCCAAAATGGGCCTCATGTCCCCGGTCTTTTTTGGCACCAAAAAGAATCTTGAGTAAGTCCCTAATCCGGTCTGGTCTTCAGGGACCGGTTGGATGACTCCTTTTTGAAGCAGCTTTGAAATTTCGATGGCTGCGAGATCCCGTTGACTGGGTGGTGGGTCCGGGGGCTGAGAAAAGGGGATGTTGTAACCTCCGGCAATGATCCGGAGCACCCATCAGTCCTGAGTGACATTCTCCCAGGCCTTTAGGTGCCTCGAAAAACGACCCCCGACTGGCTCCGGAGCGGCGCAGTCGGGCAATCCTTCAGGGATGCTGGAAGGTTGAGGAGCCACGAAAAGACTTGCGGTCTCCAGTGTTGCGGGGGCCTCTGCCACCTCTGGGACGGCGTCTTCCTGAAAAATCCCCCCCCCCTCTGCCTCTAGAAGGGGGATCATCCTGCTGTGAGGGGTAAGTCTTCTGAGATTTGCGGAACCACATTTTCCCCACTCTTCTAGTCTTGGGATAAGGCCGGGAGCGGAAAACCGTGCCCCTACGGCAGTCAAAGTCTTACCCTCTTGTTCACAGCGGGTCAAGGTGTCCTTTACCTTGGGTCCAAACAAGGAGGACCCATCAAAGGGAGCGTCGGCAAAGGAAGACTTAAAGGCCTCCGCAAAATGACACGGGCGGAGCCAGGCTGGTCTCCGTAGAGCAACACCTGTACTGCTGCTACTCGCCCTCGGCCGCATATGAAATGAGCCTCATGGACGAGTTAGATATTGATGATAGAGTAGCCAACTGAGAGCTAACCATCTGGGCCAACTGCTCAGGTAGGTTACCAGAGAGGGTATCTGAAAGTTCCTTGACCAGATCCCTCTGAAGTCTGGTGAAGTGTGTCAGGTAATTCAGAGACCTTAAAGTAAAGGCTGTTGAAGTAAGGGTGCGCTTCCCTTACCGATCCATACTCCTGGACTCTATTAGGAGGATGAACGGACGTCGAAGCCTCTGCCACATCTTGCTGGGTAGCAGATGCCACCACCAGGGCATCTAAGGCCACACCTTTAGATAAGAATTCCTTTTCAGGGGGGGCTGACAAATTTATTCGGGCGAGCTGGCACAGGTTCCACAGAATCCGGGTGCTCCCACGCCCTTCAACAGATCAAATCCAGGAGCTCATCAAAGGGCGGAGACACCCAGGAGGCGGAAGGCTGAGCCCCGAAGGCCTTGAGGAATACCGACTCCTCAGCGGAAGGGGGGTTTGGACTGCCAGTCGCCTCGTTGCTTGAGGATCTCTAAGATGTCCACAAAGGAGACATCATCCGAGGACGCCTTGGGGGACCCTTCCGCATCATCGAGGTCGGTGTCCGAGGTGAGAGACTCATCAGGTGAGTCGACGTGCTTCCTCTTACATTGTTTCTTCCTGGGAGATTCCTCCGAAGCCTCGGAAGGACCCCCAGGAAGGGAGGAATCCCCAATGGGGGTGACTTCAGGCCCCAGGGCTCCGCTGTCTTGAGACAGGGGGACAACAAAGGAACTAGTCTCCGTGCCAAGGGAAGGTGCCGGAGAGATGGTGGAGGTAGCCAAGGAAGATTTGGCCACAGCACTCCCCCCCCCCCGAGTCCTGGGAAGGTCCGACCCCCGAGGCCACAACAGTGGACGGCACTCCCGCAGCCGACGCACCGAGAGGGAGGCTCGGAACCGAAAGCATCGGACCCGAAGCGTCCCCCCCGGGGCCGACCGAGGAGGTCCGTGTACCGAACTCAGACCCGAAGGTCTGAGTTGGAGTAAGGGTTGGAGCCAACCCGAGAACCTCCACTGGCTCCACTAGCACCGACTCCAACGGCGCCGAGGCTGTTGGAGGAGGAACCAATACAAGGTGGGCAATCGGCTCCAGAGCAGACTGGGCTGGAGCCGAGACTAACTTTTGGAAAACTGGAGACTGGAACAGCCTTTGCAGCACCCTGTCTATATCCGAATCGGACATCCTCGAAGACCGAGAATAGACTGATCGGGCCCGAGTTGACTTCTCCGCCAGTTCCGAAAGACTGGGGGACCGGCTCCGAATAGTCTCAAGTAATATCGGTGCCGAGGGAGATTCCAACAACACAGTAATTTCCCTCGGAGCCGACGGGGACTTCGGCGCCGAGGTAGAAGAGTATGAGCGGGCGACCTTCCTCTGCTCCAAAACCAATGGAGCCGGAGAAGGTGACCCGCCTCTCGATGCTCGAGCGCTCGGCTCCGAAGACAGAGGAGTCGAGGCTGGAGGCATCGAGGCAGACCGTTCCGACCTCGGCTCCGAAGTCCGTGGAGCCGACGGAGAAGCCTGCCTTGATTTCTTTGCTGTCGGCTCCGACGGACTGGTCGGAGCTGAAGACGACTTCTTCCTGGTAGGAGAAGGGGAAGAAGATAAAGCCTCCTCAAAAGAAGGGGAGATAAGCCCCTTCAATATCAATTTGTTTTTCCTCTCTTGGAGGACACGAGAAGAAAAAGCGTGGCATACACTGCACGACTCTTGAAGGTGCTTAGGGCCTAAGCAATACACACAGAGAGTGATCATCTGTGATTGACATCTTGGACCCACACTTGGTACATTTTTTAAACCCCGAAGGCCTATGTTCCTTCGACATCACTACAAATACACACAACCAAAAATCAGAAACACTACTACACAGAGATATCAAATCCTTCTAATTTAAACAGGATAGGCTAAACTGAAACACGGCTCAGAGAGCGCGAGGGCAAGGCCCCTCTAATTAAAAAGGAACCCTGACGTTTAATAGGAACAAATACCAGAAACAAAACTTTTGTGACAAAAAATTCTTGAAATAGAGCGCGAGGAAATCCCTGATTTAAGCGGGAACCTAACGCCAACAACAAATTCCACACAAACTTCAAACTCACACAAAACTCCTCAAAAAGCGTTTAGTAGCTGTTAAAACAGCTTTTGGTTGTAAAATTTGCAAAATTCTGACAGAAAATTAGTCAGTAAAGAGTACTTAGCCCAGCCAAGTCGAGACCACGTCTATTGCTGTCAAGCAGCAAACGAGATCTGGGGAAGTAGTGGTGATGCATCCTGGGGTGTAGAATAGCTCAGCCAATTAGAGACTTCGCTCTATAGTATAGCATGCAGAGTCAGAGCCGAAGATCGGCTCCGAACCCATCAGTACAGAATGTAGGCGAGATAGGATCACATAACATCTAAATATTCAGTGACAAAAGGCCCAACGACGAATGGCTCAGGTGTTGAACAAGGCACAAAAACGAAAGCAAGGTACATCGTGGTCTGGGCCAAAACAGGTGGCACCGTAAGAATGAAAATCTCGGTGTGGTATTTGCTTTCCACAGGCAAGGCAATTAACTTTTTTCTGACATCGGTTGGAGCAAAAAAAAATCCCCAACGGGGTACTTAGCTTTAGAAGACTTCAGGACGATTCAATTCGTAAACGAAAACTCAGGTAGTGGCCGACTGGCACTTCTGCGAAATGCTTCTGCTTTGGGCTCCTTGGCAAAAAAGATGATGTAATGGCGTCGGCTGCTTGTTTTTATACTGCTGACTACTTGATGTCAGTCCTGGAGTGACAGCAACCAACACAAAAATACCTAGTCTCTGGTATTCGGGCTACCAGCAAGCAGATAACCCAAGTGTGATGACTGCAACAGCGAAACACAGAACACATCTTACTGACTTGCCTGTTTTCTGGGCAAGCTAGCTGGTCTACTTGTGGTAAGCCCCATTTGTGTGTCAGATCTGCAAAAGCTTTACATTTTGATACCTAGAGGGTCAATGAATGATCTGCTCAAAATATCTGATATCAGGTTTGCCTCACTCAGTAAGCAAGAGACTACGGAAGAGGATCTTAATAGCTGGGGCACTAGTCACAGCTTTGTTAGTCTGCACAGGATGTAGGTGTGTTCTTCCTTGTTTATGTACCACATTACTGTGATGACGATGTCTGTTAATATCTTTACTGGCCCTGGGACCAGTCTTTACTACAGCATGTCCTTAAAGCCAAACTGACTGCCATCATGTCTTTAATACTGATGTACCATGCTACTCGAGGCTAGTTTTAAAGTTGAAGGCACCCTGAACTGTTTCAGGTGTGCTGTCCATGCCAGGTCCAACTTGTCTGTAGTTATGGTTTGAACAGTCGCTGAGAGATGGAAGAGGTTTCCTGGGCAGGCTTTAAGACATTCCTCCCCAGATTTTCTTTTTTTTCCTGGCAAGGCGGGGGGGTTGCTCTTTCTAGCAGTACTGATGATCTGACAAGCAGTTCTTTAGGAACCACTGCAGTTTTCTAATGGAGCCATCAGAATGCAAGAAAGTACAGTTTTGTATCTACCATAAATGTAGATGTCCGATAGGTATGCATCTGCAGTCATAACATATGGGTTGTCCTGCCTCAGGCAGCCCTTCGGTCGGCCGGATTCCAAAGTTTAGGTCTGGCCTCGGCTGATGTCGCACTTTCCCCAACGTCAGAGCTTCTGGGGTATAAAGGCATCAGCCGACACCATTTTCCTCAGTGTTTCTTGCCCCAGGTGCCCTCTAGGAAGGCTAAATTTGGATAAATGTTGAAAATTCCAAACAGTAGCAAACAAAATATATATACATACAAACAAATACACCATAATAGATTCCCCCAGCTAGCTGAAAGAGGGGCAAGCACCCTAGGAATACCACAGAGGGGAAGGAGGGTGGGTAATCCTGACTGCAGATGCATACCTATCGGACATCTACATTTATGGTAGGTACAAAACTGTACTATGTCCTTCAAGGATGCATCTGCAGTCATAACATATGGGTAGAATATCATAGCCAAACTGGGGGAGGAGGTACTAAGATAATGATGGTGTAGTTAAGATCCCCTGTAAAACTGCAGTTGCAAAACCTGCTCGGGATCTGGAGTATAAAGGTAGATTGTAATGCTTGGCAAATGTATGCACGGAGCTCCAAGTAGCAGCTTCTAAAATGTCCTTGGCAGCCACCCCTCGTAGGAAAGCTGTAGTGGTGGCTGTGGCTCTTGTGGAGTGAGGCCTGATATTTTCAGGAGTTGTCTTTCCATGAAAAGAGTAGCAGAAACAAATGCAATTTCCTATCCATTTTGAAATTGTCTGTTTGGAAATTGCTTTTCCTTGCACTCCAGTTGCATATGCTACAAAAAGTTGGTCAGTTTTTCTGCTGGTTTTAGTTCTGTCCAGATAGTAGCGTAGTTGTCTGTGTACATCCAAGGTGTGCAATAGTTTTTCCCCCCTGTTCTGTGGGTTAGGGAAGAACGTAGGCAAATGAATAGCTTGGTTCAAGGATACCCTGGATACCACCTTTGGCATGAAAGTAGGATTGGTTCTCAGACACACTATCCTGGTGAAAAATAAGGAAAGGCTGCACTGCCATTAGTGCCTGTAACTCGGATACTCTTCTTGTTGAAGTGATTGCTAGAAGGAAAGCAGTTTTCCAAGATAGGAACTGTAAGTCTGCTGATGCTGCTGGTTCAAAAGGGGGTAGTGTTAATTTTTCCAGCACAAAATTGAGATCCCATGTAGGCAGAGGAGGTTTCCTTGGAGGTTTTACATTTTTGATCCCTCTTAAAAATTGTCTGAGGAGAGGGTGAGAGAAGATAGGAGGGTCCATGTTGTACTCTGCTGAAATTGCTGAAGCATGAATCTTAATGGAAGAATAGGACAGGCCATTGTGGAAAAGTTCTAAGTATTCTAGGATGTGTGCTAGGTTTGCCAGTGTGACATTTGTACCCTTTTGATGCACTCCAAATGAGGAATCTCTTCCATTTAGCTGAGTATGTTTTTCTTGTGGAGGGTCTGCGAGCCTCCAGGATAATGTCCTTGACCCTCTGAGATAAAACAGTTTGGTTTTGTTTTAAGCAATTTTCCAGGCAGTTAGCTGCAGTGTTTTCAAGTTTGGATGCAGGGTCTTGTAGTTGTTCTGCGTTAGAAGTAAAGGCCATAGGGGTAGAGGCCATGAGTTCGTCAGAGACATGCTTCTCAGTAGTAGGCCAGTCTGGAGCTATCAGAATCACCTTTGGCTGTTCCTCCCTGATCTTCAGTAGAACTTTGTACATCAATGGGAGAGGTGGAAAAGCATACACTGTTAGGGCCTTCCAGCTGAAAGAGAGTGAGTCCAAGCTCCAGGTTTGTGGGTGGTATACTCTTGAGCAGAATTTGTTCAGTTGGTGGTTGAGTGGGGAGGCGAACAGGTCTATCTCTAGCATTCCCCATTTGTTTGTTATGATTTTGAAGATGTCTGGATGCAGCATCCATTCGTGAGCATCCGTGGTAGTTCTGCTTAAGCTGTCTGCTAGTGAATTCTCTTTTCCTGGTACGAATTTGGCCTGCAGTTGGATGTTGAGATTCAGGCCTAGGTTCCACAGATCCATTGCCATCCGGCATAGAGGGTAGGAATGCGTGCCTCCCTGTTTATGTACCACATGACTGTGGTATTGTCCGTCCTTATCAGCAGATGTCCTTGCTGGAGGAATGATTTGAATGCCTCGATTGCATGCTTCACTGCCAGCATCTCCTTTAGGTTTATGTGCAAATTCAGCTGGTCCTGAGACCATAGGCCTTGGATTCACTTGTCTTCCATGTGTGCTCCCCATCCTAGGTCTGAGGCGTCCGTGGTGATGGTGTGCCTTGGTTGTGGTTTGTTGAAAGGCAACCCTCTGTTGGTCTGGCAGGCCTGAGCCCACCAGAGGAATTCCTTTTTCAGGCATGGAATGATTGGTATCATGGTTTCTAGACTGTGCCTGTGTTGAGACCATACATTCCTTAGGTACCACTGTAATTTCCTCATATGCAGCCTGGCATGCGGGATCAAGATTATGCAGGATGCCATGTATCCCAGGGCCTGCAGGACTTTCCTTGCAGTAAGCTGAGTTTGTCTTATCAAAGCCATGAGGTAGACTGGGAGTTACTTTTGTTTTTCTTCTGTGAGAAAAGCCATTTGAGTTATTGTGTCCAGATCCACACCCAAAAATGTTATCCTTTGGGATGGCACTAGTCTTGACTTCTGGATGTTGACTGTGTATCCCAAGGCCTGTAACAGGTGTATGACATAGGCCAAATCCTTTATTAGTTTTGTCTTGTTGTCCGCTTGTATTAGGCAGTCGTCCAGGTATGGGTAGATTTGAATTCCCTGAAGCCTGCAATGTGCAATTACTGATGCCAGGCATTTCGTGAATACTCTGGGCGCAGTAGATAAGCCAAAGGGCAATGCTGAGAATTGATAATGCTCTGATCCTGCAAGAAATGTGAGGTGTCTTCTGCAATCTGGTCATATAGGGATGTGCAGGTATGCCTCCTTGAGATCTAGAGTCACCAGCCAAGACTCCTTGCCCAACATGGGAAGAAGTTGCTGTAGGGTCAGCATTTTGAATTTTGGCACAATGAGATATGTGTTTAGTGCGGACAAGTCGAGAATAGGCCTCCATTGGGTTTCTTTTCTTGGTACAAGGAATAGTCTGGAGTAAAATCCTTGGCCTTGTTCCATAGATGGTACCCTTTCTATTGCTTTCATCTGAAGTAAATTGTTGATTTGTCTTAGAGCCTCTGGCTTCTGGTTTGGTGGTAGGTTTGGCATTCCGCTCTTTTTTGGTAAAGTGTGGAAGTGAAACCGGTATCCTTTGTCTATTGTTTGCAATGTCCATTTGTCTTTTGTAATGCAATGCCAATTTTTCGAGAATAAAGCCAACTTTCCGCCCAAGGGTGCTTCCAGTTGTTCCCTGGTAGGCGGAATCAGAGCCAGGTCATTGTGTCTGTCCTGTGGAAGTGGATGTAGTTGCAGTTGTGGCAGTACTCCTCTGGTTGGCAGGTTGCCACTGACTATCCCTGTAGGCACCCTTTGATTGACCTCTGCCTCTTGGGCGTCTATTCCTGCCCCTCTGTGCTCTGGAGGTGTCTGGAAAGGACCAATTCTTTGAAGGCCAGTTCTGCTGACCCTCGGAGGTTGGACCTGCAGAAAATCCTTTACTGTTTGCACAGATTTTGCTTTTTCTTCCACTTTCTTTAGAATCTCCTGTGCAGGGGAGCCAAATAAAGTACAGTTTTGTACCTACCATAAATGTAGATGTTCGAAGATCCACATTGCTGCAGTCCTTACATATGGGTAGTCCGCTGTCCTCGGTCGGCCCGAATACCAAAGTATTAGGGCTGACGTCGGTCAAGGCGCTTAAAACTGACATCAGGACGTCAGGGTACAAAAGCGCATGACCGACGTCATATCCTCAGTCTTTTCTTGCCCCAGATGTCAGAAGGCCCTAACAAGAAAGGCCAAAGCCAAAAAACCAAATAACCAACCACCCCTGCACTAACCATATTTACAATATGTACAACACAAACCACACCACCACCTCTAACTACAGAGGGGAAGGAGGGAGGGTAAATTGGACTGCAGCAATGTGGATCTTCGAACATCTACATTTATGGTAGGTACAAAACTGTACTATGTTCTTCATCTCACATTGCTGCAGTCCTTACATATGGGTAGAATCCCAAAGCAGAGGTAAGGGAGGATGGCAAAACTATAAAGCATTAGGGGCTGCCAAGATGCCCTGTAAAATCGCAGTGGCAAATCCAGCCCTAGATTTAGAGTAAAGTGGAAGGTGGTAATGCTTAGAGAAAGTATGCACTGAACTCCAAGTAGCTGCTTCCAAAATATCTTTAGTAGCCACCCCTTAAAAAGCTGTAGAAGTGGCAGTAGCCCTAGTGGAATGAGGCCTAATCCCAGCTGGAATCTCCTTACCATGATGGGAATAACAGAAAGCAATAGAAAAACCAATCCACTTAGAAATAGTTTGTTTTGAAACAGGTTTGCCCGGAGAACCCAAAGCAAAAGAAACAAAACTGCTGAGACTGCCTGAACCCTTTAGTTCTGCTCAAATAATATCGCAACTGTCTGTGTATATCCAAAGTGTGCAAAATCCTCTCCCCTTTATTTTGGGGGTTTGCATAAAAAGTAGGCAAATGAATAGTTTGGTTTAAAGCCACACCAGAAACCACTTTAGGCATAAAAGAAGGGTTAGTACGCAAAGACACCCTATCCTTGTGAAAAATTAAGAAAGGCTCAACTGCCATAAGGGCCTGTAACTCAGAAACCCTTCTCGCAGAGGTAATGGCCAACAAAAAAGCAGTCTTCCATGATAAATATTTCAACTCTGCAGTTGCTGCAGGCTCGAAAGGTTGTAGAATGAGTTTCTCCAACACAAAATTGAGATCCCAAGCAGGAGTAGGAGCTCTACGTGGGGGTCTTATATTCTTTGCCCCTCTAAGGAATTGCTTAAACAAAGGATGAGAAAATAATGGTGGGTCACAGTCATAGTGAGCAGAAATTGCTGCAGCATGAACCTTTATAGAGGAGAAAGACAAACCTTTGTCCAATAACTCAGTAAGGTATTGTAGAGCAACACTTAAATTAGGTTTAGAAACATCAAAGTCCTTTGCTGTACTCCAAAATAAAAATCTCCTCCATTTATCCGCGTAAACTTTCCTTGTACTAGGCCTTCTGGCCTCCAAAATAACATTCAAAACTTGTTGTGGAAGCTGAGACCCTCCAGGGTTTAAAACAGAATATGCCAGGCTGTTAGATGTAGAGAGTGAAGTTTGACATTGAGTAAATGACTGTTCTCCTGAGACAGCAGGTGAGGAATCGAAGGCAAAGGCCATGGAGGCTCCCGTACCAGACTTCTCAGTAATGGGTACCAGTGCTGTCGAGGCCAATCCGAGCTATTAAAATCATGTTTGGCTTGTCCTGTCTGACCTTCAGGAGTACCTTTGGGAGGAGAGGCAGAGGTGGAAAGGCATACACGTGAAGATTGCTCCAATTGAATGAGAGAGCATCCACTTTCCAAGCTGTTGAATGAAACCTTTTTGTGCAAAACTTTGGCAGCTGGTAATTTAGTGGAGAAGCGAACAGATCTATGTCTGGAGTTCCCCATAACACTGTCAATCTCTGAAATACATGAGGATCCAATTTCCACTCGTGGGGATCCATAATTTGTCTGCTCAACACATCTGCTAAGGAGTTCTGTGCTCCTGGCAGAAACCTTGCCTGAAGATTTAGCTGTAAACTGAGAGCAGTCTCCCACAAAATCATTGCTTGTCTGCATAGAGGATATGAATCGTCCCCTTGCTTGTTGATGTACCACATGACAGTTGTGTTGTCTGTTTGAATCAACACCTGCCCTGGAAGAAGTAAATCCTTGAAAGCTATCAATGCAAATTGGACTGCTAACATCTCCTTCAAGTTGATATGTAAATGTTGAAGTCTGGCAGGCCACGTGTCTTGTACCCATTTTCCATTTAGATGAGCTCCCCAAGCTTTGTCTGAGGCATCTGTCGTTAGAATCTGACTCGCCTCTGGTCGGGTCACAGAGTCCCTTGTTTAGGTGACATTCCTGAGCCCACCACAAAAATTCCCTTTGAATGCAAGGTATTATCTGAATGACAGTGTCCATATCTTGGCAGTGCTGCGTCCATACATTTTTGAGATACCATTGTAGCTTCCTCATATGCAGTTTGGCATTGGGAAGTACCAGAATACAAGATGCCATGAACCCCAAGGCTTGTAGGACTGTCCTTACAGTCAGCCTGGACTGACGAGACAATTGGTGAAAGTAAAGAGAAAGATTCTTTTGTTTGTCCGGGGTCAAAAAGGCCATCTGGGATGCTGTATTCAGTCTCACACCCAGAAAGCACATGTCCTGAGAGGGTACTAGACTGGACTTTATTTCGTTCACAGAATACCCCAGGCATCTTAACACTGCCATCACATACTGTAAATGATGAAGTTCGTCCTTTCCTTGGGCCAGAATCAGGCAATCGTCCAAATAAGGATAGATTTGTATTCCTCTTAGCCTGAAGAAAGCTACCACTGGAGCCAGAACCTTCGTGAACACTCCGGGCGCAGTAGATAAGCCAAAGGGCAATGCAGAGAACTGATAATGAGAAGTCCCAGCCCGAAAACGCAGATACTTCCTGCAACTGAGCCCGATAGGAACATGAAGGTAGGCCTCCTTGAGATCCAGAGTCACCATCCAGTGATCTTTGCCCAGCAGAGGTAAAAGCTGTTGTAACGTCAACATTTTGAACTTGGGAATGTCCAGATATGTGTTGAGGATAGATAAATCCAAAATTGGTCTCCACGTGTTCCCTTTCTTTGGTACTAGAAACAGGCGAGAATAAAATCCTAGGCCCACTTCTGGCAGAGGGACCGGTTGTATGGCCCCTATTTGAAGTAGTAGAGAAATTTGTTTGTGAGCCTCTAGTCTTAGCTGAGGAGGAACGTCTGGCATGCCTTTGAAAGGAGGCAAGGTATGGAAATAAAACTTGTAACCGTGGTGTATGATATCCAGTACCCATTTGTCTTGGGTAATCAAAATCCAATTTTCCTTGAAGAGTGCCAACCTTCCTCCCAAAGGTGCTGCCAGGCAAGCAGGATCTGGCAGCTGAAAAAGTAGGTCATTGGGCCTGTTTACGAAAGGACTGGCCCCTGCCCTCACCCGAAGATTGTGCAGGTGAACTCCCTGTTCTAGGTCTGAAAGAACTCTGAGCCCTGCCCCTACCATGTCTAGATCTACCCCTAGACTGAGAATCATAAGAAGGATACGTCCACCCCTTAGCAGGCCAATTCCTACTAAACTTTGGAGGCTGAACTTGCAAAAAATCTTTAACAGCCTGCATAGACTTAGCCTTGTCTTCCATTTTCTTCAAGACTGACTCCACAGGTGAACCAAACAACACATCAGACTGCAAAGGAGCATCCAAAATCCTTGTCTTAACATGGTCAGATAAATTCTGATCCTTTAGCCAGGCGTGCCTGCGAAGAACTGAACCAGTGGCAGCCACCCTAGACGAGGCCTGCACAGCATCAAAACCACATTGTAATGAATGCTTACCCACCTGTTCAGAGACATGCACCAAATCTTGTAATTCTTTACACTCAATGCCTTCCGCCAGAGCATCCACCTTAGACCTCAATTGAGAAAGAAGAAAGTTTTGATATTTCAGCATATGAAACTGGCAATTCAAAGCCCTCATAGCTAAGGTAGAAGATGTATAGACCTTCTTTCCCCATCTATCCAAAGCTCTGGCCTCTTTATCTAGAGGAACTGGATTTTTTACAACAGAGGCCTTGACACCCTTAGGTCCCTGACTAATAGTTTCTGGGTCCGCCCTAGGACTCTTATAAAGATATTTATGAGCCTCAGGCACCCTGTAATACCTATCCGGTTTAACAGGCGCAGGAGGCAGAGAATCAGGATTAAGTGAAGCCTCTGAAAATACATCTTCCACAACATCCAGAACAGGGGGTATAGCAAAGGGCCTATGTTGAGGTAAAAGCAAAAATTCCCTAAGCCTCTTCCGAGAATCAGAGAAGTCCTGACCTTCCCACTTAAAATGTTCCCTCATAGAATGAAGTGTCTCTGAAAAAGAAAAATCCTCTGGAGGAGAAGCAGAAGGAGTGGAATCGTCTGCATCAGAATCAGAATAAGGAGAGTACTCCTGCAAGTCTTCAGCCGAAGACTCTGAAACATCCGAAGCCTGCTCAAAACTTCCCAACTCTGGCTCCACCCTAGGCCTCTTATCAGGAGGGGGCAAAGAACCTCTAATCAGAGTAACCAAAAAAGTGCAGGAAAACAAAGTAAACCAAATCAACCAAGCTGGAACAGCAAGTAATGACCTCCAAAAATAGCATATCAAAAATGTATTTATCCGCTTTCGTCCACAAGACTTCATCAGAATACAGAAAATAAAACAATGCCAGTCTTAAATAGTTAAAACATAATTAAAAAAACAACACACCCTAAATTGAATAATGACTATTGCAGTTTGTGCTTAAAGCACCAGTATAATTTTCACAACAAGTGAAGAGAAACACTGCCCTTATCCTTATTAATTTTCAATTTACGAGGTTTCAAAAAACATTTAATGTTAATAAAATCATTGATCCCCGGGGGGCAATCGGATCGCAACCTGATCTGCCAACTAGTTTCTCTCTGCATCAAGTAATTCTTAAAATCACCATCTCTTAGGTCCTTATGACAGACCTCAAGAACAGAAAACAGAAACTTTTTGAAATTTGGACATTTTGTAGAATGTTTGTATAAGGCGTTGGTAGCATCACATTTTTTAATGCCATATATATGTTCTCTCATCCTAACCTTCAGTTGTCTAGTTGTCATACCAACATAATAAGCATTACATGAACATAGGGCAATATATACAACACCTTTGGTGCAGCAATCGACATAACCAGGAACTGTATAAGTTCTATCAAAAGAAGCCACTGTAACAAAGGGTCCTAGGGAAATGTATCTGCACGTGTTGCAACAATTGCAACAGTGCATACCCCTCTTCCTCGTAAGTGCTATGTTTTCCTTTTTATCCTTAGTGTCACCATGTTCTAAAATCTTTTTGATATTAAAATCATTTCTTTGCACAAAAAGAGGTTGGTCGCCTAAAACGCTAAAGATGTCAGAATTCCCTCTAATAACCCTCCAATTCTTTAACAAATTCTTGATACGATAACTATCAGAGCTCATTCGTAATGAACATACCAAGTTGGCGTTAACATGTCGGTTGTTCCCCTTCTCCAAAATCAAACAAGCTTCGCCGGGGGTAATGTTTAATAAAGGCGGATAGTGTGTATCACGTTTACTCAAAATCTCACCAGCAGTTTGCTCCAGCATTACTTTATCATACCCCCTTTCTACAAATAATGATGTAATAAAGTGAAACTCAACCTTCAAATCACTCAACTTTGAAGTCATGCGACTGGCTCTAATATATTGCCCTCTTGGAATATTGTTAATTACGTGCCTAGGGTGCCCACTGTTAAAGTGGAGGTACCCGTTGCTGAATGTCTTTTTTCTAAAGATTCGACTGTGAAATCATAGCACTTACGAGGAAGAGGGGTATGCACTGTTGCAATTGTTGCAACATGTGCAGATACATTTCCCTAGGACCCTTTGTTACAGTGGCTTCTTTTGATAGAACTTATACAGTTCCTGGTTATGTCGATTGCTGCACCAAAGGTGTTGTATATATTGCCCTATGTTCATCATGTAATGCTTATTATGTTGGTATGACAACTAGACAACTGAAGGTTAGGATGAGAGAACATATATATGGCATTAAAAAATGTGATGCTACCAACGCCTTATACAAACATTCTACAAAATGTCCAAATTTCAAAAAGTTTCTGTTTTCTGTTCTTGAGGTCTGTCATAAGGACCTAAGAGATGGTGATTTTAAGAATTACTTGATGCAGAGAGAAACTAGTTGGCAGATCAGGTTGCGATCCGATTGCCCCCCCGGGGATCAATGATTTTATTAACATTAAATGTTTTTTGAAATATCGTAAATTGAAAATTAATAAGGATAAGGGCAGTGTTTCTCTTCACTTGTTGTGAAAATTATACTGGTGCTTTAAGCACAAACTGCAATAGTCATTATTCAATTTAGGGTGTGTTGTTTTTTTAATTATGTTTTAACTATTTAAGACTGGCATTGTTTTATTTTCTGTATTCTGATGAAGTCTTGTGGACGAAAGCGGATAAATAAATTTTTGATACGCTATTTTTGGAGGTCATTACTTGCTGTTCCAGCTTGGTTGATTTGGTTTACTCTAATCAGAGTAATCAAATCTTCTGCCATTTTAAGCATGTGCTTCTTAGGCACAGACCCTGCTGAACTAGGAGTTACACCAACAGAAGCTAAACCTGGCCAGCCTCTGGGAGAAGCCTTGGAAACAGGAGAGGGCCTAACCACCCTAGGAAGGGAGGGGAGTACAGTAACCTGAGAAGCCCCTTCAGCCTGACCTGCCTCTAGAGAGGCCACATCCTGCAAAATCAAAGTCTCCCCCCGAGACTCCAGAGAAGTCTCCGTCGGAACCACCGGTTCCACTGAAGCCTCTAAAGAACCGGCATCCGGAACGGACGACTCATCTTGCCTGGGTTTACCTGTTTTGTCTTTGCGCTTCTTCGTAGAAGCGGGCGCCGGAGAGTACAACGGCATATTATAATTGCACCGCCATCAAGACCAGCCTAGCACAATCTAACCTTCGCTTAATAGTGCGCTTATTGAATCTAGCACAAAAGCGACACCCAACAACGTCGTGCTCAGGCCCCAAACAAGGAATGCACAAAGAATGATAATCCCTATGCGGTATCTGTTTCCCACAAGAAATACAGTTATTCACTTTTTCTGACATCCTTAATACACTGAGGCAAGAAAAAACCAAAATATTCCCCAACGGGGTACTTAGCCAACTTGGATTCGGTCTGAAACTCCTAACTCGAAAAATTTCAGAACGCCGAACGGCACTTGCAACGCTGCTTCTGCATCGGACCATGCGGCAAAAAAGACTGAGGATATGACGTCGGTCATGCGCTTTTGTACCCTGACGTCCTGATGTCAGTTTTAAGCGCCTTGACCGACGTCAGCCTAATACTTTGGTATTCGGGCCGACCGAGGACAGCGGACTACCCATATGTAAGGACTGCAGCAATGTGAGATGAAGAACATACTTTGTTTCTCCAATGGAGCATCTAGGAGTTTAGCCTTGACATGGTCTGGCAAGGATTGCTCTTTTAGCCAGGCATGCCTTCGAATTACTGCTCCAGTCATAGCTGATCTAAATGAAGCCTCCAGTGCATCATAGCCACATTTTAAGAAATGATTACTGACCTGCTGAGAGCTGTGTACCAAATCCTGAAGGGACTTACGGTCTAAAGGTTCAAAAGAAGAAAGCTTTTTATTCAGCTGATCTAACAAATATTCCTGGTACTGTATCATATGGAATTGACAGTTTAATGCCCTGGCAGAAAGAGTAGCAGATGTATAAACCTTTTTTCCCCCATCTCTCTAATGCACTTGACTCTGTCAGAGGGTAGGGGGTTTTTGGCAGTGGCAGCTGCAACACCTTTTGGGCCCTGAGAAATAGTTTCTGGGTCTGTAGCATGGGCTTTATACAAGTGAAAGTGAGAATCCGGGACCCTGTAATATCTGTCAGGTTTGGCAAGGACCGGGGGAAGAGAATCAGGGGCAGAACTGACATCATTATATGCATCATCAACTACAGTTAGCACAGGTATGTCTAAAGGCCTATGCTGTGGCAAGTGTAAAAAGGTCCTTAGTCTTTTTCTAGAATCAGAGAAATCCTGACCCTGCCATTGAAAGTGTTCCCTCATTGAGTGTAAAGTCTCCCCAAAGGAAAATTCTTCTGGAGGGGAGGCAGAAGGAATAGAGTCTTCTGCATCTGAATCCTCATAAGGTGAGTATGGCCCTTTCTGATGGTCTGATAAATCAGATCCATCCGAGGAGTAATCAGAGGAGAGAGGTTCAGGGGGTTCAGTCCTAGGCCTTTTGTCAGGAGGAGGTTGAGAGGCCCTGTCTGGGTGAGGTTGGGAACCCCTAATCAGAGATATAAGGTCCTCAGCAAGGCTGAGAATCTGAGAACTTGAGGAAGGTCTCAGAGGTAGATTTTGCAGGTAAAGCCTTTGAAATTTTAGCTGCTTTAGCCCTGGAGAAGGCCTTAATAGACATAGAAGCAGGGGGTCTAGCTGCCCCACGTGCAGGTGTAGAAATGTCCAAAGGGATGGTGTCGGACAATTCTTGTGCGCTTGCTTCTTCGGTAGGGATTTCTGTAGCCAACTCAGCCGGGGCCTCTCTGGCCTCGGTTGTCGGAGGTATGATTTCGGCAGAAGTAAGAACCGAGGACTCTGTTTCAGCCGAAACAGAGACACTCACGGTAGGCCTGACCATGGTTTCAGCCGAAACCGCGGGCCGCAAGTGTCGGTCCTTTTCCATGAGTTTTTTGGCTAAATGTGTAGTCAGAGTCTCCGAAGGCATTTTATATGCAAAAGCGGATCCAAAAAACTCTTCTGCAAACTCCTACCGATGTCTAAGAGTCCGTCGGTTGAAGGAGGCACAGGCTAAACAAGCTGATACGTCGTGGTCTGGGCCTAAGCAAGGAAGGCAGTAAGAATGGAAATCCTTATGAGGTATTTGTTTCCCACAAGTTAAACAATTATTTACTTTGTCTGACATTGGCTGAGGCAAGAAAGAGTCCCCAACGGGGTACTTAGCTTTTTTAGAAGTCTTCGGTAGCTGAAATCTCTGGATCTGACCGACCGGCACTTGCGAAAGTACAGTTTTGTACCTACCATAAATGTAGATGTCCGAGAGGTATGCATCTGCAGTCCTTACAAATGGGATGTCCTGTCCTCAGGCAGCCCTTCGGTCGGCCGGATTCCAAAGTCTGGGTCTGGCCTCGGCTGATGTCGCACTTCACCCGACGTCATAGCTGCAGTTCTTCGGGTATAAAGTTATCAGCCGACGCCATTTTCCTCAGTGTTTCTTGCCCCAGGTGCCCTCTAGGAAGGCTAAATTTGGATATGTGTAAAAGTTTCCAAATAACAGAGAGCAAATAAAAATAAACATGTATGTACATATATACAAACAAATACACCATAATAGATTTCCCCCAGCTAGCTAGAAGATGAGTAAATACCCTAGGAGTACCACAGAGGGGAAGGAGGGAGGGTAATCCTGACTGCAGATGCATACCTCTCGGACATCTACATTTATGGTAGGTACAAAACTGTACTATGTCCTTCAAGGATGCATCTGCAGTCCTTACAAATGGGTAGAATACCATAGCCAAACTGGGGGAGGAGGTAATAATAAGATTATGGTGTAGTTAGGATCCCTTGCAAAACAGCAGTGGCAAAACCTGCTCGGGATCTGGAGTATAAGGGTAAATTATAATGCTTGGCAAATGTATGCACGGAGCTCCAAGTAGCAGCCTCTAAAATGTCTTTGGTAGCCACTCCTCGTAAAAAGGCTGTGGTAGTGGCTGTAGCCCTTGTAGAGTGAGGTCTGATGTCTTCTGGAGTTTTCTTTCCATGGTAAGAGTAACAAAATCTAATGCAATTTCCTATCCACTTAGAGATTGTCTGTTTCGAAATTGCTTTTCCTTCCATTCCTGTTGCATATGCTACCAGTAGTTGGCCAGTTTTTCTATTATTCTTGGTCCTGTCCAGGTAGTAGCGTAATTGTCTATGTACATCCAAGGTATGCAACAGTCTTTCTCCCCTGTTCTGTGGGTTGGGGAAGAATGTAGGCAGGTGGATAGCTTGGTTCAAAGATACCCTGGAGACCACCTTTGGCATAAAAGTAGGATTAGTTCTCATGGACACTATCTTGATGGAAAACCAGGAAGGGCTGTACTGCCATTAATGCCTGTAGTTCAGAAACCCTTCGTGCTGAAGGGATTGCAAGCAGGAAAGCAGTTTTCCATGATAAGTACTGTAATTCTGCTGTTGCTGCTGGCTCAAAAGGAGGTAGTGTCAACTTTTCTAGCACAAAGTTCAAGTCCCATGCTGGCAATGGTGGCTTTCTTGGTGGTTTTACATTTTTAATTCCTCTCAGAAACTGCCTGAGCAGAGGATGTGAGAAGACTGGAGGATCCAAGTTGTATTCTGCTGAAATAGCTGATGCATGAATCTTAATGGAAGAATAGGACAGGCGATTGTGGAAGAGCTCTGCCAAGTATTCCAGGATGTTAGCTATGTTTACCAGTGACACATTTTCTCCTTTTGCAGTACTCCAAATAAAATATCTTTTCCATTTTGCTGAATAATTTTTTTTTTTGTTGAGGGTCTGCGAGCCTCCAAGATAATGTCTTTAACCCTTTGAGATAATTCTGGGTTATTTGTTCTTAAGCAATGTTCCAGGCAGCCAGCTGCAGTGTTTTTAGGTTTGGATGCAGGGTTTTGAAGTTGTTCTGTGTTAGCAGCAAGGGAACTAGGGGCAGAGGCCATATTTGTTCCAGAGACATACTCCTCAGTAATGGGTACCAATGTTGCCTTGGCCAGCCTGGAGCTATCAGGATGATCCTTGGACGGTCTTCTTTGATCTTCAGTAGCACCTTGTGCATCAAAGGAAGAGGTGGGAATGCATATGCTGTCAGGTTTTTCCAACTGAAATATAGGGAGTCCACCTTCCAAGCAAGTGGGTGGTACGTCCTCGTGCAGAATTTCTTCAGTTGGTGATTGTGTGGGGATGCAAATAAGTCTATTTCTGGTAGTCCCCATTTTCCTGTAATGGTTTTGAAGATGTCCGGATGCAGCATCCATTCGTGGGCATCCGTGGTAGTTCTGCTTAGGATGTCTGCTAGAATATTTTCTTTTCCTGGCACAAAAATTGCTTGTAACTGAATGTTGAAGCTCAGGGCCACGTTCCATAGGTCCATTGCCATCCGGCATAGAGGGTATGAATGTGTGCCTCCCTGCTTGTTGATGTACCACATGACTGTGGTGTTGTCCGTCCTTATCAACAGTTGACCCTGTTGAAGGAATGGTCTGAATGTCTGGATTGCCAGTTTTACTGCCAGAATTTCCTTTTGATTTGTGCTGTGGAAGGGCAGTCCTTTGTTTGATTGACAGGCCTGAGCCCACCATTGGAATTCTTGCTTCAGGCATGGAATTTATTGGAATTTGGGTTTCTAGGCTGTGCTTGTGCTGAGACCATAAATTCCTCAGGTACCACTGTAGTTTTCTCATGTGTAGTCTGGCATGTGGAATCAATATTATGCAGGATGCCATGTAACCCAGGGCTTGCAGGACTTTTCTTGCTGTTAGCTGGTTCTGCTTTGTTAATGCCATGAAGTAGAGAGGGAGTTGCTCCTGTTTTTCTACTGTTAGGAATGCCATCTGCTTTGATGTGTCCAGCTCTGCACCCAAAAAGGTTATCCTTTGGGATGGTATCAGCCTTGACTTTTTTACACTGACTGTGTATCCCAGGACTTGCAGTACATGAATGACCCTTTCCAAGTCTTTTGTTAATTTGTTTTTGTTGTCCGCTTGTATCAGGCAGTCGTCCAGGTAAGGGTAAATTTGAATTCCCTGAAGCCTGCAATGAGCAATTACTGATGCCAGGCATTTCGTGAATACTCTGGGCGCAGTAGATAAGCCAAAGGGCAATGCTGAGAATTGATAATGCTCTGATCCTGCAAGAAATCTGAGGTATCTTCTGCAATTTGGTCGTATGGGGACGTGCAGGTATGCCTCCTTGAGATCTAGAGTTACCAGCCAAGACCCCTTGCCCAGCATGGGAAGAAGTTGCTGTAGGGTCAGCATTTTGAATTTTGGTACAATGAGGTATGTGTTTAAAGCGGACAGGTCGAGAATAGGTCTCCATTGGTTTTCTTTTCTTGGTACCAGGAAGAGTCTGGAGTAAAATCCTTGTCCTTGTTCCATAGATGGTACCCTTTCTACAGCTCTCATCCTTAGTGAGTTACTTGTTGTAGAGCTTCTGTCTTCTGATTTGGAGGTAGGTTTGGCATTCCTCTCTTCCTTGGTAGAGTATGGAAGTGAAACCTGTAACCTTGGTCTATTGTCTGTAAAATCCATTTGTCTCCTGTGATGTAATGCCAGTTTACTGAAAATAAGGCTAGCTTCCCGCCTAAGGGTGCTTCTATTTGTTCCCTGGTAGGCGGTGCCAGAGCCAAGTCACTGTGATTGTCCTGTGGAAGTGGTGGTGGCTGGATCTGTGGCTGTACCTCGCTGGTTGTTAGCCTGCCACTGACGTCCCCTGTAGGCACCTCTGGATTGACCCCTGCCTCTTGAGTGCCTATTCCTGCCTCTCTGAGCTCTGGAGGTGTCTGGAAAGGACCAATTCTTGGAAGGCCAGTTCCTGCTAAACCTTGGAGGCTGGATCTGTAAGAAATCCTTGACTGTCTGGACAGATTTTGCTTTCTCTTCCACCTTCTTGAGCACCTGTTGTGCAGGGGAGCCAAACAAATTGAGCTTATCCATGGGAGCATCTAGGAGCTTTGATTTGACATGGTCTGGTAAGGACTGCTCCTTTAACCATGCATGTCTTCTGATCACTGTACCAGTCATGGCTGATCTAAAGGAAGCCTCCAGTGCATCATAGCCGCATTTTAAAGAATGATTACTGACCTGCTGAATGTTATGTACCATTTCCTGAACAGATTTTTTGTCTAATGGTTCATCCGAGGACAGAGTTTTAGTTAACTGTTCTAACAAATTCCTGATACTGAATCATGTGGAATTGACAGTTCAAGGCTCTAGCTGAAAGAGTAGCAGAAGTGTAAACTTTTTTACCCCATCTCTCTAAGGCCCTAGATTCCCTTTCAGAGGGGAGGGGGTTTTTGGCAGAGGTAGCTGCTACAGCTTTGGGTCCCTGGGAGATAGTTTCGGGATCTGCAAGAGGAGCCTTATACAAATGATAATGTGTGTCCGGAACCCTGTAGTACCTATCGGGCTTAGCAGGGGCCGGAGGAAGAGAATCAGGAGCAGTACAAGCATCATTAAATGCATCATCCACAACAGTAAGTACTGGAGGAATGGCTAAAGGCCTATGCTGTGGCAAATGCAGAAAGGTTCTAAGCCTTTTCCTAGAGTCTGTAAAATCCTGGCCCTGCCATTGAAATTGTTCGCTCATAGCATGCAAGGTTTCCCCAAAGGAAAAATCCTGAGGCAGAAGGAATGGACTCTTCTGCATCAGAGTCCTCATAAGGAGAAAAAGGGCCCTCTGGAGGGTTTGAATTATCTGATTCATCAGAGGAGTCATCTGTAGAAACTGGCTCAGGGGGCTCTGCTCTAGGCCTCTTCTCTGGAGGTGGGTGAGAGGCCCTGGCTGGGTGAGGTTGGGATCCCCGGATCAAAGAAATAAGATCCTCTGCAAAACTAAGCATTTGTGAACTAGAGCTAGGCCTGTGAGAGGTGGTCTTAGCAGGCACAGTTTTGGTAGATTTTGCTGCTTTAGCCCTGGCAAAGGCCTTAATCGACATGGATGCAGGTGGCCTAGCAGCTCCACGTGCAGGGGTAGAAATATCCAAAGGGATAGTATCAGATAAATCCTGTGAAACTGCAAGAGCGGGTGGGATTTCAGAAGCAGATTCCACCATGCTGGATGAGGCCTCGGTAGGAGGAACGCTTTCGGCCGAAGGAAGAACCGTGGACTCTGTTTCAGCCGAAACAGAAACACTCGTGGTTGGCTTAACCGCGGTTTCGGCCGAAACCGCGGACCGCGAGTGTCGGTCCTTTTCCTTGCGCTTTTTAGATATTTGCGTACTCTGAGTATCCGACGGCATAATGTAAGCAAAATCGGAGCCGAAAAACTCCTCAGCAAATTCCGACAGACGTCTAAGCGTCTGCCGGTTGAAAGAAGCACAGGCTAGACAAGCTGCTACGTCGTGGTCTGGGCCTAGACAAGGTAAGCAGTAAGAGTGGAAATCTTTATGAGGTATTTGTTTCCCACAAGTTAAACAGTTATTCACTTTTTCTGACATCGGCTGAGACAAGAAAGAGTCCCCAACGGGGTACTTAGCTTTTTTGAAGTCTTCGGTACTTTTTTGAAGCCTTCGGTAGTAGTAATCTCTGGTTCTGACCGACCGACACTTGCGAACAGCTTCTGCTTCGGGCGCCACGCGGCAAGAAAGACTGAGGAAAATGGCGTCGGCTGATACCTTTATACCCGAAGAACTGCAGCTATGACGTTGGGTGAAGTGCGACATCAGCAGAGGCCAGACGCAGACTTTGGAATCCGGCCGACCGAAGGGCTGCCTGAGGACAGGACAACCCATTTGTAAGGACTGCAGATGCATCCTTGAAGGACATCAGCTTCTGCTTTGGGCACCGCGCGGCAAGAAAGACTGGGGAAAATGGCGTCGGCTGATGCCTTTATACCCCAGAAGCTCTGACGTCGGGGAAAGTGCGACATCAGCAGAGGCCAGACCCAGACTTTGGAATCCGGCCGACCGAAGGGCTGCCTGAGGCAGGACAACCCATATGTTATGACTGCAGATGCATCCTAGAAGGACATCAGTATAGTTGTGCACACTTACCATAAATGTAGATGTTTGCGTGTATTCACTGTTGCAGTCATCACATTTGGGTTATCTGCTTGCAGTAGCCCTCAGTTGTCTTGATTATCAAAGTATTGGGTCCTGCGTCAGTTGCTGTCATCTTCCGTGACATCAGGTAGTCAGGGGTATAAAGCATGCAGCAGACGCCATAATGGGAAGCAATTATATACATACATATATATATATATATATATATATATATATATACACACACACATATATATATATATATATTATACATGCACACATACACATACATACACATACATACACATTCATATATATAGCACATACACATTCATATCTATATATATATATATATATATATATATATATATATATATATATATATATATATATATATATCACACACAAGGTTATACCTCTAACAAAAAAGCAAATGCACCAAAAAGCTTTTAAGCATAGTAAAAGGAGAGTACAGGTATAGCCAAAAAAAAGACAGGGAGCTGAAGGGAGGGAGGGATTACCCCAAATATAACGACTGCAACAGTGAAACACTAAGAACATCTGCACAATGTTCTTCCTGTTTCAATGTTGCAGTCATCACATTTGGGTAGATTCCCAAAGGTAAGGAAGGGAGGAGAAATTTATATAGCATTAGGACCAGCTATAAGGCCCTGGCAAGACTGCAGTGGCAAAGCCAGCTCTGGATTTAGAGAAAAATGGTAAATGGTAATCCTTGGTGAAAGTATGTACAGAACTCCAAGTAACAGCTTCCAGGACGTCCCTTGTACGGACACCTCAGAAAGGCTGTAGAGGTAGATGCAGCCCTGGTTGAAAGGGGATCTAATCCCCTGTGGTATAGGTTTTCCATGGTGCTTATAGCAGAAATGAATGCAACTGGCCTATCCATTTAGAAACGGTTAGCTTTGAAATAGCCTTCCCCTCTGCCCCTGCAGCAAATGCCACCAGCAGTTGGTCAGATTTCCTTTGAGGTTTAGTCCTATCCAAGTAAAATCTTAATTGTCTGTGCACATCTAAGGAGTGCAGTATCTGTTCCCCTTTATTCTGTGGATTAGAAAAGAATGTTGGCAAATGAATGGATTGATTAAGAGCCACACTGGATACCACCTTGGGCATGAAGGTGGGATTGGTCCTGAGGGACACCCTGTCCGCATGAAAGTTGATGAAAGGCTCCACTGCCATAATGGCCTGTAATTTGGATATCCTTCTTGCTGAAGTGATTGCTAAAAGGAAGGCTGTTTCCCAAGAAAGGAATTTTAAATTTGCACTTGCAGCTGGCTCAAAAGTAGGAAGAGCGAGTTTTTCCAATACAAAGTTAAGGTCCGAGGCTGGAGTTGGAACTTTCCTGGGTGGTCTTAAGTTTTGTCCCCTCAGGAACTGCTTGAGCAGTGGATGAGAGAAGAGGGGTGGTTCTGTGTTTTAATAACCTAAAATCGCTGAGGCATGAATTTTGGAGTATGAAAAGGAAAGGCCCTTGTGAAACCTCTTAAGTACTGAAGAATCGGAGGTAAATTGGGTGCTGCTGTGCCTATCCCATGAGTTTGGTTCCAGGCATAGAATCTCTTCCATTCTTCAGCATAAGATTTTCTAGTAACCAGGATAAACCACAAAACCAAAGATGAAGAACGAGGTCGGACCCAAAATGGAATTTATTGCAGAACAGCAGCACAACACAATAGATTTACCTAGGTTTCGTCCTAAATGGACTTCTTCAGAATAAAAATCAAACATAAAAAAATCACTTTAGTAAACACAAACCCCACCCAAATCATTAACCTTTAAATTATCCTATCCAATAAAAGACTGATTAAAAAAACAGCATCCAATGAATGAAAATAATAACAGTGAATACTAAATGTAAATGAATATAATTTTCACATACAACATATAAACAAACAACTAAATAAACTACAATGTGTACTTGAAAACATCAATATATTATCCCAAAATATGTTTGAGCTTAAGTACAGGCTTAATTGTGCAACAGTCATTCAACCCAGGGTGACAATGCGCATCCAATCTAAGTTGCCATCTAAGCTCACATAAATCTAAATGCACCTCTAAAGTTCTACCCTGTAAGTCATACTTGATTTATTGCAATACACAAAATTTAAAAAAAATGTTCCGAACAATTGGAGATACGCCTAGCTAAAGCATTAGTCAATTTTAAATGCTTAATGTCTAATAAATGCTCTCTAACCCTTTCTCTAAAAAACCGACAGGTTTTCCCCACATAAAAGGCAGGGCATACTTGACACTTGGCCATATAAACCACATTTTTCGTGTAACAATCAAAATGGCCTGTAATATAAATGTGATGTTGATTGAGTGTCAAAGTACTGCCTGTTACCAATATATGTATATATTTGGTGGGTTTAAGTTTAGTTGAGTTTTTTTTATGTTGTAGGTAGGTACAGGAGAAAAAGAGAAGGCAGTGGGGAGATTACTAGTTGAAAGTGTGGATTGGAGGGGAGGGGGTTGTGTTGTTTAGCTAGTGATAGTATGGTTTGGGTGAAGTGTGTGTTGAACGAGGTAGCAATATTTTCTGAGGAGTGAGGGATGTTAGGAGGAGGAGTACTGACTTTACCTGGGTGGAGGATGGAGTTTATGGAGGACCAGAATTGTTTGTTGCTGTGTTGTGAGGCATCTAGGGCAGACTGGTAGTATTGGAATTTTCCCTGTTATTAGCTTTTTGCCTCTATTGCGTAGTTCTAGGAATTTGTCTAGCTGAGGCGGTTTTGTGCCAGTGCTCCCAGGCTTTATCCCCTGTTTTTCATTTCTGACTTAGTGGTTTTCTGTAGCCATTGGGAGGGTTGTGCTTTGGTTCTGGAAAATCTTATGGGGGCATGGTAATTAAGGATGTTCAGGAAGGTAGTATCAAAAAATTAAACTGCGTCATCTAGACTAAGGTACTTTAGAGGATGCCAGTTACATTCTTTGAGGGATGAGATGAATGTGAGTGGGTTAAAGTTTGTTTTTTTTTACGTATTTGACGGTAGATGACAGGTTTAGCTTGGTATATGTATTTTTTGAGTAGGAATGTTGGGGAGTGATCACTGAGGCTATCGGATAAGCAGCCTGTTATATATGACTGGGGGCTCTTACTGACTAGTATCCAATCCAGGGTAGTGTGCTTGCTGGAGTTATTTATTTATCCTGGTTGGTGACTGGACTAGTTGGGAGAAGCCATGAAGGTGTACATGATGGGTTGGATTGTTGCCAGAACAGGATTGCCAGTCAATATTGAAATCACCTAAGATGATAGTTTCTTGGGGGAGATGGTGGGTAGACCAGCTGAGGAGGTTCAGTGGAGGGATGTTTTGGCCAGGTGGGAAGTAGCATCCAATTATGTTGATGGTTTTGTTTTGGTTAATTTTGAGGTTGGGATATATTTCTTCATTGCCTATTTCTGGAGCTGATGATTTTAATATCTGGATGTTTAGATGCTGTTTAAATATTACAGCTACACCACCTCCTTTTTTTGTTTAGCTGGTCTACTCTTAGTATGCCGTAACCCGTAGGGAGTATTTGCTCACTGGTAATGTGAGGTTTTAGCCAGGTTTCTGTCAGGATGACTATATCTGGGGAGTACAAGTCTATGGTGGCATGGAGTTCATGGACTTTGTTGGATATACTTCTAATATTTAGGCTTAGTAGAAGGAAGTCACTTGGCTTTCTATTGGCTGTAATATGGGTGAAGTTGTGGTTTCTAGTCTGATTATGTGGATTTGGGTTGGAGATGGTAGGGCCAGGGTTGGGGTGGATGTCTCCACTTAGGACTAGTTTTGATATGCATGAGATTATTAGTTCTCAATTTTGGAATGCGTTTGTTTATAAGGGAAACTATGATTGTGCTCTGAGTAATTGGTATGGTGGGAGGGTTACTATGTTAAATTGTAGGGATTGCTTTATATTTGAGTAATATAGTTGGTAGAATATGTGGGGGGTGCATAGGGATGGTTCTTAAGCTGGTGGGAGGGGAGCTGAGTGTGGGTGAGACATGAGTGGTGGTGTGAGTAGTAGTACAGTGGTAGTGGTAGAGTGGGGGAATGATGGAGGTTTGGTATGCAGAGAGAGTGATATGCAAGTAGAGTGCATGCAGTGAGCATAGGAAAGGTATGCTTGTACATCTTAGTTGAGGTGGTGTGACAGTAGTGGGAAGATGGAGGAGATGGTGTTGGGTTAGCGCTGTGGTTGGCTATTGGAAAGATGGGAGGGGTTTGAGTGCAATAAAGGTGGGACCACAAGCATCTCGCGGCATACAGAACTCCTAATGGATCTCAGTAGAGGCCTGCAAATCTGAAGTAGCGGGTATGAGGGGCTGTGAAAACTCCTCAATGAGTACCAGCAAACTGGCGACTGGCTTAGAAGAAGCATTGTCGGCAGCTTTGGACCTAGGCGGCATGTCTCGGTCTTTATTATTTGCATTTTTTCAGAATGTCAGTAGTCGGATGGCTTACCTAAGACATATCTGGATAATTAAACCGAGCACCAAAATATTCATAAGTGTAAATATACAGACGAAGTTTGTTGCTTAAAGGCACAAAACCAAAAGCGAGGTACGTCGTGGTCAGGGCCTAGGCAAGGAATACAGTACAAATGGAAATCTTTATGAGTTGTTTCCACAACAAATAGAATTATTGACTTTTACTGACATCGGTTTAGAGCAAGAAAAAGTTTCCCCCAACGGGGTAATTAGCTTTAGCTGAAGACTTCGGTTCTGAAACTCAAAAACTAAAATTTCAGGAGTCGGCTGACTGGCACTTGTGAACTGCTTCTGTTTTGGGCACCGCATGGCAAGAAAGACTGATGTAATGGCGTTGGCTGCATGTTTCACACCCCTGACGACCTGACGTCATGGAAGAGGAGGCAGCAACCGAAGCAGGACCCAAGACTTTGTTAATCAGGCCAACTGAGAGCTACTGCAAGCAGATAACCCAAATGTAATGACTGCAACAGTGAAACACGAAGAACATCCACAAATTCATCCTGAGAGTTTCACCTGTGTCCCTCTTGGACAGGGATAGTAGTTGACTTGGTTCCCCTTAATACCTTGATAATCATGGGAACAGAGATTGTACTGGACGAGGCTTGCAAGGGAACCAAAGGCCATTAGCTTAGTAACCTCCTATGAAGACAAGACAATTCTGTTATGTACAATAAAACACAGTGATGACTTTCAGTGGCAGGATAAGACAGGAAACCAATGTAAGATGTCACATTACCTCATGTGTGAATAGTTGAGTACTAATATTTTGAATAAGGCAGACCTATAATAAAAGCTCAAATCCAACTTAAGTCAGGTTTTGTTTTATAACACACATGGAATACATTCAAAACATGACTCAACTCTGCAATCTTGGCCTAAGTACCTATCAAATACTACAAAGAGTATAAAAAAGAAGGGATACAGACTACCAAAAACATGGGTATGCAAGGAATGAGAAATGCAAACCTCAGTTCAAAAACAAAGAAAAATAATCAAATTTTTCGCCGAAAAAGTCTTCAGCGAACTCCGCCCGGCGCCTGAGTTCGCTTATTGAAGCGAGCACAGGCGGCACAGGCCGAGACGTCGTGGTCTGGGCCAAGGCAAGGAAGGCAGTAAGAATGGAAATCCTTATGAGGTATTTGTTTACCACAAGACAAACAATTATTTACTTTTTCAGTAATTTCTGACATCGGCTGAGGCAAGAAAAGGTCCCCAACGGGGTAATTAGCTTTTTTGATGACTTCGGTTTCGAAGAATACAGGAGCTGACTGACTGGCACTTGCGAACTGCTTCTGCTTCGGGCACCGCGTGGCAAGAAAGACTGAAGAAGATGGCGTCGGCTGATGCTTATGTACTCCTGCCGCTATGACGTCGGAGAGAAATGCGATATCAGCCGACGTCGGACCCAGACTTTGGAATCCGGCCGACCGAGGGCTACCTGAGGCAGGACAACCCATATGTTATGACTGCAGTTGCATTCTTGAAGGACATCTTGATGAAAGTTAAAACAGTTACTACAGCTGAAGGTACAAGTCAGTTTTGGTGCATGAATTCCAATCTGACCATTACTAATGCTGTAAAGGAAAGTTGTGAAGTTGTGTAAAAAGTCTTACCACAACCATAGATGTCCTTCTCTTCCATGTTGCAGTATTCTACAAGTGGGTTTACCTTTCTTCCAATCAGGTTGTCCAGTCAGGTTTCCAAAGGATTTTCACTCCCTCTTGGTGCACTGGATGTCTGACGTAGAGGCAGGAATGTGGCCCATAAAAGTGATGTCAGCACATACCAGCTCTCAAAGTACAGCTGTGTACACTTACCATAAATGTAGATATTTGAGTACATTCACTGTTGCAGTCATCACACTTGTTTAATCAGTCTGCAGGTAGCCCTCAGTCGGCCCGAACACCAGAGCCTTAGGATTTCTGCATCGGATGCTGTCGCCTCTTCCATGACGTCAGGGGTATAAAACAGGCAGCCGACGCAATTACATCAGTTTTTCTTGCCCCAATGTCAGGAGCCCTCAAAATAGGAAGCTAGTATATGGAGGGGAACACCAACCAGTAAAACGTAAATACCACTGCCATTAAAAATGGCCATGTAGAGGAGAGGTAGAAAAGACAGAAAACCAGGGATCTGGAGGGAGGGAAACCAGGACTGCAACAGTGAATACACTCTAACATCTACATTTATGGTAAGTGTACACAACTGTACTATGTCCTTAGTGTTGCACTGTTGTAGTCATCACACTTGGGTTGATTCCCAAAGCTGAGGAAGAGTGGAGGGAGTCAAGACGTGTTAGGGCTGGTAAGCAAGCCTTGCAAGACTGCTGTAGCAAATCCAGCTCTGGATTTGGAAAAAAAAATAGGTAAATGGTAATGCTTGGAGAAGGTGTGTACAGAAAGTACAGTTTTATACCTACCATAAATGTAGATGTTAGAGTGCTAATACAGCTGCAGTAATCACATATGGGTTCTCTGCCGTCAGGCGGGTCCTCGGTCGGCCAAATTCCAAAGTCTTGGTCCGGCGTCGGTTGTTGTCACCTTCTTCCCTGACGTCAGAGCGACAGGGGTATATAAAAGTCACAGCTGACGCCATATTCTTCAGTCTTTCTTGCCCCAGATGTCAGGTGCTCCCAAAAGGAAGGCAATACATAAATAATATAGCTATAGGTATATATATATATATATATATATATATATATATATATATATATATATATATATATATATATATATATATATTCAAGCAATGCAATGTTATCAAAAAAGGGTAGTTGCAAGCAAATACACCATAGGAGGAAAACCCAAAATAGGATGTATGAGGAGGAGTTGGCCACTAATCCTTTATCTAGAGGGGAAGGAGGGAGGGAAACCTGTACTGCAGCTGTATTAGCACTCAAACATCTACATTTATGGTAGGTAAACTGTACTATGTTCATCGTGCATACAGCTGCAGTAATCACATATGGGTAAAATCCCAAAGCTACGCACAGGGTGGTAGGCACTAGGTGGAACTGGGATGAGCCAGAATGCCCTGCAACACAGCAGTAGCAAAGCCTGCTCTACTTTTGGAATATAAAGGCAGGTGGTAGTGTCTTGTGAAGGTATGTACAGAACTCCAAGTGGCTGCCTCCAAAATATCTTTGGTAGGAACTCCTCTAAGGAAGGCTGTAGAGGTAGCTGTGGCCCTGGTGGAGTGGGGTCTGATGCCTACAGAGACGGGTTTCCCATGATAGGAGTAACAGAAGCGTATGCAGTGGCCTATCCATTTTGAAACAGTCTGTTTGGTAACAGGCTTTCCTTGAGCTCCTACAGCATAGGACACAAAAAGTTGTTCAGATTTCCTGAAAGGCTTTGTTCTGTCCAAATAATAACGTAGCTGTCTACGGATGTCTACGGAATGTAGCAGCTTTTCCCCTTTGTTTTGAGGGTTGGGGTAGAAGGTAGGTAAGTGTATGGCTTGATTTAAAGCTACCCTGGATACCACTTTAGGCATAAATGACGGGTTGGTTCGAAGGGAGACCCTGTCCTGATGGAAGATGAGAAAGGGCTGTACAGCCATGAGGACTTGTAGCTCCGAAACCCTACGAGCTGAGGTAATGGCCAGAAGAAAAGCTGTTTTCCAGGACAAATATTGCAAATCTGTTGAGGCAGCTGGCTCAAAGGGAGGCAATGTTAATTTTTCTAGAATGTAATTAAGATCCCAGGCTGGCACTGGTTGTTTCCTTGGGGGTCTTATATTCTTAGCCCCTCTGAGGAATTGTCTTAAAAGTGGGTGAGAGAATAATGGTGGATCCGTATGAATTCTGCAGAAATGGCTGAGGCATGGATTTTTATGGAGGAAAATGAAAGTCCACTGTTCAGCAGCTCAGCTAGATACTGTAATACCCGAGGCAAATTCAGCTTTCCAGGGTCCTGGCCTTTTTCTCATTCCAAGAGCAAAACAGTTTCCATTTTGCGGAGTAAGTCTTCCTAGTAGATGGCCTCTTGGCCTCGAGAATGACATCCTGCACCTCTTTGGTGAACAGGGTCTGTTGTGGTGTTAAGCAATTTTCCATGCAGCGAGATTGAGTGTTTTCAGCTGACTGTGAAGAGTTTTGTAGCTGTGCTGAGTCAGCAGAAGAGGAATCAGAGGTAGTGGCCAGGGAGGAGTATGTGTTAGGTTCCTTAGGAGTGGGTACCAGTGCTGTCTTGGCCAGTCTGCAGCAATCAGTATAATCTTCGGTCTGCTCTTGCTTTCAAGAGCACCTTGGGTAAAAGAGGCAGAGGTGGGAAAGCGTAGACTGTCCATCCTGTCCAACTGAATTAAAGGGCGTCCACTCTCCAGGTCTTTGGGTGAGAGGTTCTTGAACAAAACTTTTCCAGTTGATTCCTGTGGGAGGTGAAGAGATCTATGTCTGGCCTTCCCCACGCTTGGATTATCTTTGTAAACACCTGTGGATGCAGCTTCCATTCGTGTGGATCTGTCATATTTCTGCTTAGATTGTCTGCCAGCGTGTTTTCCAAACCTGGCAAGTACTGTGCTTGAAGTTAGATTTGCCTATCCAGAGCCAAGTTCCAAAGTGTCATGGCTAGTCTGCACAGGGGATATATGAATGTGTTCCTCCTTGTTTGTTTCTATACCACATTACTGTGGTGTTGTCTGTTCTTATAAGCAATTGTCCTGGATGCAGGAGGTCCTTGAAAGCTGTAATTGCATTTATCACTGCTAGCATTTCTTTTTGATTGATGTGAAGGTGCTTTTCCTTTTGGGACCATTTGCCCTGAATGCACCTGTCTGTCATGTGCGCCCCCAGGAGTAATCTGAGGCGTCTGTTGTGATGACTTGATTTGCTTGAGGCTTGCAGAATGGGAGGCCTGTGTGTGTTTGGCATGCTTGGGCCCACCACAGAAATTCCTTTTGCAAACAGGGAATTATTGGTATTATTGTTTCCAAGCTGTGGCTGTGTTGAGACCATAGGTTTTTTGGGTACCACTGAAGTTTCCTCATATGCAACTTTGCACATGGGATTAAAAGAATGCAAGATGCCATGAAACCCAGAGCCTGCAGGATTTTCCTTGCAGTAAGCCTGGTACAATTTGCTAATGCTTTGAAGTACTGAGTTAATTGCCCCTGTTTTTCTGGCGTAAGATAGGCCATCTGGGTGTTTGTGTCCAAGCTGGCACCCAGGAAAGTTATTTTCTGAGATGGTGTTAGCCTGGATTTCTCTTTGTTGATTGTGTATCCCAGAGAAGTCAGTAACCGTGTTGCATAGGCCAGATGTTCCAGAAGTGTGTGTTTGCTGTCCGCTTGGATCAGGCAGTCGTCCAAATAAGGGTAAACTTGTATCCCTTGAAGTCTGCAGTATGCAATTACTGATGCCAGGCATTTCGTGAATACTCTGGGCGCAGTAGATAAGCCAAAGGGCAATGCAGAGAATTGATAGTGGATTGAACCTGCAAGAAATCTGAGGCATCTTCTGCAGCTTTGTCTGATTGGGACATGCAGGTATGCCTCCTTGAGGTCCAATGTTACCAGCCAAAACTCCTTGCCCAGCATGGGAAGAAGTTGCTGTAATGTGAGCATCTTGAATTTTGGTACGAGTAGAAATGTGTTTAGGATGGACAAGTCCAAAATGCGTCTCCAGTCGGTTCCTTTTCTTGGTACCAGGAAAAGTCTGGAATAAAAACCTTGACCTTGTTCGTGAGTAGGAACCTCTTGAATAGCTTTCCATTTCCATGAGTTTTGAAATTTGTATTTGCGCCTCTGCCCTTTGATTGTGTGGTAGGTTTGGCATGCCTCTCATTTTTGGAAGAGTGTGAAAATGAAATCTGTAGCCTCAGTTTATAATGTCCAGGATCCATTTTTCTGTTGTGATCATATGCCAGTTTCTTGAAAATAGTGCCAGCTTTCCTCCCAGGGGAGCTGCCAGCTGGCAATTACTGGGCAGGAAAAGATGGAAGTCATTGGGTTTGCTTTCTGTATTGCTGTGCACTGTCTTCGCCACCTCTTGGTGCTGGAGTTTGCCACTGTCTGCCTCTATATGATCCTTGAGATTGTCCTCTGCCCCTTGTGCGCCTGTATCTGCCTCTTTGGGGCTTGTCCGTGGCTGGAAAGGACCAGTTTTTAGAAGGCCAATTTCTGCTAAAACGTGGTGGCTGTACCTGTAGAAAGGCCTTGACAGTTTGCATAGATTTAGCTTTTTCTTCCATTTTTCGTAGCATCTCCTCAGCATTAGAACCCAATAACACATCCTTTTGTAAAGGAGCATCTAGCACTTTAGCTTTAACATGATCAGGCAAGCTTTGTTCCCTAAGCCAGGCATGTCTAAGAATAACTGATCCTGTAATAGCAGCTCTACTTGAGGCCTCTAAGGCATCATAGCCACATTGTAAGGTGTGTTTACCCACTTGTTCTGCACTATACATCATTTCCTGCAATTCCTTTAAATCTGGTTGTTCAGGCTGAGACATTTTGTTTCTTAATTGTGATAACAGAAACTGCTGATATTTAAGCATATGGAACTGACAATTTAAGGCCCTCATGGCTAGGGTGGCCGAGGTGTATACCTTTTTTCCCCACCTTTCTAAGGATCTAGATTCTCTTTCGGAAGGAAGTGGATTCTTAGCAGTGGAGGCCTTCATTCCCTTGGGGCCTTGAGAAATGGTTTCAGGGTCAGCATTATGGCTTTTGAACAGAAATTGGTGAGAATTAGGAACGCTGTAGTACCTATCAGGTTTGACTGGGGCAGGAGGCAGGGAATCCGGATTAAGACAAGCCTCCGAGTAAACATCATCAAGTATGTCCAGGACAGGAGGTATAGCCAGAGGTCTGTGTTGAGGTAACAAAAGAAATTCCCTAAGCCTTTTCTTGGAATCAGAAAAGTCTTGGCCTTCCCAATGGAAGTGCTCCCTCAAGGTGTGCAAGGTTTCCCCAAAGGAAAAATCCTCTGGGGGAGATACAGAAGGAATGGACTGTTCTGCATCAGAATCTTCATAAGGGGAGTACGAGTGTTCCTCTATATCAGAATGTTCTGAGACAATGGAGCCCTGTTCAGAAGAGGGGGAATCTTCCTCCACTCTGGGTCTCTTGTCTGGAGGGGGCTGGGAGCCCCTGATAAGGGTAATTAAATCCTCAGCCATTTTAAGCATCTGCTTTTTAGGCATGGGGCCTGGGGATGGGCCCTGTGCAACAGGCCTCTTGGAATGCATGGCTGATTTGGTCTTAGTAAAGGCCTTAATGGAGAAGGAAGAAGAGGGCCTAAAAACACCCTGGGAAGAGGTGGACCTGTCCCAATTAGGAGGTTCAACACTAGCAGTGGTTTCGGTGGCTGTAGTCTGAGTAAGGGCAGAGGTACCTGCGGTCTCGGGTACAGAAGACACCGCCAAGGAAGTGTAGTCGGTAGTCAGGGACTGCATAGGCGTCTCGCTGAGAACCGGACCACGTGTAGCCGGTTTTGGCGTGGTGTCGGTGGAGACCGCGGGCCTCGCGTGTCGGTCTTTGTCCTTGCGTTTTTTTGGACAAAACAGTAGTTGGAGTATCAGACGACATTTTATAATCAAAGGCTTTACCAAAATAATGTTGGGCGAACTCTGCCCGACGCTTAATAGTGCGTTTATTGAAAGTCGCACAAAAGCGACAGCCCGAGACGTCGTGGTCTGGGCCTTAACAAGGTATGCAGAGGGAATGGAAATCCTTATGCGGTATTTGCTTCCCACAAGAAATACAATTGTTAACTTTGTCTGACATCGGTCTGAGGCAAGAAAAGTTTCCCCAACGGGTTACTTAGCTTTAAAAAAGACTTCGGTTTCCAATTTTTCATGAATTCAGGAGCTGGCCGACCGGCACTTGCGAACTGCTTCTGCTTCGGGCACCGCGTGGCAAAAAAGACTGAAGAATATGGTGTCAGATGTGACTTGTATACCCCTGTCGCTCTGACGTCAGGGAAGAAGGCGACAACCAACGCCGGACCAAAACTTTGGAATTCGGCTGACCGAGGACCCTCCTGACGGCAGAGAACCCATATGTGATTACTGCAGCTGTATACACGATGAACATCAGGCAGAGGAGGAATGGCGTAAACTGATAGGTTTATCCAACTGAAGGATAGGGCATCCACTTTCCATGCTTGTCTGTGATAAGTCCCTGCGCAGAATCTTTTCAATTGATAATTTTGAGGAGAGGCAAATAGATCCATGTCCGGGCTCCCCCATTTCTTTATCATGCTGAAGACTTGTGGATCAAGTTTCCACTCATGAGGGTCCATAAGGTTCCTGCTTAAATAGTCTGCCAGAGTATTTTGTTTTCCTGGCAAGAATTGAGCTTGAAGATGTATTTGGTAAGTCAAAGCTGTGTCCCACAATGCCATGGCTAATCTGCAAAGGGGGTATGAGTGCGTGCCCCCTGTTTTTATATACCACATAACCATGGTGTTATCCGTCTTTATCAGTAGTTGTCCTAGATTAAGTAAGTCCTTGAAGGCTGTCAGGGCATTTTGAACAGCTAGCATCTTTTTGGTTGATATGTAGATGCATTTGTTTTGAGGTCCATATGCCCTGAATGCATCTTCCCACCATGTGGGACCCCCAGGAATAATCTGATGCATCTGTTGTCAAGGTTTGGCTGGCAGGGGGTAGAGTGAAGGCCAGTCCCATGTTTTGGTGAGATGCCCTTGCCCACCATAAAACTCCAGTTGTAGGCAGGGAATGAGAGGAATCATTGTTTCCAGACTGACAATGTTAACTCCATAAACCTTTTAAGTACCATTGAAGTTTCCTCATATGCAGTCTTGCATATGGAATAAGTAGGATGCAGGATGCCATGAAGCCCAAAGCCTGCAGAGTGTGTCTTGCAGATAAATGTTTTTGTTGCCATCAGTTTGAAGTAATCAGTTGCCTTTGTCTGGCGTGAGGTAAGCCATCTGGGCAGTTGTATTCAAGCTCGCACCCAGGAATGTTATCTTTTGAGAGGGTACCAGTTGTGATTTCTTTTCGTTTATTGTGTACCCTAGGCATGTTAGAAGCCTTTTCACAAACGCCAGGTGCTGAAGAATATCCTTGTTCTCTGCATGAATGAGATAGTCGTCAAAGTAAGGATATATTTGTATAATTCTTTGTCTGAAAAAAGCAATTACTGGTACCAGGCACTTTGTAAAGACCCTGGGCGCAGTAGATAAGCCTAAGGGCAGTGCAGAGAATTAGCAATGCATTAAGCCAGCCTTGAATCAGAGGTATCTTCTGCACGACTGCCTTATTGGGATATGCAGGTATGCCTCTTTTAGGTCTAATGTCGCCAGCCAAGCATTCTTGCCCAGCATGGGCAGAAGCTGCTGCTAAGTCAGCATTTTGAATTTTGGAATGTTCAGGTGTGTGTTCAAAAAGTACAGTTTTGTACCTACCATAAATGTAGATGTTCGAGTGCCAATACAGCTGCAGTCATAACAGATGGGTTCTCCTGCCGTCAGGCGGGTCCTCGGTCAGCCGAATTCCAAAGTCTAGGTCCGGCATCGGTTGTCGTCGCTTCTTCCCTGATGTCAGTGCGACAGGGGTATAAAGGAACCAGCAGACACCATTTTCTTCAGTTTTTCTTGCCCCAGATGTCAGGTGCCCCCAGAAGGAAGGCAATACATAAATCTGTATAATAATGCAGTGCAATATAATCAAAATACAGTAGTTGCAAGCAAATACATCATAAATGAATACCCCAATCAGGTTGTATGAGGATGTGTTAGCCTATAGGCCTGTCCCAAGAGGGGAAGGAGGGAGGGAAACCTGTACTGCAGCTGTATTAGCACTCTAACATCTACATTTATGGTAGGTACAAAACTGTACTATGTTCATCGTGCATACAGCTGCAGTCATAACAGATGGGTAGAATCCCAAAGCTAAGAAAGGGGTGGTAGGCACTAGGTGGAACTAGGAGGAGTCTAAATGCCCTGCAAGACTGCAGTGGCAAAGCCTGCTCTAGATTTGGAGTATAATGGTAGGTTGTAGTGCTTGGAGAAGGTATGCACAGAACTCCAAGTGGCTGCTTCCAAAATATCCTTGGTAGGAACTCCTCTGAGGAAAGCTGCAGAGGTGGCTGTGGCCCTGGTGGAATGAGTTCTAATGCCTGTAGGTACAGTTTTGCAATGAAAGGAATAGCAAAAGCGTATGCAGTGGGCTATCCATTTTGAGATTGTCTGTTTGGAAATTGGCTTTCCTTGAGCTCCTACAGCATAGGACACAAAGAGCTGTTCTGATTTTCTGAAAGGCTTTGTTCTGTCCAAATAACGCAGTTGTCTGTGGATGTCCAAGGAATGTAGTAATCTCTCCCCTTTGTTTTGAGGATTAGGATAAAAAGTAGGTAAATGCATGGCCTGATTTAAAGCTACCCTGGATACCACTTTAGGCATAAAGGACGGGTTGGTTCGTAAGGAAACTGTCCTGATGGAAGATGATAAAAGGCTGGACAGCCATGAGAGCCTGTAGTTCTGAAACTCTACGAGCTAAGGTGATAGCCAGAAGGAAAGCTGTTTTCCAGGACAAATCTTGCAAATTTGATGAGGCAGCTGGCTCAAAGGGAGGCAAGGTCAGTTTTTCCAAGATCCCAAGCAGGTATTGGTTGTTTCCTTGGAGGTCTTAGATTCTTAGCCCCTCTGAGGAACTGTCTTAAGAGAGGGTGAGAGAATAAAGGTGGATCAGTGTTGTATTCTGCAGAAATGGCTGAGGCATGAATTTTGATGGAGAATGAAAGCCCACTGCTTAGCAGCTCAGCCAAATATTGTAGTATTTGAGGCAAATTCAGTTTTCCAGGATCCTGGCCCTTTTTCTCAATCCAGACACAAAACAGTTTCCATTTTGCGGAGTAAGCTTTTCTAGTTGATGGCCTTCTGGCCTCCAAAATGACATGCTGCACCTCCTTGGAGAGTAGGGCCTGTTGTGATGCTAAGGAATCTTCCATGCGGCTAGATTGAGTGTTTTAAGCTGGCTGTGAAGAGTTTTGACGCTGTGCTGAGTCAGATGAGGCATTAGAGGCAGGGTCCATGGTGGGGAATGAGTCAGGCTCCTCAGGAGTGGGTACCAGTGTTGCCTTGGCCAGTCCGGAGCAATGAGAATCATCTTTGGTCTGTCTGCTCTGGTTTTCAGTAGAACTTTGGGCAGCAGAGGAAGAGGTGGGAAGGCATAAACTGTCATTGATGTCCAACTGAAAGAGAGAGCGTCCACTCTCCAGGCCTTTGGATGGAAAATCCTTGAGCAGAATTTTGTCAATTGGTGATTTTTGTGGGAGGCAAAGAGATCTATGTCTGGCCTTCCCCATTCTTGGATTATTTCTGTAAAAACTTTTGGATGCAATTTCCATTCGTGTGGATCTGTCATATTCCTGCTTAGGTTGTCTGTCAGCATGTTTTCCTTGCCTGGCAAGTACTGTGCTTGTAGTTCCATTTGTAAGTCCATGGCCATGTTCCAAAGTGACATGGCCAGTCTGCATAGGGGGTAAGAATGTGTTCCTCCCTGTTTGTTTATGTACCACATAACTGTGGTGTTGTCCGTTCTTATCAATAGTTGACCTGGTTGTAGAAGGTCCTTGAAAGCTATAATAGCATTTATTACTGCTAGCATTTCCTTTTGATTGATGTGAAGGTGCTTTTCTTTTTGGGACCATTTGCCCTGAATGCACCGATCTGTCATGTGCGCCCCCCAGGCGTAGTCTGAGGCGTCTGTTGTGATGACTTGATTTGCTTGAGGCTTGCTGAATGGAAGACCTGTGTTTGACATGCTTGAGCCCACCACAGAAATTCCTTTTGCAGACATGGAATTAGTGGTATTATTGTTTCCAAACTGTGGCTGTGTTGAGACCATATGTTTTTCAGGTACCATTGTAGTTTCCTCATATGCAGCTTTGCACATGGGATTAGTAAGATGCAAGATACCATGAAACCCAGAGCCTGCAAGATTTTCCTTCATCAGCCTGGTGCAATTTGCTAGTGCTCTGAAGTATTGAATTAGTTGCCCCTGCTTCTCTGGCGTGAGGTAGGCCATCTGGGTGTTTGTGTCCAAATTGGCACCCAGGAAAATTATCTTCCGAGAGAGTATTAGCCTTGATTTCTTTTTGTTGACCGTGTATCCCAGAGTTTTCAACAACATTATTACATAAGCCAGATGTTTCAGAAGAATGTGCTTGCTGTCCGCTTGGATCAGGAAGCCGTCCAAATAGGGGTATATTTGTATCCCTTGAAGTCTGCAGTAGGAAATTACTGATGCCAGGCATTTCGTGAATACTCTGGGCGCAGTAGATAAGCCAAAGGGCAATGCAGAGAATTGATAATGGGTTGAACCTTTAAGAAATCTGAGGTATCTTCTGCAATTTTGTCTGATTGGGACATGCAGGTATGCTTCCTTGAGGTCCAATGTTACCAGCCAAGACTCCTTGCCCAGCATGGGAAGAAGTTGCTGTAGAGTGAGCATCTTGAATTTTGGTACGAGTAGAAATGAGTTTAGGATGGATAGGTCCAAAATAGGTCTCCAATCTTTTCCCTTCCTTGGTACCAGAAATAGCCTGGAATAAAAACCTTGACCTTGTTCGTGCGTAGGTACCTCTTGAATAGCTTTCACGTTTACGAGATCTGTAATTTGCCTTTGTGCCTCTGCCCTTTGATTGTGTGGCAGGTTTGGCATGCCTCTCATTTTTGGAAGGGTGTGAAAATGGAATTTGTAGCCTCTGTTTATAATGTCCAGGATCCATTTGTCCTTTGTGACAATATGCCAATTTTTTGAAAATAATGCCAGCTTTCCTCCTAAGGGGATTGCCATTTGAGACTTGCTTGGCATGCAAAGGGGAAGTCATTGGGTTTGCTTTCTGAAAGATTGCGAGTTATCCTCACCACCTCTGTGTAGGAGCTTGCCACTGTCTGCCTCTAAACGATCCTTGGGATTGCCCTCTGCCCCTCGGGCACCTGTATCTGCCTCTTTGGGGTCTGTCCGTGGCAGGAAAGGACCAGTTTTTGGAAGGCCAATTTCTACTAAAACATGGGGGTTGTACCTGTAGAAAATCTTTCACAGTTTGCATTGATTAAGCCTTTTCCTCCCTTTTCCTTAACTCCTCAGCATTAGCACCAAATAGTACATCCTTTTAAAGAGGGGTGTCTAGTAATTTAGCTTTGACATCATCAGGCAAGGCTTGTTCCTTGAGCCAGGCATGCCTACGTATGACTGATCCTGTAACAGCAGCTCTACATGAGGCCTCTAGAGCATCAAAACCACATGGTTAGGTATGCTTACCCACTTGTTCTGCACTATGCATCAAATCCTGCAACTCCTTCAAGTCTGGTTTGTTCAGGTTGTGACATTTTACTTTTCAATTGTGATGACAAAAACTGTTGGTATTTTAGCATATGGAACTGACAGTTTAAGGCCCTCATGGTTAAGGTAGCCGAGGTATACACCTTTTTTCCCCACCTTTCTAAGGATCTGGAATCTCTCTCGGAAGGTAATGGATTTTTAGCAGTGGAGGCCTTAACTCCCTTGGGGCCCTGTGAGATGGTTTCTGGGTCAGCAGCATGACTTTTGTATAGAAATTGGTGCGAGTCAGGAACCCTGTAGTAACTGTCAGGCTTAACTGGAGCTTGAGGTAGAGAGTCCGGGTTAAGGCAGGCCTCCAAGTAAACATCTAGGATGTCCAAGACAGGAGGTATAGCCAGAGGCCTGTGCTGAGGTAGCAAGAGAAATTCCCTAAGCCTTTTCTTGGAATCTGAATAATCTTGGCCTTCCCAGTGGAAGTGTTCCCTTAAGGTATGCAAAGTTTCCCCAAATGAGTAATCCTCAGGGGGGGGGATACAGAAGGGATGGACTCCTCCGCATCAGAGTCTTCAAAGGGGAGTAAGAAAGTTCCTGATCATAGAGTGTTCTGAAATAATGGAGCCCTGATCAGAGGAGGGGGGAATCTTCCTCCACTCCGGGCCTTTTGTCCAGTGGGGGCTGAGAACCTTTGATAAGAGTAATTAAATCCTCAGCCATTTTAAGCATCTGTTTCTTAGGCATGGGGCCTGGAGATGGGCCCTGTGTAGCTTGTCTCGTAGAGTGCATGGTTGCTTTAGACTTAGTGAAAGCCTTGATGGAGAAAGAAGAGGAAGGTCTGAAGACACCTTGAGTGGAGGTGGACCTGTCCACATTCTGAGTTTCAACTCCAAGAGTGGCTTCGGTATCTGTAGTCGGGGTGTGGGCCGAGGAGCCTGCAACCTCGGGCACAGGAGACACCGCCAATCAAGTGTCGTCTGAAGTCAGGGGCTGCGTAGGCGCCTCACTGAGAACCGGACCACGTGTAGTCGGCTTTGGCGTGGTGTCAGTAGAGGCCGCGGACCTCGTGTGTCGGTCCTTATCTTTGCGTTTTTTTAGACAAAATTTGAGTCTGAGTATCCGACGACATAATATAGTTAAATGCTTTCCCCCAAAATAATGCTGGGCGAACTCCGCCAGACGCTTAATGGTGCGTTTGTTGAATGTAGCACAAAAGCGACAGACCGAGACGTCGTGGTCTGGGCCTAAACAAGGTATACAGAGGGAATGGAAATCCTTATGCGGTATTTGCTTCCCACAAGAAATACAATTATTAACTTTGTCTGACATCGGTCTGAGGCAAGAAAAGTTTCCCCAACGGGGTACTTAGCTTTCAAGAAGACTTCGGTTTCCAAATTTTCATAATCTCAGGAGCTGGCCAACCGGCACTTGCGAACTGCTTCTGCTTCGGGCACCGCGCGGCAAGAAAGACCGGAGAAAATGGTGTTGGCTGGTTCCTTTATACCCCTGTCGCACTGACGTCAGGGAAGAAGCGACGACAACCGACGCCGGACCTAGACTTTGGAATTCGGCCGACCGAGGACCCACCTGACGGCAGGAGAACCCATCTGTTATGACTGCAGCTGTATGCACTATGAACATCTGATAAATCCAGTACTGGCCGCCAGGCCTTGTCCTTTCTGGGTACCAAGAACAGTCTAGTAAAAACCATGTCCTTTTTCCTGTACTGGCTGAATGGTCCCCATTATCCATGAGGGACTTAACCTGTTTCTGTGCCTCTGTCCATTGATTCTTTGGTAGATCCGGTCAACCGTTTGCCACTGGCAGAGTATGGAAATGGAATCTGTATCCCTGTGATACTATGTTTAGCACCCACTTGTCGTGGGTTAACTGCCAATTTCGAGCAAAAAGTGCTAATTTTCCCCCTAAGGGTGCTGCCAAAAGGCAAGTGCTTGGTGAAGGCAGAGGGAAGTCATTGGGACAGTTTTTTGTAGTTTTGCGCTTTATCTCCTCCAGATTTGGAGGTGGAAAGCGCCCCATTGCTTTGACCTGTAAGAATCTTATGCCTGGTATAGAGAATCCTTCAGGGCGTCTGGATTTGCCCCTTTGAGCTGACACAGGAAAGGACGAATTTTTTGTAGGCCAGTGTCTACTGAATTTTGGTGGATACACTTGTAAGATGTCTTACAGTTTGCATAGACTTGGCTTTGTCTTCCATTTTCTTTAAAACCTCTTCTGCCTTAATACCAGAGTATCATGCTGTAAAGCTGCATCCAGTAATTTAGCTTTAACATGATCAGGCAAGTTTTGCTCTTTTAGCCAGGCATGCCGCCTAATCACAGATCCAGTAACTGCGGCCCTGCAGGAGGCCTCCAAGGAATCAAAACCACATTGCAAAGTATGCTTTCCAACCTGTTCAGCTGCATGCAATAATCCCTGCAATTCTTTATTTTCTGCACATTCCAAAATCATTTTCTGTTTCAGCAATCCAATAATATGTTGTTACTTGAGCATATGCAACTGGCAGTTTAAGGCCCTAATTGCCAAGGTTGCAGATGTATAAACTTTTTTTCCCCCATCCATCCAGTGCCCTTGAATCGCTGTCAGAGGGGGGTAGGATTTTTTTGCTGTTGAGGCCTTAACTCCCTTTGGACCCGGTGAAATAGTTTCAGGATCTGCAGCAGGGTTCTAAATAAAAATATGTGCAAGTCAGAGACCCTATAATATCGGTCAAGCTTGCTGGGAGCCGGAGGTAAGGAGTCAGGGGTCAAGCTCGACTCAAACACATCATCCACAATGTCTAAAACAGGGGGTATGGCTAAAGGCCTGTGCTGAGGGACAAGGAAATCCCTGAGCCTCTTTTTGATTGAGAAATCTTGACTCTCCCAGTGAAAATGCGCCCTCAAAGTATGCAAGGTTTCTCCAAATGAATAAACCTCAGGAGATGATGCAGATGGTATAGACTCCTCTGCATCAGAATCCTCATAGGGAGGTATAGATAATTCCTGATCAGAAGAAATAGAAATCTGATCTGAAGATTCATAATCAGTGTCTTGCCTAACCCTCTTAAAAGGAGGGGGATGGGAACCCCTGATGAAGGTAATAAGGTCTTCAGCCATTTTGATCATCTGTTTTTTTAGGCATAGCGGCCTGTGCATGTGGCTCATGCGTCGGCTTTTTAGTTTTAGAAGAAGTTTTTTTCTTTGGTTTTGCAGCTGTCGGTTTGATATAAAAATGTTGAGGCCTGAATACACCCTCAGAAGCCGGTGCCTGCTCAGCGGCCCAAGACCCATCAGAGGGAGATACATCCGCAGGTCCAAAACTTTGACTATCTCGCAGCTTACCGGACTCCACATGAGTCTCGGTAGGGGCCTGCGACTCTAAAGTAGTGGGCATCATGGGCTGCGAAAGCACCTCATTGAGTACAGGCGACTGGCTTAGAAGCTTCGCCGTCTGTTTTGGACGTCTACTGTCTCTGTCCTTTTCTTTGCGTTTATGTACTCTGGCAGTCTGATTACTATCCGACATTTCTGGGTAGTTAAATCAGTTTCAAAATACTTAGGGGCAAAAATATACAGATGCTTAATAGTGAGTTTGTTAAATCTAGCACAAAACCGCCAGCCAGGCATTTTGTGATCAGGGCCTAGGCAAGGAATATAGTATAAATGGAAATCCTTATAAGGTATTTGCTTCCCACAAGTAATACAATTATTAACTTTTTCGGACATCGGTATGGAGCAAGAAAAAAGTTTCCCCAACGAGATGCTTAGCTTTAGTGAAGACTTCGGTTCTGAAACTCAAACTCGAATATTTCAGGAGTCGGCTGACCGGCACTTATGAAATGCTTCTGCTTCGGGCACCGCACAGCAAGAAAGACTAAAGAAAATAGGCGTCGGCTGCTTGTTTTATACCCCTGACGACCTGACGTCATGAAAGAGGAGACAGCAACCGACGCAGGACCCAAGACTTTGGAATTCAGGCCAACTGAGGGCAACATGCCAGCAGATTACCCAAATGTAAGGACTGCAACTGTGAAACACGAAGAACATCGACAGCGAAAAAATTTAGCGACAAATATAGCCTGATGACAAATGGTTTGAGCGTTGAGGCACAAAACAGACAGCAAGGGACGTTGTGGTGTGGGTCTAAACAGGTGACGCAGTAAGAATTAAAATCTCTGAGGCATTTGCTTTCCACAGGCAAGACAATTAACTTTTTCTGACATCAGTTAGAGCAAGAAAGAAAGATCCCCAACGGGGTACTTCGCTTTAGAAGACTTCAGGTTTGAAACCCGAAAAACAAAAATTTCAGGTAGCAGCCGACCGGCACTTGCAAACTGCTTCTGCTTCGGGCTCCTTCTCGGCAAGAAAGACTGGTGGAATGGCGTTGGCTGTCTGTTTTATACTCCAGATGACCTGACGTCATAGAAGAGTCAAAAGCATCCGACACAGAAATCCTAAGACTCTGGTATTTGGGCCGACTGAGGGCTACCTGTAGACAGACAACCCAAGTGTGATGACTGCAACAGTGAAACACGAAGAACATCATTGACAGAGGCCCCAGACGGACCCAGTCCTGAAGGGTATAGCCGGCCCAAAAGCAGAGGAGAGCAAGTGCAAGAGTATGAGGGGGAAGGTGGGGGGTGGGGTACTGAATCATGGAAGAGGACATACATGGTTATGGCAAGATTTTACACAACTTTCCTATGTCCTCCTATTCCAATGTTGTGGTATTCTACTAGCGGGCGAGTACCAAAGCTCACTGCTGACTGGGAGATGGCCTGGAGGACTACTCCAGGAATCCATGCAGGACAGGCCTAGCAAAACCTGCCCTGGCCTTGGAGATATGGTCCAGGTTTTTAGTGTCTGGCGAAGGTTTGTACAGAGGACCAGGTAGCTGCCTCCAGAATGGAATTAGAGTCCAGGCCTTTAAAGAAGGCTCTAGAAGAGGCCATAGCTCTTGTGGAATGGGCCCTGACATTGCCTAGCAAGGTCTTCCCATGGTGTGAGTAGCAAAAGGAAATAGCCCTGGAAATCCAGGATGAAACTGTCTGCTTGCCCACTACTTTTCCCAAAGCCCTGGGGTGAAAGGACAGAGTCTGATTTGCGAAAATGAGAAGTTATGTACCTACCATAACGTTCCATGTTAGTTGTCTTCTCTCGCCTTCTTTCTTGCTTGATGGGTTCGGAGCCGATCCTCGGCTCCGACTCGGCACTTGCTAAGCTCGAGAGTCACTTTTACCAGCTCGAGGCAGCCCCATATCCCATGATGCAAGGCAGTAAGTACCCAGATCTCGTTTGATGACAAAAGGACAATAGCACCTTGCATAATAACTTCCCAAAGGAAGAAAGGAGAGAAAAAACCTGCAGGATAGTAGAAGTACCAGCTCTGTATGGTCTTCAGAAGTATAATTCCTTGTAGAGAAAGGTCTGTCCAGGCCTGGGGGAAGGAGGGAGGGTCGCAAGAAAGAAGGCGAGAGAAGACAACTAACATGGAACGTTATGGTAGGTACATAACTTCTCAATGTTAAGTTGTCAATCTCGCCTTCATTCTTGCTTGATGGGACCGCGTCCCTAGCACCTCTTTCCTGGGTGGCTCAATGGAACAGACTCTTGAGAACGGTAGAGCCAAAACTGGCTCTGTCCCTGGAGGCCAAATCCAATTTGTAATGGGAAACAAATGTATGAGGAGTGGCCCAAGTGGCTGCTGCACAAATAGTGTCTAAAGGAAGTCTAGCTTGAAAGGCTGTAGAAGTAGCTAAGCTTCTGGTTGAATGTGCTTCAGGTTTCGAGCACAGCTGTTTTCCCCTGAGGCGATAAATTTCAGAGATGACAGAAGAAAGCCATCTAGACAAGGTCACTTTTGAGACAGGAAGGCCTTTCTTGTTATCAGCATAGGAAACAAAGAGTTGATCGGATTTCCTGAATTGTTTTGTTCTGTCCAAATAATATCCGAGTTGGCAGTGGACATCAAGATAATGTAATTTTTGTTCCAATCTGTTTGAATAGTTTGGAAAAAAATACAGGGAGATCAATGGCTTGATTCAAATTAGTCTTTGAGGCGACCTTAGGCAAAAAGGTCGGATTAGTTCTCAATGATACTCTGTCTTTGTGGAAGACCAAATGGGGGGGGGTGAACAGATAGAGCATGAAGTTCAGACACCCTCCTAGCCGATGTAATAGCAACCAGGAATAAAGTTTTCCATGAAAGAAATTTCAGGGAACAAGATGTCAGCACTAAATTTAGGTCCCATTGAGGAGGAGGACTCCTGACTGGAGGCTTCAGAAGGAAAATTCCTTTCAAGAAGGCTCTACAAAGCCTGTGGGACATAATGTTGTGATCTGCGAACCCGACATGAAAGTTCGAGATAGCAGCCAACTGAACTTTGACTGTGGAAGAAGAGGAGCCCGCGTGAAAAATCTCCACTAAGAAATCCAAAACTGCTTGAACTGGAGCAGTGAAGGGATCAATATTCTTGGCTTTAGCCCAATAAGAGAAACGTTTCCATTTGCTCGTATAAATCCTCCTGGGAGAGGATTTTAAGGAAGCTACTATGATGTCTCTAACAGGGTTAGAGATCATAGGAAGCCTGGCTAAGGAAGGAAGTGGAGCAAAGTACAGTTTTGTACCTACCATAAATGTAGATGTCCGAACTGGATAGCATCTGCAGTCATAACAACTGGGTTGTCCTGTCGTCAGGCAGCCCTTCAGTCGGCCGGATTCCAAAGTCCGGGTCCGGCTTCGGCTGATGTCGCACTTCACCCGACGTCATCTCTGTTGGTCTTCGGGTATAAAGGCATCAGCCGACGCCATTTTCCTCAGTGTTTCTTGCCCCAGATGCCAGTAGCCCTCTTGAAGGCTAAAATTTTGGATAGATGCCAATGTTTCCAAAAGGATAGAGGTAAATACAAACATAAGCATGTATGTACATATATACAAACAAATACACCATAAAAGACTCCCCCCCCACCAGTTAGCTATTAGGAGGGTAAACACCCTAGGAGTACCACAGAGGGGAAGGAGGGAGGGTAATCCTGACTGCAGATGCTATCCAGTTCGGACATCTACATTTATGGTAGGTACAAAACTGTACTATGTCCTTCATGGATGCATCTGCAGTCATAACAACTGGGTAGAATACCATAGCCAACTAGGGGAGGAGGATAAAAGTAAATTATGGTGTGTTTAGGATCCCTTGCAGTACAGCAGTGGCAAACCCTGCTCGGGATCTGGAATATAGAGGCAAATTATAATGCTTGGCAAATGTATGCACGGAGGTCCAAGTAGCCGCCTCAATAATGTCTTTGGTTGCCACTCCTCGTAAGAAGGCTGTGGTAGTGGCTGTTGCCCTTGTAGAATGAGGTCTTATGTTCTGTGGAATTGGTTTTCCATGGAAGGAGTAACAGAATCGTATGCAATTTCCTATCCATTTGGAGATTGTCTGTTTGGAAATAGCTTTTCCTTCTCTTCCTGTTGCATAGGCCACAAAAAGTTGGTCAGTCTTTCTGCTATTTTTTTGTTCTGTCCAAGTAGTAGCGTAGCTGTCTATGTACATCCAAGGTATGCAGTATTCTTTCCCCTCTGTTTTGTGGGTTGGGAAAGAAGGTAGGTAGGTGGATTGCCTGGTTTAAAGACACTCTGGATACCACCTTAGGCATAAATGTAGGATTAGTCCTCATGGACACTATCTTGGTGGAAGATTAGGAAGGGTTGCACCGCCATTAAGGCCTGTAGTTCTGAAACCTTCCTTGCTGAAGTAATTGCCAGTAGGAAAGCAGTTTTCCATGACAGATGTTGTAGGTCTGCTGTTGCTGCTGGTTCAAAGGGTGATCGTGTCAACTTTTCTAGCACAAAGTTTAAGTCCCAGGCTGGTAATGGTGGTTTCCTTGGAGGTTTTACATTCTTGATTCCTCTGAGGAACTGCCTGAGCAAAGGGTGCGAAAAAACAGGTGGATCAAAGCTGTATTCTGCTGAAATAGCTGATGCATGTATCTTGATGGAGGAGTAGGACAGGCCTGAATGAAGAAGTTCGGCCAGGTACTCCAGAATGTTGGGCATATCTATGTTTGACACATCTTTTCCTCTTTCAGTACTCCAAATGACAAACCTTTTCCATTTTCCAGCATAGTTCCTTCTTGTTGAAGGTCTGCGTGCTTCAAGAATAATGTCTTTAACTCTTTGGGAAAGTTCTGGGTTAGCTGCTGCTATGTGATGTTCCATGCAGTCAGTTGCAACGTTTTTAGGTTTGGATGCATGATGCTGTAGTTGTTCTGAGTTAACATCAAAGGCATCAGGGGTATTGGCCACATTGTTCCGAGACATGCTCCTCAGTAGTGGGTACCAGTGTTGTCTTGGCCAGTTTGGAGCTATCAAGATTATCCTTGGACGTTCTTCCTTGATTTTTAGTAGTACTTTGTGTATCAAGGGAAGAGGTGGGAATGCATATGCTGTTAGGCCTTTCCAGCTGAAGGAGAGCGAGTCCACTTTCCATGCTAGTGGGTGGAATGTCCTTGTGCAGAATTTTTTGAGCTGGTGATTGAGAGGTGATGCGAATAGATCTATCTGAGGCATTCCCCATTTCTTTGAGATGGTCTTGAAGATGTCCGGGTGCAGCTTCCATTCGTGGGCATCCGATGTGGTTCTGCTTAATATGTCTGCCAGAGTATTTTCTTTTCCCGGTACAAATATTGCCTGTAACTGGATGTTGTAGCCGAGTGCTAGGGTCTACAGCTCCAAAGTCATTCTGCATAGGGGGTATGAATGAGTACCTCCCTGTTTGTTGATGTACCACATGACTGTGGTGTTGTCTGTCCAACTGGCCCTCTTTGAGAAATGGTTTGAACTTTTGGATTGCCAGTTTTACTGCCAGCATTTCTTTTAGGTTGATGTGCAGGTGAAGTTGATCCTGTGTCCACAGTCCTTGCACGCATTTGTCCAGCATGTGGGCCCCCCATCCTAGGTCTGAAGCGTCTGTTGTGATGGTCTGGCTTGCTTGACATCTGCGAAAGGGTAGGCCTGGGTTTGACTGGCATGCCTGAGCCCACCATAGGAACTCCTGTTTTAAGCATGGAATTAGTGGGATTTCTGTTTCCAGGCTGTGTCTGTGTTGGGACCATAAATTCTTTAGGTACCACTGTAGTTTTCTCATATGTAGTCTGGCAAATGGGACCAAGATTATGCATGATGCCATGAAGCCCAAGGCCTGCAGTACTTTTCTTGCTGTTAACTTGTTCAGTTTTGTTAGTGACAAGAAGTAAAGAGTGAGTTCTTTTGTTTTTCTGTAGTTAGGAATGCCATTTGTTTTACTGTGTCCAATTCTGCGCCCAAGAAAGTCCTTGTTTGGGATGGTATCAGCCTTGACTTTTGTAAATTGACTGTGTATCCCAGTGCTTGTAGCAAGTAAATGACCCTTTGTAAATCTGTTGTCAGCTTGCTTTTGTTGTCCCCTTGTAGTAGGCAGTCGTCCAGGTATGGGTAAATTTGAATTCCTGTAGTCTGCAATGGGCGATTACTGATGCCAGGCATTTTGTGAATACTCTGGGCAGTAGATAAGCCAAAGGGCAATGCTGAGAATTGATAGTGCTCTGATCCTGCAAGAAATCTGAGGTATCTTCTGCAGATTGGTCGAATGGGGACGTGCAGGTATGCCTCCTTGAGATCTAGAGTTACCAGCCAACACTCCTTGCCCAGCATGGGAAGAAGTTGCTGTAGGGTCAGCATTTTGAATTTTGGGACAATGATGTATGTATTTAAGGTGGACAGGTCGAGAATTGGTCTCCAACTTTTTTCCTTTCTTGGAACTAGGAATAGTCTGGAGTAGAACCCCTTTCCTTGCTCTGCTGTTGGTACTCTTTCCACAGCTCTCATGTTTGCTAACCCCATTATCTGTTGTAGAGCCTCTGTTTTTTGATTTGGAGGTAGATTTGGCATTCCTCTTTTGACTGGTAAAGTGTGGAAGTGGAACCGGTAACCTTGATCTATGGTTTGTAAAATCCACTTGTCTTTTGTTATGTAGTGCCAGTTCTTTGAAAATAAGGTTAACTTTCCGCCTAAAGGAGCTGCTATTTGTTCCCTGGTAGGCGGATTTAGGGTTAAGTCACTGTGGTTGTGTTGATGTAGTGGCAGTGGTTGTGTCTGTGCCTCTGTTGTTACCTTGCCACTGTCGTCCTCTGTAGGCACCTCCTCTGGATTGGTTTCTGCCTCTGGAACGTCTATTCCTGCCCCTTTGAGATCTTGTGGAGTCAGGAAAGGACCAATTTTTGGCAGGCCAGTTCCTGCTAAACCTTGGGGGTTGAACTTGCAAGAAATCTTTAACCGTTTGAACGGATTTTGCCTTTTCTTCCATTTTCTTCATAACCTGCTGGGCAGGTGTACCAAACAAACTTGTCTTATCCATAGGAGCATCTAGCAACTTAGCTTTAACATGATCCGGTAAAGCTTGCTCCTTTAGCCATGCATGCCTTCTTATCACTGTGCCAGTCATGGCTGATATAAATGAAGCCTCCAGTGCATCATAGCCACATTTTAAGGAATGGTTACTAACCTGTTGTATGTTATTTACCATTTCTAATACATATTTCTTATCAAGAGATTCATCAGTGGTTAGCTTTTTAGTTAATTGATCAAGCATAAACTCTTGGTATTGTATCATGTGAAACTGACAGTTTAAAGCTCTAGCTGAGAGAGTAGCTGAAGTGTAGACCTTTTACCCCATCTGTCTAATGACCTTGCTTCCCTTTCAGAAGGAATAGGGTTTTAGCTATGGTCGGCCACTGCCTTGGGACCCTGGGATATAGTTTCGGGTCTGCAAGTGGGGCCTTGTAAAGGTGGTGATGAGTATCTGGCACCCTGTAAAATCTGTCTGGTTTGGCAGGGGCTGGGGGTAAAGAATCTGGAGCGGAGCAGGCATCATTGAAAGCATCATCCACCACAGAGAGAACAGGAGGTATAGCTAAGGGCCTGTGCTGTGGAAGGTGCAGAAAGGTCCTAAGTCTTTTTCTGGAGTCTGAAAAATCCTGTTGCTGCCATTGGAACTGCTCTCGCATGGCATGTAAGGTTTCCCCAAAGGAGAATTCTTCTGGTGGGGAAGCAGCTGGAATGGATTCTTCAGCATCAGAATCTTCAAAATTGGAGAAAGGAGCCTCTGGCTGGTCAGTTATGTCTGATTCATCAGCAGAATCATCAGAGGACACTGGCTCAGGGGGCTCTGCCCTAAGTCTCTTCTCTGGGGGCTGAGAGGCCCTGTCTGGGTGAGATTGAGATCCTCTAATTAATGAAATTAAATCTTCTGCCAAAGTAAGCATTTGAGAACTAGAAGAGGGCCTGGTTGTGGAGGGTTTAACAGGCACTGTTTTAGGAGTCTTGGCTGCTTTAGCCCTGGCGAAGGCCTTAATGGACATGGCTGCTGGAGGCCTAGCTGCACCACGTGCTGGGGTAGAGACATCCAAGGGAATGGTGTCTGATAAGTCAGTGGCAACCACCGTAGTGGATAAAATTTCTGAGGCCGATTCAAGAGTGGTAGCAGGGGCCTCAGTTGTAGAGATAGATTCAGCTGTACTTTGAGCAGTTTTCTCGGTTTCGGCCGAAACCGAGACACTCGCGGTTTGCTTAACCATGGTTTCTGCCGAAACCGCGGACCGCGAGTGTCGGTCTTTATCTTTGCGTTTTTTGGCAGATTGGGTAGTCGGAGGATCCGACGGCATAATGTACGCAAAATCAGAACCGAAAAACTGTTCTGCAAACTCCGACCGACGCCTAAGCGTTCGTCGGTTGAAAGAAGCACAGGCCGAACAGGCTGCTACGTCGTGGGCTGGGCCTAAACAAGGCAGACAATGAGAGTGGAAATCTTTATGAGGTATTTGTTTCCCACAGGTTAAACAATTATTAACTTTTTCTGACATCGGCTGAGGCAAGAAAGAGTCCCCAACGGGTACTTAGCTTTAGAAGTCTTAGTAGTATTCGGTAGAAGTAATCTCTGGATCCGACCGACCGGCACTTGCGAACAGCTTCTGCTTCGGGCGCCACGCGGCAAGAAAGACTGAGGAAAATGGCGTCGGCTGATGCCTTTATACCCGAAGACCAACAGAGATTACGTCGGGTGAAGTGCGACATCAGCCGAAGCCGGACCCGGACTTTGGAATCCGGCCAACTGAAGGGCTGCCTGACGACAGGACAAACCAGTTGTTATGACTGCAGATGCATCCATGAAGGACATCCATGCTGTGAGGTTGAGAGAAGGGATAGACTGGTGCAGCTGACCGGATTGGTGAATCAGAAGATCTGGCACTGGGTCCAGATGCCACGGCTGCACCAAAAGGTGACGATGGAGGAACGGAAACCAAATTTGTCGAGGCCAATAAGGAGCAATGAGAATCAATTTGGCTCTCAAAACGGTTGCTTTCTGGATAACTTGAGGGATCAGAGGAAATGGAGGAAAGGCATAAAGAAGTCCCTGGGGCCAACCCTGGGTCAGAGCGTCTCTGGGGGGATGGCCTGGCAGTGGGAAGAGAGAGAAGTCTGGGCATTTGCTGTTTTGGGGAGTAGCAAAAAGATCGCAACATGGGCGACCCCATTCCAGAAAAATCTCTTCCACTATAGATTGTTTGGGAGACCACTCGTGAGGCATGAGAATAGCTCTGCTCAATCTGTCCGCTAAAATGTTGGTTTTCCCAGGGATGTGCGTTGCTACCAGAAACCGATGAGAGGAGATCGCCCATTGCCAAAGTCTGAGCGCTTCTCGACACAAGGGGTAGGACTTGGTTCCGCCCTGTTTGCTGATATACCAAACTACAGACATGTTGTCTGTGTGGACTGCAATTGTCCCTAAGGGAAGAAAGTCGTTGAGGGCTTGCAACGTTAAAAGCACTGCTCTCATCTCTAGGACATTTATGTGCAGGTGGTATTCGAAGGTTGCCACGTCCCATGAACCATCCTGCCCTGATAATGCCCCCCCCACCCGATCAGGGAGGCATCCGTAGTGACAGTGGCTACCGGGGATGGGGGTACAAATTGTCTGCCTTGGTGAATCTGGGGAGAAGTGATCCACCAAGCAAGATGATTCTTGCAAATCTGTGTCACCAGTATTTGGTGACGCATTGGAAGTTGTTGGTAAGACCACTGAGTGAACAACATCCATTGAAGAAGGCATATAGAAGCGAGCCAGGGAAGAAGGGTAATGGCCGCAGCCATGAGGCCTAACACCTTTAGAACCATTCTGGCCTGTACCTTCTTGCTGGCTAGAATGATCCTGACGTGACTTTGAATGTCTGAGATTCTTTGATCTGTAAGGGTAGCTGACATCCGAACAGTGTTTAAGTTTGCCTATGAAAGTAATAGACTGGCAGGGCAATAAGGATGATTTTTCGGAGTTGATCGAGATACCCAATTGAGAACAAAGATTTATTGTGTACTCCCTGGCTTGAAGAAGCTGATGCCTGGTGGTGGCTGAAAGGAGCCAGTCGTCGAGATACGGAAACACCTGGAATCCTTGACGTCTCAGGTGAGCCGTGACCACTGCCATACATTTGGTGAACACTCTGGGGGCTGTAGTGAGACCAAAGGGCAGGGCTCTGAACTGGAAATGACTGGACCCCAGCCGAAAGTGGAGAAATCTCCTGGAGCGTCTGTGAATTTTTATGTGATAGTACGCATCCTGAAGATCTATTGAGCACATCCAGTTGTCCTTCTGTAAGAAGGGCAGAATTGACTGAAGAGTGACCATTCGGAATCTTGTCTTCCTCTCAGACTTGTTGAATCTGCTGAGATCCAATATTGGTCTCCAGTCTCCCGTCTTCTTGGGGACCAAAAAGAACCTTGAGTAGATTCCGGGCTCTGAATGATCTGTTGTAACTGGCTGAATGGCTCTTTTTTGCAGAAGTTTTAAGACTTCTAACTCTGCAATTTCCCTTAGACCGGGTGGTACATCTGGAAGGGAATTTGAGTGAGAGAAAGGACTTTCCTCGAAAGGAATTTTGTAACCCTCGGATATGATCGACTGTACCCATCTGTCTTGAGTGAGGGAACGCCAGGCTTCTGGGTACAGCGATAGTCTTCCCCCGACTGCCTCCAAGGATGGACAGTCGGGCAACATCTCAGGGATGCTGAAAGGGCTTGTCAGAGAGAGGCTCTCTGCTTCCCTGGTTCTGCGGACCCCCTCTGCCTCTAGAGCGGCGTCTGTTATTGTTACCCCCTCTGCCTCTAGGGGTAAACTGACCACGTGAATCCGGCGTGACTCCTTGGGATTTGCGGAACCACATTTTGCCACCCTTCTGTCCTTTGGGGTAAGGTCTAGAAGGGGTGGAAAAACGGACCCCTACGGCAGAAAGTCTTGCCGTCCTGCTCACACCTGGTCAACATTTCCTTCACTTGAGGGCCAAACAAAGCTGAACCATCAAAGGGAGAGTTAGTGAAGGACGCCTTAAAGGGATCTGCAAAATTACAGAGCCGCATCCAGGCTTGGCGTCTAAGAGCCACACCTGTACCTGCGGCCCTACTCGCTCCATCTGCTGCATATATCAGTCGCATGGAGGAGTTAGCAATAGAATTAAGGGTTCCTAGCTGCGAAGCAATTTTTTCTTGAGCCCCTGCAGCTGTCGGATCCTGTACTACTTCACCTAGCTCCTTAAGGATATCCCTCTGGAATCTGGTGAAGTGACATAGGTATTTCAGCGAACGCATAGCAAAGGTCGCTGAAGAGAACATCCGCTTACCATACCTATCCATAGTCCTGGAGTCCTTATTAGGAGGATGGACAGGAACGGAAGGATCTGCAAGTTCCTTTTTAGTGGCAGCCGCCACCACCATGGCATCAGCAAGGACGCCTTTCGTGAGGAATTGCTTGTCCGAAGGGGCAGTAATAAATTTTGAAGGCCTCCTAGGGACTGGCTCTACAGAGTCAGGAGCAGCCCAAGCCTTTCGAGCAATAACCTGCATAAGGGGGTCGAAAGGCGGAGACACCCAGGAGGTGGAGGGCCGAGATCCAAACGCCTCCAGGTATTCCGACTCATCCTCAGAGGGATTGTTGGAGGGCCAGTTTCCCCTCTGTTTAAGGAGTTCTAGGATGTCTGAAAAAGAGACATCCTCAGAGGGGGATCTTGGGGATCCCTCCGACTCATCTAAGTTGGTATCTGAAGTGATAGACTCAGGGGAGTCTACGTGTTTCCTCTTACAGGTCCTCTTGCGCGGAGAATCCCCTGACTGATCAGGAGAATCCTCGGAAGAGGGGGTTCTTCCCAGTGGGGAAACCTGAGGCGGAGGATCTCTGGGTCCGGGAGCAAGAGAAGTGGCAGAGATATCGACAGGCACCATAGAGGGAGGAGCTAAGGGATCAGACTGCTGGCTGAGTCCAGTGGCCAGCACACTCTTCATCACCTCGAAGGCTCCCCTCCCAGGGAGGTCCGAGAGAACCCATTCCGAAGAACCAGGAACTCCAGGGTCCACCGATAGGGAAGGCTCCGAGGCAGATGTCGGAGCCGAGCTCACCAGGCCGAGGCTCCAAGGGAAGAGTGGGGGACAAGGGTCCGATGCCACTCACCCCCTCGGAGGAGACCAGGGAAGCCCGACCACCGAATCCCTCTAAGGAAGGTCTCGAAGAGGAGATAAGAGTAGAGGCTGAAGGAGCAGAAGGGGGTATCTTTCCCTCAGCTGTAGCAGAAACCATTCCCGAAGACTCCAACTCAAACTCTGGGGTAGAGTCGAAGGAGGAACTGCAATGGGGTGTGGACTAATAGTCGTCTGTTGAGACGGACTATGTAGCATGTGGGCCAGTGCCTGTGATTTTAATAATCTACTGACCACTCTCTCTAAATCATGGTCAGAAAGCCTAGATGACCTGGATGATCGGCTCCGATGGCTCCGTTCCGAGAGGAGAGGAGAGGAGATGCCGGAGCCGAGAGTATCGGTTCCAAGGAAGGGGACCTAGACCTCTTCCTCGAAGGAACCATCGGAGCAGACGAAACCATGGAAGCTGTCTGAGCCGATAACTTTTCGGCACCGACAGAAAGTTTCGATGCATCGGCTCCGGTCGGAGCCGATACAGACATAAAAGTAAGGGTGTTGGAGCCGGTCGGCGCCGACACCGAAGCCTGAGCCACATGGTGATCGGAACCGATCGGAGCAGACACCGTAGTGGCCGAACCAGAATCGGCACCGATAGCCATCGGTGCCGAAGGTTTGTGCAAACCAGAATCGGCTCCAGCCGGAGCCGATCTCGACTCTGAAAGAGTCGGGCGAGCCGCAGGCTTGGACACAGAAGCCTGGGCCTTGGAAGACTTAGAAGTCTTAGATGGAGCCGACTTAGCCGGAGAGCCCTCCAGCTTAAGTAGGCCCCTCAAAATAAGCTTATTTCTCCTTTCCTGCAGGACTCTCTGGCTAAAAGAATGACAAATCGCACAGGATTCCTGCAGGTGGAGAGGTCCCAGGCAGTATAAGCAAGAAGTGTGACCGTCTGTCAGAGACATCTTCTGACAGCACGAGTCACACTTCTTAAAGCCTGAGACCCTTTCCTTAGACATGGTGTAAAAACACACACACACAACACCTGTCCAAGAAATATTACAATCCCAAAAAAGAGAAAAAAACTATTCTCTCACAAACACACACACACCCTAACAAGGGGGGGATGGGATGGGAGAAGGCCTGACTAAAAACTTTAATGGAGAGAGGAATTTTAGTCAGAAAAGGACTAAAACTAGTCTAAAACTATTAAATTTAAGTTTAAAATTAACTTTAAACTGAAAAAGGGGCAAAAGCAGTAGTGTATAAATCGCTTACCAGGAGCTGGTAAAAGGAGGACCTCATCAGCGAAGCGGCAAACTAGATCTGGGTACTTACCGCCTTGCATCATGGGATATGGGGCTGCCTCGAGCTGGTAAAAGTGACTCTCGAGCTTAGCAAGTGCCGAGTCGGAGCCGAGGATCGGCTCCGAACCCATCAAGCAAGAATGAAGGCGAGATTGACAACTTAATATGGTCCGGTTTTACACAAATAAAATCCGAGTTGTCTGTGCACGTCTAGGGAATGAAGGACTCTCACTATCTATCTGTGGGTTAGGGAAGAAAGTAGGCAGGCGGATAGCCTGATTCAAGGAAAGGTCATTGACCACCTTTGGCAGTGAAGGGTTTGTCTTCAGGGTGACCCTGTCCATAGGGTGAGTTTTTCTAACACAATTAAGATCATTGGGAGGAGGAGACCGTTTCATGGCAGTCTTAGGTGCAGAACACCCTTGAGGAAAATTTTGGCTGGGAGTCTGGATGCAAGCAGAGGGTCCCATAGGCAGGCAGAGATGACAGACAGGTGAGCTTTTAGAGAGGAATAGGACATACCTGACTGCAAGGGTTCACACAGGTAAGACAATCAGGGGAATATCGCTGTCCAGCGGATCAGTCTTTTATGACGCCAGATAGAAAACCTTTTCCATTTGGAGATGAAAGATTTTCTTGTGTTGGGTTTCCTGGCCTCCTTCAGGACTGAAAGCACGTCCTCATTGTACAGGTGCCTGAAGGGGATCAGAATCCTATTCGCCACAGGGCGAGGCGCACAGACTGCCACTGTGGGTGTATCTGTGTCCCCTTGTGTTGTGTGAGTAGGTCCACTGATGGGGGTAAACTTGTGGTGATTGCCCTTGGACAGATGAAGTAGAGGGAATCAGTGCTGCCTTGGCCAGTAGGGAGTCATCAGCAAGATTTTTGGTGAGTTATGCTGAATTTTCAGTAGGACGCACTGAATTAATGGGAAGGGGGGATGCATAGAGGAATCTCCCCTTCCATGATATTGAGAAGGCTTCTGTTTGTAAAGCCTTCGGGTCGTGTGTCCTGGAGCAATAACTCTGGAGTTGCCAGTTTGTGGAGGAGGCGAACAGGTCTGTGAAATACCACACCTGTGGACCAGATTTAGAAACATCGACAGCATCCATTTGTGGCTGGCTGATTTGGTTCTGCTTAGTGAATCTGCCTGTGAGTTGTGCTGGGACGGAATGTAGGCTGCCTGCAGTGTGATTTCCTGAGAGGTAATCAGCTCCCATGCCTGTAGAGCTAGTCTGCATAGGAGGTAGGACTTGGTCCCTCTGCTTGAGGTACCACATGACTGTGGTGCTGTGAAGATCTTTAGGAGGGACTGTGGTGCTGTCTGTAAAGATCTTTAGGAGGCCCTGTTGGAGGGTAGGATTAAAAAGCCTGCAGGGCAAGAAGAATTGCTCTCATTTCCTTGACATTTATGTGCTCGTGTCTGTCCACAAACACTGCACTATCCTTGCACCCAGAGTTGCCCCCAGCCCAGATCTGACGCATCCGTGTGCATGGCCTGGGAGGAGGGAGGCATTTGTAGGGGTAGTCCCGGATTATGGGCTACCTGAGCTAGCCACCATTTAAATTCTTGGAGACAGGGTAGGAGTGGGACCCTGAACTCAAGGGGTGGAAGTGCTGGGTCCACACTGAGCTAAGGTACCACTGAAATTTCCTCATGTGTAACCTCGCTAGGGGTAACGTGGCGATAGTGGCTGCCATGTACCCCAGTAGTATCAGGAATTCTCAGACAGTTCTGATGAATGAAGGGCAGAGAGAAGGTGGTGGGAAAGAGAGCACTTTTTCCCCTGGAAGGGAGGCATCAAAATGTCTGTCCTGATTCTGCATCCCAAGAAGACAAGGTCCTGTGCCGGACTGAGTTGGGATTTTGGAAAATTTATCAAGAACCCTAGAGACTGCAGCAGGAGCAGGTAGTCTTTCAATGACGAAGGAGGGTCTCTCTGTCTGCTGCCTGAATTTAAAGGTCATCTAGGTACGGGAATATTCGTATCCCCTTGGACCTGCAGTAGGCAATCACTGGAGCCAGGCATTTTGTGAATACCATTGGGGCAGTGGAGAGGCCAAAAGGCAAGGCACGGAACTGAAAGTGAGAAGAGCCTGATAGGAATCAGGGATATTTCCTTAAGGCAGGCATTATGGGGATGTGGAGATAAACCTCCTTTATGTTCAGGATCCCCATGAAGGCCAGAGGAAGAATGAGGGGAAAGTATGGTTAAGATGAGCATCCTGAAGAAGGGGACCTTTAAGAAGAGGTTGAGGTAGGACAGGTCTAAGATAGGTCTCCATGGTCCTTCCTTCCTGGGGACCAGAAATTCTGGAATAGAATCCTTTCCCTTGAGAATGAAGGGGTACTGATTCTATTCTTGAAGCAGCAGGTTGTTTAAGACCTGATGGAGAAGGGGCAGCTGGGATGCAGGTAGTTGAGGCATGGCCAGTCTTGGAGAAGGGGAGAGCCAAGTCAAAGTAACCCTCCCACAGGATGGACAAAACCCACTTGTCTGATGTCATGAGGGACCACCTAGGGAGACTGACAGAGGCGGGTGGACAAAAGAAAGGAGGGAGGTGGGAAGAAAGTTATGGCAGCCAGACAGTCATTGCCTGCCCTGTCAGGAAAGGGAGGCCTCTGGCTAGCAGCCTGAGGTGTCCTAGGCTGAGTGGGCTGTCTTCTGGGGGTCTTCTAGACCTAGGACGGGCTGAAGGCCTGGAGATTTCTTATAAATTGTGTCTTAGCCAGGTAGTTCCTCTAGAACTTAGAGATATGAGAGACTAGGAAATGTTTGAGGTCCTGTAGTTCCTTCCCTTTTTGTTGCAGAGACTTAAAGAGGTCAGTCACTTTAGCACCAAAGAGGGCTGAGTGGACCAGGGGCGTCCAGGAGCTTGGCTCTGAATTAATCAGGAAGGGGCTGCAGGCACAGCCAGGAACATCTCTAACACGGATGCTGATGCAGCTGACCTACCCGAGGCCTCAGCTGCATAGCATCCACACCTAAGGGAGTGCTTGTTCACTTGAGAGATCATCCCTAGCAAGTAAGACAGTGATGCTTTCGCAGCACAGTCAGGGATGTTATTCAACTCCTTGAAGGCTTTGTACAGCACAACTAGAATATTTAGCCATGTGAGATAAGTAATGTGTTCCCCTAAAAGCTAGGGTGGCAGAGATGTAAATCTTCTTTCCCCACCTCTCCACAGACTTACTGTCCTTATCTGCAGGGAGGGCAGTGGTGGTAGGGGGGAGTTTGGATGCCCTATCAGTAGAAATGGAGATAGTGGCAGGGTTTGCTGGAGGGCACTTGAGCAAGAATTTGAGTCAGGGACCCTGTATAAATTTGTCCGCCCTGCCAGGAGCAGGTGGCTGGGAATCTGGATTAATGGATGCCGCAAAAATGCATCCAGGAAGGCAGGTTGAACAGGTGTTAACTGAAAGGTTAGGAGAATCCATCTGTATGAGATCATAAAATCTCTTTTGTTGCTCAGTCCTGTGAGCATTCCCACTTGAAGTGGACTCTCATTAAGTTAAGTGTCACAGAAGGTTAAGTCTTCTATAGGGGAATCAGGCTCTGCAGAGGCATCCTCAAAAGATCCATACCCCAGGGGGGATGAGATCTGGAAAGAGTAGGACAGGGAGTCCAAGTCCTCCGTGGAATCCAACTCCTCCTCTGATGGCTGAAGGAACTTAGAAGAGGTGGAACAGCAGAAGCAGCTTCAGTGGAAGGCCTACGTGCAATGAAGGCATTGTATAAAATTTGGCTAAAAGCTTGCCAATCGGATAAGGATTCTGGCACTGAAGAAAGATGTCTAGTCTTTCTTTTTAGAAGGCCTAGCAGGTGTCTGGCTGGTGGGTAGACCTAAGTGTAAGGGGTGGGATGGCGGAGGAAGAATTCGAAGCACCTGAAGGCACTGGTTCCCCCCTGGTGTCTGGAGCAGGCACCGGTACGTCCTCCCTGGACGTGTCATCTGCTCTCGATTGTGCGGTCTCCTGTAAGGTACCCGCTGTATCTGCTGTGGCAGATGCCAGGTCCTCAACCAAGCCGACTGCTACAAGTTGAGGAGTGGCAGAGGGAGGAACAGTGGAAGTAGTGGGCCACATGGACTTGGCTCTCTTACTTGGCGGTTCAGATGGGGCGTCGGAGCCCATCTCCATACCTAGCGCAATCTGTCTTAAACGATGATTCTCAAGGCACAAATTAAGAGCCTTTAAACGGCGAAGGGTCACGGGCATGAACGGTTTGCAGATGCCGCAGTTCTTATAAACGTGTTCCCTACCCAAACAGGAAAGACACTGGTCGTGGGTGCCTTTATGGGGAATCTGGCAACCACAGTTGCACTTAACTCTTACTAGACATGAACAGACTATAAATTATTCAAAAAAAGGACTAAAAGATTCCCCAATGGAGTACTTAGTTTAGGTTCAGATCAGACGTCCGCGAGTAGCAGGAACACCTGGTGTACAGCTGGAGGCTGAAAAGTTCTGAGGGCTAGTACGTGCAAACATCACTTATGGGCCAAGTTTCTGCCTGCACATCAGAAGTCTGACACACCAAGAGGGACTAAAAATCTTTGGAAACCTGGCCAGACAACCTGATCGGAAGGGTAAACCCCCTAGTAGAATAATGCAACATTGGAATAGAACGACATCTGCTAATGTGCAGCTTTGCAATCATGTTGGTTTTCAGTTTATGTATCCATCAACTGTTTCATTTAAATCAAAAGGGGAAAAAAAAAGCCCATCCCTAGGATTGGGGCATGCTCTAGGACAGTGACTGCGAACCTTTTGGAGTTGGCGTGTCAAAAATTTGGAAACCGCCTATCGACTCGGTTGGCGTGTCACCTTGCCCTCCAACAAGAGAAAATTCTTTACATATTTCTTTTATTTCAAAAGCCCAGTCCAATCCAATCATGTCTGCTATGTACTGTAAAAGTAAAAGAAAAAATCAGCGGCTTACAATAGAGAAAATGATATGCACACTAATTGAGCTCAAGTTAGTGAGCCAAAAAATTACCCTACTTTTAATATCAATTGTGAATTGAACTGAAAAAACATGAAATGCATTTCATTAACATCAATTACGTTTTTTGTTATAGTGTCTTAAAGCGCAGGGTCACATTTCTTGTACTTTTGTTCTTTCAGTTTCTTTAATAACTTGTTGGTGAATATTGCTGACACACCCAAAAAGTCATGCTGCGTCACCTTTGACACGCGTGTCACAGGTTCGCCATCACTGCTATAGGAGGTCCATTTCCACTACCTTCACTGGACATTCCTCCAATCACATTTTACTGCTTACTCTTTTTAAGACACAAAGAAAACACATTCCCTTTGTGGATCAATGCAAAAACATTAGGATATAAAACAATAAAGTTGTGGAAGCATAACATCAAATGGCATCATTGTACATATGTATAAATGCATACATTACCTGGTCCTAGATAAGCTATACATGCACTGAGATATGCACAACATGTACTTAACAGTGCAAGTGCACTAGCACCACATAATAAATGTTGCACTTACAAGGAATGCAAAAGTACTAGCAAATGCTTCTGCTACATTTAACTGCAATTCTATGGATGCTGGTTTAATGCTTGCCGATTGACAAGCTACTCTGCAACTCAACCAAACAGCAAGACAGAAGTTTAAAGGGATGAGACTACATGATGCCCGCTTCCCCATTCTGTATCACAGTACTATATCTGTAACAGCAAAGTAAAAGACATCAGGTACTGTATCTGACAATAACAAGCCTACAAGTACAAAGGCTACCTCCTACAACAGACAAACACATTAATAGTGTAAGTATTTAAAACGCACCTTGCCACAACACATGCAAGTACCACCACTTGGTGGAGCTGCTGTTGCCCCCTCCACCACCACAAACATTATACACTTAATTTAAACCACAGATCAGGAAAAAATATTAAAGTAGTCCACCTGTACTTTAACAAACCCTAAAAGGGTACATTAATGTAAAGTTCTATATATACTCACACAAACTGCAAGTCACAACCCTGAAGGCGATCAAGGAAACTGACAGAACTGACAATAAGCAAAGTATACCACCTACTTGGTAAACTGAAGTGAATAAAACAGTGCTTTTATTACATTTTCTGAAGTTTAAGAGCAACTTTTGGTAGTACACTACTGTATCATTACATAATAAAATATGGTGATATTATCCCCCTCACCTGTGATGACTTTAATAACTTCCTCTGATCAATTTTGAACAGTTGAACTTTTGCCCTTTTCAACAAGCTGAACATCTTCTGGTCAACTCCAGACAGCCGCACACCTGAGGATTCCTGAAAATCACCTTTTAACAATTCTGCAGAATCCACATTATCAGTGCTAAGGGGCTTAAGTTTGATGCTGTCAACTTCTAAAGCAGCAGGAGGACTCTGTCCGTGATCAACTTGCGTTACTAAAGGCAAATCAGGAGAACTCCTCTGAACTTGATCAGTTTGCTTTCCTAAAGTAGAATCAGCAGAAGTCCTAAATGCTAATTTTCTTACAACGCCAGGACTGTCCACATCTTCTACTTTAACAATTTCCTCATCTTGTAGTTTTATAGTTCCACCAGACTCGTTTTTTTCTGTGTGTAACTCAACAAAAGAAGGAAGCATTAAATGGTTTGTCCTTGAGAGACCATGCTTAGGGACAGATGGAGTACTGTCTACAGGTACCTCAGCCGGATGTTTAGGTACCAGATGTCCTGAACATTCTGAACTCTTTCCAGTAATGGATTCGCTACCAAGATCCTTTGCTGTAAAAGGAGAAGACTGGGTAGAGCTTGAATTAGGAGACTCACAGTCTGCTATTAACTGCTTATTTGGAGATTTTACTACTTGCAAGGAACCAGACTGTTCAATAACATTCCGTGACTCTGCAGTCTGTGAAGAAACACTAAGGGATTCATAGATTTTTGAATGGGCTTCACTAGGAGTAAATTGAGGGGCTCGAAGTAATGGTGTTCTCTTGCAAGACTCTGTTTTAGAAACTGCCAGAGGAGTTGAAAATGAAACTTGACTTGGAGAAAGCTGAACAGAAGGCAAACTAGCATCTCCATGTTTCTGAGGAGAACTAGCATCTCCATGTTTCTGAGGAGAACTAGCATCTCCATGTTTCTGAGGAGAACTAGCATCTCCATGTTTCTGAGGAGAACTAGCATCTCCATGTTTCTGAGGAGAACTAGCATCTCCATGTTTCTGAGGAGAACTAGCATCTCCATGTTTCTGAGGAGAACTAGCATCTCCATGTTTTTGAGGAGAACTAGCATCTCCATGTTTTTGAGGAGAACTAGCATCTCCATGTTTTTGAGGAGAACTAGCATCTCCATGTTTTTGATTAGACTTAAAGCAATCAAACACAGTTTTTTGTGCAATATTTTCTTTAACACATTTTGTAGGTGAAAGTAAATCTGCTCCTAGATTAACAGATGTCCATTTAAAGGTAGGCTCCCTAAGAATAGACCTTCTTTTCTCTGGTAGTAATGAGGAAGGTGACACAGGGTTTGAAAACTCTGACAAAGTCTGGGAAATTTCATTTGTGGATAAATGCGAATCTGTGATTGGAAGCTGCTGCTGCTCCTCTACTTCCTCTTTTTCTACTACAATAGCATTAACATTTGACAAACTGTCCTCAGTCTGTAGAAGACGACTTGGAGACTTGGGCAATGAATCCTCCTCTACTTGATCCTGCTCCTTAAAAGCCCCCTTGCTACATTTCTTTGAGGTTTTGGCGGCTGACTTTGCTTTGCAATCAACAGCAACATTATCAGCAACTGGTTTTGCAGGGGTAGGCTTCGAAAGCACGCCTACCTCATCATCTATGAATCTCTTGGGTGTTTTAATGACTCTGGAGGACCTAGCACTGACAACTGGCATAATAAATTGTCTAATGTTCTTCAAAAAGGTAGTTTTTACAACCTGAAGTTCCTCTGGAGTTTGCTGTTGAGAAGATACCACTGCATGTTTCTGGGTCACTTCCTTCACTTTTTGGATGACCTGCTGAGCAACCTTTTGCTGAGTCTTTTGAGCCACACGGCAGACTGTTTTTTCTCTTCTCCGATTTACACTACAAATTTTATTTTCTGCTTGTGCTGAACTATGCAATTCAACACTTTCATTTGTTTGTTCATCATTAGAGGCTGTGTGGTGCTTAGAGTCTTGTAAAATATGCCGTATTAAAGACTGATTGTCAACAGGCTGTTGTGGTTTTGTATCCTCTTCGTCTGCAGAGACCTTAGTTTTTAGTCTGCAAACCGATCGGTCTGTTTTATTTCTACAATGATGCACAGTTTGGTTTTTTAGGTCTAGATTTTCAGAAACATCCACAGTTATGTTTTCATTTTTTCCTAAGCATGCTGTCTGTAAAGGTGGTGGCAGGAATTGCTTCTTAGCAACATGTGCTTTGGGCATATTTTTACTTTTCACTGGAGTTTGTTTTATTTGAGGTTTATTTCCAGCTAACTTCAAAACTTTTAAACGAACACTACTATGAGAAAGACTAGCTGCCTTTAGTTTCTTTGCTTTGGAGACATATTTTAATGCAAACAAAGGCTTCTTTTTTTTAACTCTATTACTGCTTACTGCACTAACTTTCTTTAAAGTACTTCTACTATTGCCCTGCTTTAAATGTTCTTTATTCCTACTTTTACTAGGAGAATGTGCCTTTTTTCCATCTGATTTCAATTCTCTGCTTTGCTTTGTCCTGTGTGATGTGACTGCAGATGGACTGCAAGACCTCAGTTTCTGACAGGTGGACTTTGGTTCACCTTTCTTAATTGATGGGGAAAATACCTTTTCAGAAACCAACTCTCCAGTCCCCTGTTGCAAAAAAACAGTACTAGATTTTTCACTTTGTGAATAAATTCTTTTTTCTTTCACATGTTTAATGGTATTTGTTAAACGAGAAGATATTTCTTCCTCTTTTACCAGATCGACAAGTAAGCTATCTTGCTTCTGTGCTGTAGAATCTGATTCTTTTGCTGAAGTGGGCAGTACCTTCTGAGGGATGGAATTTAATGCATCCCGTCTTGTGGAGGCATCAAAAAGTCTATCAGAAGCATTTTTTGCAGAAACAGCATCAAACTTAGGAGAAACAGAAGCAGGTGTTGCTTGCCCAGCAACAGGACATACTACATCTTTTGCAACAGGAAAAGTGCTCTTCGTGTCTTCTTTTAAGTGGCGTCCCATATACTTATCTGAAATTATAGAAGAAAAAAAAGGGGTCAAATATTGGCTTATACCACACAAAGTAAAACACAAGTCAATAACTGAACATCAATGCAGAAAAAAAAAAAGAAAAATAAGTTGTCTACTTTTGTCCTTCCTCAACCAATGGGTTTTGGATCAGACCTCGGATCCAGATTTGGCCACTTCCTTATACTTATGCTGCATAGCTCGATCTCCTCCCGTTTCCCACAATCCTTTCTCCTGAATTACCTCTGATCAAGTTTGACATGTACTGGCAAGTTGACTAGACAGCAAAGAATAATCAGCCATTAATGTATTTTAAATTAAGCTGTATACTAACTACAGCAGAAGAAAAAAGGGAGAAAAGACTAGAGATCATACAGCAAGGATAACTTGAAACACCCCTCAGGATACATTAGGAGATTATAAAAAAAAGCAGGAAGGGGGTTGGGGGGGGGGTAGGAGGTTAAAGAATGAACAACACAGATGCAGAGTTATGGCGAGTACATAAATTTTATATCTGATGTCATTTTCATCCATTCGTCAACTGATAAGGCAGAGTCCCCAGCTAGAGAAAACCCAATATAGTCTTCAAAGGATATTCTGGAATACAGCAGAGTGAAATGCTGCCTTATTCCCTAGGTAAAATACTCAATATGTCATTATAAAAGTAACAGCTCTGGACCAAGTGACAGCTGCACAAATGTCATCCAAAGAAGCTCTGGAACAGAAAACACCTGATGTGGCCATAGACAGCACAGTTGTGTACACTTTACCATAAATGTAGATGTTAGTGTATTCACTGTTGCAGTCATTACATTTGGGTATTCTGCTAGCAGCTTGCCCTCAGTCGGCCTGAATAACAAAGTCTTGGGTCCTGCGTCAGTTGCAGTCTCCTCTTCCATGACGTCAGGTCATCAGGGGGTATAAAACATGCAGCCAACGCTATTTTAAATCAGTTTTTCTTGACCCAGATGTCAGCTGCCCCCCACATGGGGAGCAAAAATATATAAACAAATATATGTATGTAATTTAGAACATAAAAAAGTTTACCTCCAACTAAAAGCAAATACACCAAAAAGGCTTTTGAGCATAGTGAAGGAAAGAAGAGGTATAATAGAGAAGAAAGGGGGCTGGCGGGTGGGTAACCCAGACTGCAACAGTGAATGCACTCGAACATCTACATTTATGTTAAGTGTACACAACTGTACTATGTTCTTCGTGTTTCACTGTTGCAGTCATTACATTTGGGTAGAATCCCAAAGCTATGGATGGGAGGATGGAATTATACAGAATTAGGAGCGGCTATAAGGCCCTGCAGGACAGCAGTGGCAAAGCCTGCCCTGGATTTAGAAAAGAGAGGTAAATGGTAATGTTTTGTGACTGTATGAACTGAACTCCAAGAAGCAGCTTCTAGAATGTCTCTGGTAGGAACTCCTCTGAGAAAAGTTGCAATAGTAGATGCAGCCCTGGTGGAATGGGATCTGATCCCCTTAGGGACAGGTTTACCATGGTGCATGTAGCAGAAATGAATACAACTGCTTATCCATTTTGAAATAGTCTGCTTTGAGATAGCATTCCCCTCTGCCCCTGCAGCAAATGCCACTAGTAGTTGCTCAGACTTTCTTAGAGATTTTGTCCTGTTTCAGTAGAATCTTAGTTGTCTGTGTACATCGAATTAATGCAGAATCCGATCCCCTCGTTATGTGGATTTGGAAAAAAGTTGGCAGATGAATGGTCTGGTTAAGAGCCACACTGGATACCACCTTAGGCATAAAAGCAGGATTGGTCCTGAGGGCCACCCTGTCATGATAAAAGATATTGAAAGGCTCCACTGCCGTGAGAGCCTGTAGTTCTGAAATCCTTCTGGCTGAAGTGACTGCTAAAAAAGAAAGGCAGTCTTCCAAGTAGAAGCTGGTTCAAAAGGAGGTAGGGTGAGTTTTTCCAGCACAACACTGAGGTCCCCATGCAGTAGTTGGAGCTCTCCTGGGAGGTCTCAAATTTTTGGCCCCTCTGAGGTACTGCTTTAGCAGGAGATGAGAAAAGACAGGAGGCTCGGTGTTGCAATGAGCCGAGATGGTAGAGGCATGGAGCGTTATAGAAGAAAAGGTTAGGCCCTTGTGAAGCATCTCCGTTAAATATTGCAAAATCTGAGGAATACTGGGCATAGCTGTGTTTATTCCTTGTGCTTTGTTCCAGGCACAGAATCTCTTCCATTTATCAGCATATGATTTTCTAGTACTAGACCTTCTAGCCTACAAAATGACATCCATCACAGGTTTACCGAGAGATGTGACTTGTGAAATTAGTTGATTAGCCATGTTGCAAGATTCAGAGTTTGGAGCAGAGTGTAGGATTTGATAGTTCTGCTGAGACAATAGAGGAGTCTGAGGCAAGTACCACAGGGGAAGGTGTGACATATTCCTTAGAAGTGGGTACCAGTGTTGGCAAGGACAATCTGGAGTAATCAGAATTATTTTTGTTTCTTCTTGTCTGACTTTTAGTAAAACCTTGGACAGCAGAGGCAGAGAGGATAAGGCACAGACTGATAGGTTTTTCCAGTAGAAGGACAGAGCATCCACTTTCCAAGCTTTTTTGTGATGAATTCTTGTGCAGAATTTGTCTAACTGGTAATTTTGGGGAGAGGCAAAAAGATCTATGTCTGGGCTCCCCCGTTTTCATGTCAACATGCTGAAGATTTGCAGATCCAGTTTCCATTCGTGTGGGTCCATAAGATTTCTGCTTAGGTAGTCTGCCAGAGTATTTTGCTTTCCTGGCAGGAATTGAGCTTATAGATGTATTTGCCAAGTCAAGGCTGTGTTCCACAAGGCAATGGCTAGTCTGCAAAGGGGGTAGGAGTGGGTAACCCCCTGCTTATGTACCACATAACTCTGGTGTTGTCCGTCTATCAGTATTTGTCCTGGATGAAGGAAGTCCTTGAAGGCTGTCAGAGCACTCTGTACAGCTAGCATTTCTTTCTGGTTGATATGTAGGTGCATTTGAGTTGGGCTCAATTCACCCTGAATGCATCTCCCTGCCAGATGGGCCCCCCCAAGCATAGTTTGATGCATCTGTAGTCAGGGTTTGGGTGGCGTGGGTAGAATGAATGACAGACCCTTGTTTTGGTGACAGGCCTCTATCCACCAAAGGAACTCCTGTTGCAGGCAAGGAATGAGAGGAATCCTTGTTTCCAGGCTGTGAATGTTGACTCCGTAAGCTTTTTAGGTACCACTGAAGTTTCCTCATATGCAATCTTGCATATGGAATTAGTAGAATGCAGGATGCCATGAACCCCAATGCCTGCAGAATTTGTCTTGCAGATAGCTGGGTTTTTGTGGCCACTTGTTTGAAGTACGTTATCAATTGAACTTGTTTGTCTGGCGTGAGGTAAGCCATCTGGGCAGTTGTATTCAAACCTGCACCCAGGAATGTAATTTGAGAAGGTACCAGTTGTGATTTTTCGATTATGGTGTACCCTAGACATGTCAGAAGCCTTTTTAAAAATGCCAGATGTTGTAGAAGAGTGTCCTTGTCCTACGCCCGAATTAGACAATTGTACAGATAAGGATAAATTTGAATGTTTCTTTGTCTGCAAAATGCAATCACTGATGCCAGGCACTTTGTGAAAACCCTGGGCGTAGTAGATAAGCCAAAGGGCAGTGCAGAGAACTGGTAATGCAAATAGCCTGCTTTGAAGCGGAGGCATCTTCTGCAAGATTCACTGATTGGGATATGCAGGTAAGCCTCTTATGTCTAGAGTTACCTAACAGGCATTCTTGCCTAACATAGGCAGTAGCTGTTATAGAGTCAGCATCTTGAATTTTGGAATGTCCAGGAAAGTATTTAGAATGGATAAGTCCAGAATTGGACGCCATGATTTGTCTTTTCTGGGTACCAGGAAAAGTCTTGAATAAAAACCTTGTCCTTTTTCTGGTATTGGTTTAATAGCCCCCATAATCCATGAGAGACGTGACTTGTTTCTGGGCCTATGCCCACTGATTTGGAGGCAGATCTGGTCATCCGTTTGGAGTTGGCAACGTGTGGAAATGAAATCTTACCCCTGGGATACTAAATTTAAGATCCACTTTTCCTGGGGTAAGTAGATGCTAATTTTGAGCATGAAGTGCTAGTTTTCCCCCCAAAGGGGCTGCCGAAAGATAAGTGCTTGAAAATGGCAGAGGAAAGTCATTGAGACAGTTTACCTGGTGTTTTGCTATTTCCTGATTTGGTGGTGGAGGCACCCCATTGGTTTTCTCCTGTAAGATCCTTGTGACTGAAACCTGGAGCCCTTGGAGTGTCTGGTTTTGACATGAGCGGCTCTGTTGGGTACTGGAAAGGACCAGTTCTTAGTAGGCCAGTGCCTACTAAACCTGGGTGGCTGCACTTGCAAGAAATCTTTTACAGTTTGCATAGATTTAGCTTTGTCTTCCATTTTTTGAAAACTTCTGCCTTATTACCAGACAGACTGCCCTGCTATAAAGGAGCATCCAGCAATTTAGCTTTAACATGATCAGGCAGATTTTGCTCCTTGAACCAAGCATGCCTTCTCATCACAGATCCAGTTATGGCGGCCTTGCAAGAGGCCTCCAAGGAATCAAAACCACATTGCAAAGTATGCTTTCCAACTTGTTCAGCTGAATGCAATAAATCCTGTAACTGTTTTCCACACAATCAGAAATAATCATTTTCTGTTTTATTAAGCTCATGACATGCTGTTGATATTTAAGCATATGAAATTGACAGTTTAAAGCCCTGATTGCCAGGGTTGCAGACGTATAAACCTTCTTACCCCATATATCCAGCACCCTGGAGTCTCTAACAGAAGGGGTAAGATTTTTAGCAGTAGAAGCCTTAACATCCTTGGGACCTTGAGAAATTGTTTCTGGGTCAGCAGTAGGATTTTTGAAAAGAAACTTGGAGTCAGGAACCCTGTAATATGTCTGGCTTGCTAGGAGCCGGATGCAGGGAATCGGGAGCCATGCTGGATTCTGAGAAAACATCATCAACAATGTCTAAAACAGGAGATCTAGCCAAAGGCCTATGCTGAGGAAGAAGAAAATCCCTAAGCCTCTTTTTGGATTCTGAAAAATCCTGACTTTCCCAATGAAAATGTTCCCTTAAGGCATGCAAAGTCTCTCCAAAAGAAAAATCCTCAGGAGAAGCAGAAGGGACGGATTCTTCTGCATCAGAGTCCTCATAAGGGGGAATAGAAAATTCCTGATCAAAAGAGGAATCAGAAGAAATGGAAACCTGATCTGAAGATTCATAATCAGTGTTTTGCTTAGGCCTCTTAGCAGGAGGGAGTTGGGAAACCCTGATCATGGTAATTAAATCCTCAGCCATTTTGATCATTTGTTTTTTAGGCATAGGGGCCTGAGCATGTGGGCTCATACGTCTTTTTTTAGACAAAGAAGTTGGTTTTGGCCTTGTTTTTGATGGTGTCGGTTTAATATACAAATCTTTAGGCCTGAAAACACCCTCGGAAGCCGGTGCCTTCTCAGCGGCTCCTGACCCATCCAAGGAAGAGAGATCCACGGGTTCAATACTTGGAAAATCTTGCGACATACTGGACTCCGAATGGGTCTAGGTAGAGGCCTGCGACTCAAAAGTAGCAGGCATCAGGGGCTGTGAAAGCACCTCACTGAGTGCCGGCGAACCAGCGACTGGCTTAGGAGAAGCTTTGTAGTCTGTTTTGGACCTAGACAGTCTCTCTTTTTCTTTGCGTTTTATGTGAATTCCAGTAGTCGGAATGCTAACTGGACATTTCAGGATAGTTAAATCTTGAACCAAAGTATTTAGAAGCAAATATATAGTGACGCTTAGTGTGTTGGTTAAATTTAGCACAAAACCGACAGCAAGGCACGTTGTGGTCAGGGCCTAGGCAAGGAATACAGTACAAATGAAAATCCTTATGAGGTATTTGTTTCCACAGGTAATACAATTATTAACTTTTACTGACATCGGTTTAGTTTGAAGACTTCGGTTCTGAAACTCGAACAAAAATTTCAGGAGTCGGCCGACCGGCACTTGCGATCTGCTTCTACTTCAGGCACCACACAGCAAGAAAGACAGATTAAAATGGCGTCGGCTACATGTTTTATACCCTTGACGACCTGACATCATGGAAGAGGAGACAGCAACAGACGCAGGACCCAAGACTTTGTTATTCAGGCCGACTGAGGGCAACATGCCAGCAGATTATAGGTTCATAGGTTTATACTAGGCTATCTGCCCGAGGGCATTTACAAGCCTAGCCCATAGTTTTGTGGCTTACGCCACCCCTTTAGTATGGGGAACTATACCCATTATTTTGCTGTGCCTCTGTCGAGCAATGACACTGAGGTAATCCCTGGGGTATATCTGCGATCTCCCAAATGTAATGACTACAACAGTGAAACACGAAGAACATTTGGTGGGATGACCCTTTGGTGGTTTGGGTAAGGTCAATCCTTTACTTGTATAAACAAAAGAAATGCAAATCAATGAACCATTTTGGCACGGTTAATTTTGATACTGCTTTCCCCCATTTTAACTCTAGAAAGAGAAACTGGTCTGAATTTCCGAAATCTTTAGTTGTGTGAATATAAAATCTAACTGTCTATGAACATCTAACAGGTGCAGCATATACTCTACCTTTCTGGGAAAACTTGGAAAGAAAACTGGTAGATTGATATACTGACTGATGGCCATCTCTGACATCACTTTGGGTAGAAAAGAAGGCTTATCCAAAGGGATACCCTATCCTTAAGAAAAATCAGGCACTTTCTTCCCAGCCACCCAATCTGGAGTTCTCATACTTATCTAGCAGATGTAAAGGCAACCAGGAAGAGAGTTTTCCATAATAAGAACTTTAAATCCATCTTGGCTGAAAGGTCAAAGGAAGGTTGGGTGAAAGCTTGACGTATTACTGTTAAATCAAGTAGAGAAGTGGGATCCTTAACAGAAGACTGAAATAAAAAGGTACCTTCAAGAATGAATAACGGTTTTTGCCCAAGTGAAAAGTACAGTTTTGTACCTACCATAAATGTAGATGTCCGATAGGTATGCATCTGCAGTCCTAACATATGGGTTGTCCTGCCTCAGGCAGCCCTTCGGTCGGCCGGATTCCAAAGTCTGGGTCTGGCCTCGGCTGATGTCGCACTTCACCCGACGTCATAGCTGCTGTTTATTGGGTATAAAGGCATCAGCCAACGCCATTTTCCTCAGTGTTTCTTGCCCCAGATGCCAGGTGCCCTCTTGGAAGGCTAAATTTGGATAAATGGAAATAATTCCAAACAGTAGAGAGCAAACAATATAAAAAAAAATATATATATATATATATATATATATATATATATATATATATATATATATATATATATATACACATATATATAAACAAATACACCATAATAGATTCCCCCAGCTAGCTAAAAGAAGGGTAAATACCCTAGGAATACCACAGAGGGGAAGGAGGGTGGGTAATCCTGACTGCAGATGCATACCTATCGGACATCTACATTTATGGTAGGTACAAAACTGTACTATGTCCTTCAAGGATGCATCTGCAGTCCTAACATATGGGTAGAATACCATAGCCAAACTGTGGAAGGAGGCACTAAGATAAAGATGGTGTAGTTAAGATCCCTTGCAAAACAGCAGTTGCAAAACCTGCTCGGGATCTAGAGTATAAGGAAGATTATAATGCTTGGCAAATGTATGCACTGAGCTCCAAGTAGCAGCTTCTAAAATGTCTTTGGTAGCCACTCCTCGTAGGAAAGCTGTAGTGGTGGCTGTAGCTCTTGTGGAATGAGGTCTGATATTATCAGGAGTTGTCTTTCCATGAAAAGAGTAGCAAAATCGAATGCAATTTCCTATCCATTTTGAGATTGTCTGTTTTGAAATTGCTTTTCCTTGCACTCCTGTTGCATATGCTACCAGAAGCTGGTCAGTTTTTCTGCTGGTCTTAGTTTTGTCCAGATAGTAGCGTAATTGTCTGTGCACATCCAAGGTATGTAGTAGTCTTTACCCCCTGTTCTGTGGGTTGGGGAAGAATGTAGGTAAATGAATCGCTTGGTTCAATGATACTCTGGAGACCACTTTTGGCATAAAGGTAGGGTTAGTTCTCAGAGAGACTCTGTCCTGATGGAAGATAAGGAAGGGTTGTACTGCCATTAATGCCTGTAACTCAGATACCCTTCTTGCTGAAGTAATTGCTAGCAGGAAAGCAGTTTTCCAAGACAAGAATTGTAATTCTGCTGTTGCTGCTGGTTCAAAAGGGGGGAGTGTTAACTTTTCCAGCACAAAGTTGAGATCCCATGTAGGTAAAGGTGGTTTCCTTGGAGGTTTTACATTTTTGATTCCTCTCAAGAACTGCCTGAGTAGAGGATGAGAGAAGACAGGAGGATCCATGTTGTATTCTGCTGAAATTGCTGATGCATGAATCTTAATGGAGGAGTAAGACAGGCCATTGTGGAACAGCTCTGCTAAATATTCCAGGATGTGTGCTATGTTTGCCAATGAGACATTTTCTCCCTTTGCTGCACTCCAAACGAGGTATCTTTTCCACTTGGCTGCATAAGTCTTCCTTGTGGAGGGTCTGCGTGCCTCCAGGATAATGTCCTTAACCCTCTGAGATAAACCTGGGTTATTTTGTTTTATGCAATATTCCAAGCAGCTAGCTGCAGTGTTTTCAAGTTTAGATAGGATCTTGTAGTTGTCCTGTGTTAGTAGTAAGGGACATAGAGGTAGAGGCCATGCGTGTGTCCGAGACATGCTTCTCAGTAGCGGGTACCAATGTTGCCTCGTTCAGTCTGGAGCTATCAGAATTACCCTTGGCTGATCCTCTCTGATCTTCAGTAGCACTTTGTACATCAAGGGAAGAGGTGGAAATGCATATGCTGTCAGGTTTTTCCCCCTGAAGGAAAGGGAGTCCAGCCTCCAAGCAAGTGGGTGGTATGCTCTTGTGCAGAATTTCTTCAATTGGTGATTGTGTGGGGAGGCAAACCGGTCCATCTGTGGTAGTCCCCATTTCTTTGTTATGGCTTTGAAGATATCTGGATGCAGCATCCATTCGTGAGCATCCGTGGTAGTTCTGCTTAAGGTGTCTGCTAGAAAATTTTCTTTTCCTGGTACAAATCTGGCCTGAAGTTGAATGTTGAGATTCGGGGCCACATTCCACAGGTCCATTGCCATCCGGTATAGAGGATATGAATGTGTACCTCCCTGTTTGTTGATGTACCACATGACTGTGGTATTGTCCGTCCTTATCAGCAGATGACCCTGTTGGAGTGGTCTGAATGCCTGGATCGCATGTTTCACTGCCAGCATCTCCTTTAGATTTATGTGTAGATTCAGCTGGTCTTGGGTCCATAGGCCTTGTATACACTTGTCCACCATGTGTGCCCCCCATCCTAGGTATGAGGCGTCCGTGGTGATGGTCTGGCTTGGATGAGGTTTGTGGAAAGGCAAGCCTCTGTTCAACTGACAGGCCTGAGCCCACCACAGGAATTCTTGTTTCAGGCATGGAATTATTGGAATCTGGGCTTCTAGGCTGTGCTTGTGTTGAGACCATACATTCCTTAGGTACCACTGCAGCTTTCTCATATGCAGCCTGGCATGCAGAACCAATATTATGCAGGATGCCATGTAGCCCAGGGCTTGCAGGACTTTCCTTGCAGTAAGCTGAGTTTGTGTTGTTAATGTCATGAAGTAGACTGGTAGTTGTTTTTGTTTTTCTTCTGTGAGAAAAGCCATCTGAGTTGATGCATCTAGTTCTGCACCCAAGAATGTTATCCTTTGGGATGGTACTAGTCTTGCCTTTTGCATGTTGACTGTGTATCCCAAGGCTTGCAACAGTAGTATGACATTTTCCAAATATTTTGTTAATTTTGCCTTGTTGTCCGCTTGTATTAGGCAGTCGTCCAGGAATGGGTAAATTTGAATTCCCTGAAGTCTGCAATGAGCAATTGCTGATGCCAGGCATTTCGTGAATACTCTGGGCGCAGTAGATAAGCCAAAAGGCAATGCTGAGAATTGATAATGCTCTGATCCTGCAAGAAATCTGAGGTATCTTCTGCAATCTGGTCGTATAGGGACGTGCAGGTATGCCTCCTTGAGATCTAGAGTCACCAGCCAAGACTCCTTGCCCAGCATGGGAAGAAGCTGCTGGAGGGTCAGCATTTTGAATTTTGGAACAATGAGGTATGTGTTCAGTGCGGACAAGTCTAGAATAGGTCTCCATTGATTTTCTTTTCTTGGTGCAAGGAAAAGCCTGGAGTAAAATCCTTGGCCTTCTTCCATAGGTGGTACCTCTTCTATAGCTCTCATCCTTAGTAAGTTGTTGATTTGTCTTAGAGCATCTGTTTTTTGGCTTGGTGGTAGGTTTGGCATTCCTCTCTTTTTTGGTAGAGTGTGGAAGTGAAACCTGTAGCCCTTGTCTATTGTTTGTAAAGTCCATTTCTCTCCTGTAATGTAATGCCAGTTGTCGGAGAATAAGGCTAGTTTTCCGCCCAAGGGTGCTTCCAGTTGTTCCCTGGTAGGCGGAACTAGAGCCAAGTCATTGTGTCTGCCCTGTGGAAGTGGTTGTAGTTGATTCTGTGGCAGTACTTCTCTGGTTGGTAGGTTGCCACTGATGTCCCCTGTAGGCACCCCTAGATTGACCTCTGCCTCTTGGGCGTCTATTTCTGCCTCTCTGCGCTCTGGAGTTGTCTGGAAAGGACCAATTCTTCGAAGGCCAATTTCTGCTAAACCTCGGAGGTTGGACCTGTAAAAAATCCTTGACTGTTTGGACAGATTTTGCTTTTTCTTCCACCTTCTTTAGAACCTCCTGTGCAGGGGAGCCAAATAAACTTTGTTTCTCCATGGGAGCATCTAGGAGTTTTGACTTAACATGATCTGGTAAGGATTGTTCTTTTAACCAGGCATGCCTTCGAATCACTGTTCCAGTCATAGCTGATCTAAAGGAAGCCTCCAGTGCATCATAGCCACATTTTAAGAAATGGTTACTGACCTGCTGAGAGTTATGTACCAAATCCTGAAGGGACTTGCGGTCTGAAGGTTCAGGGGAAGACTGTTTTTTATTTAGCTGGTCTAACAAAAATTCCTGGTACTGAATCATGTGAAATTGACAGTTCAAGGCCCTGGCCGAAAGAGTAGCAGAAGTATAAACCTTTTTACCCCATCTCTCTAATGCTCTAGATTCCCTTTCAGAGGGGAGAGGGTTCTTGGCAGAGGCAGCTGCCACACCTTTAGGGCCCTGTGAAATAGTTTCAGGATCTGCAACAGGAGCCTTATACAAATGGTAGTGTGTGTCCAGGACCCTGTAATATCTGTCTGGCTTGGCAGGGGCCGGAGGAAGAGAATCAGGAGCAGTACAGGCATCATTATATGCATCATCAACAACTGTTAGTACTGGCGGAATGGCTAAAGGCCTATGCTGTGGTAAGTGTAAAAAGGTCCTTAGCCTTTTCCTTGAATCTGAAAAATCCTGGCCCTGCCATTGGAAGTGTTCTCTCAAAGCATGCAAGGTTTCCCCAAAGGAAAATTCTTCAGAAGGAGAAGCTGAAGGAATGGAGTCTTCTGCATCAGAATCCTCATAAGGAGAATATGGGCCTTCGTGAGGGTCTGAAATGTCTGAGTCATCCGAGGAATCATCTGTAGAGACAGGTTCCGAGGGTTCAGTCCTAGGCCTCTTGTCTGGAGGGGGCTGAGAGGCCCTGTCTGGGTGAGGTTGGGATCCTCTGATCAAAGAAATGAGATCCTCAGCCAGGCTGAGTATTTGGGAACTAGAGGTAGGCCTATGTAAAGGAGTTTTGGCAGGCAAGGCCTTTGAAGAATTAGCTGCTTTAGCCCTGGCAAAAGCCTCGATAGACATGGAAGCAGGGGGTCTAGCAGCCCCACGTGCAGGGGTAGACATGTCTAAAGGAATAGTGTCTGACAAATCCTGGGTGCCTGCTTCTGTAGCAGTAAATTCAGTAGCAGATTCAGCCATGCTCTGTGAGGCCTCGGCTATTGGAGGCATGCTTTCGGCTGAAGGAAGAACCGGGGGCTCGGTTTCAGCCGAAACAGAGACTTTCGCGGTTGGCCTAACCGTGGTTTCAGCCGAAACCGCGGGCCGCGAATGTCGGTCCTTTTCCTTGCGCTTTTTAGCTAATTGAGTAGTCTGAGTCTCTGACGGCATTTTGTATGCAAAAGCGGGACCAAAAAACTCCTCTGCAAACTCCGACCGACGTCTAAGTGTCCGTCGGTTGAAGGAAGCACAGGCTAGACAAGCTGATACGTCGTGGTCTGGGCCTAAGCAAGGAAGGCAGTAAGAGTGGAAATCCTTATGAGGTATTTGTTTCCCACAAGTTAAACAATTACTTTGTCTGACATCGGCTGAGGCAAGAAAGAGTCCCCAACGGGGTACTTAGCTTTTTAGAAGTCTTCGGTAGTAGGAATCTCAGGATCTGACCGACCGGGACTTGCAAACAGCTTCTGCTTCGGGCACCACACGGCAAGAAAGACTGAGGAAAATGGGGTTGGCTGATACCTTTATACCCAATAAACAGCAGCTATGACGTCGGGTGAAGTGCGACATCAGCCGAGGCCAGACCCAGACTTTGGAATCCGGCCGACCGAAGGGCTGCCTGAGGCAGGACAACCCATATGTTAGGACTGCAGATGCATCCCTGAAGGACATCTGAGAAATGTCAGAAAGCTGGACCTTAACTGTCAAGAAACTAGCTCAATCACTGAAAATCATCAGCATCTTTCATACCCCTGGCGCACTGACGTCAGAGAGGAGGCGACAGCAACCAACGCCAGAACTAGACTTTGGAACTCGGGCCAACTGAGGGTAGCCTGCCAGTAGGATAACCCAATTGTAATGACTGCAACAGTGAAACACGATGAACATCTAGCTCCATCACTGAAAATGGAAGTAAAGAACAGCTGAGATAGGTGCTAAGAAGTATCTAATTGCCTCTAGAGGGCCCAATGAAAACTTCTCCACTTGCTTTTATAAAGCTTTCTGGCAGAAACTTTCTAGAACAATATAATATGACAAACTGGGGAAGAAAGCCTGGAGGTTCTAGCGATTAAAGTGGAGGAACCATGCAATTTTTCGGGTTCAAATATTAGAGCGTTTCCTAGACGGATGAAACAGAGGGTCCCGAGAAGGTGAGGCCACAGGAATGGGAACCACACTTGAGGCCAGAATGGCACATTGAGGACTACCTTGCTTTTCTGCTTAAATGCTTTCTTGAGACACATGGAAATAAAGGGGCAGGGATATACAGGAGATGGGGGGCCAATAGGGAATCTGAGACTTAGTGACCCCCCCCCCTCCAAGGGCGATCAGAGCAAAGTACCTGCTGCACTTGGAATTGATGAGATAAGCAGAGAGATCACAGCCTGAGATCATAGCGTGTTTTCCCCCCATTGGCAAAATTATCATTTCCACCACTGAATGACTAAGATCACTCATGAGGAAGTAAAATGGATCTGCTCAGTCTGTCTGTTAGCACGTTAGACTTCCCTGGGATATGGTCTGGCAATACAAAGCAGCCAGAAGAGACTGGCCTTAGCCACACTCTCACTGCCTTGGGACAGAGGGAGTAGGATTGGGTTCCTCCTACTTTGTTGCTGTACCAGACCACTAACATGTCTGTGAATACATTCCTAGAGGTAGAACATCTTCAAACACCTGCAACACCAACGGGACTGCTCTCATTTCTAGAATGATGTGAAAACTGACCTCTGAGAGCAAGTCTTGGTCCATCCAAGTCTTGGTCCATCCTTCCCAAGCAATGTCCTCTCCCCAGTTGGGAAGCAGCCATTTTCACTGTGGCCTTGAGTGCAGGAAGAATGAAAGGATGGTGGAGAAAGTTGTGTGTGAATCCACCAGGATATCGGTTAGCAAATATTTGCTATTCGAACAGGTGCAGTAAGGGGATGACAACCTACTGACAACTGAACCGCAAGAGTACACTGTAGTACACATGTAAAATCTTACTAAAAATACCAGAGAAGTCTGTCTGGAGGGGAAAGGAGAGGGAAGATGTAATGCCTGGTTCCACAGATTGCTTAACCTTGTTTGTGGTAAACTTGAGATCTGCACCACTGTATCCAGAGGAGTACCAATAAGTTCCAGAGCTTGAGTAGGGGAGAGAGGAGACTTGGCATAATTCACAATGATGCTCAGACGAAGACTCAGATGGCGCAAGTAATCCCTGACCTGAACCAGCAGAGGTTTGGAGGAAGAAGAAAGGAGTCAGTGATCTACACAAGGAAAACAATGAATCCGTGCAGTCTCAAGTGAGCTGTGACCCTACCATAAACTTGGTGAACACCTTGGGAGCTGTTGTGAGACCAAAGGGTCTCTCTCTGCTCAGGGGATGGACAGAAGTCTGAGAGGTCTTTCTTGATGCCTGCTGCGACAAACAGCATCCAGTGAAGGACCCTTGCTTCAATGGGCCCAATCCTTTATCGCTACAAGTTATTTTCTGGCCTCTTGGGATAGATTCCATGACATCAAGAACCTTTCAAGCCCAGTGGGAGATTACGTCTACCATCTCATCCTGTGGGAGGACTACCAAGACGCAGCAAAGCCAGCTCCAAAAGCCGTGAGAAATGCTGACTCCTTCTGAAAAGGGGGTGGGGGGCTGAAAGCCAACCGCCCGTCTCAAAAGTTGGAGTATTTCACCAAAAGAGATTTCCTCAAGGGGTTACCTGGGGGACCCTTCCCCTTCTTTAAAGTCAGTGTCGTCAGTTGCAGACTCCACATTTTTCAAGTACGCTTCTGAGGAGGCTCTCAGTGGGAGGATCCAGGGGACTTGAAAGTGCTAGCAGGCTCCTGAATGAGGACTGCATACAGGCTTGACCAGACCCAGGATCCAAAACAGACAGCAGAGGATGGGGTGGACCCACAGCGGGGATAAGGATGTCTTCTCCACCAAGGTGGAAAATACTCTCTCCACCACCTCAAAGGAAGAAGCCATAGAGGAACCAAGTCCCAGCCTGGCAGGCTCCAAAGCCACCTGGGCAAGGTGGAAGTTGGTCTCCCCAGGACCCTGCCTTGATGCAGAGGTTGGAGCAGAGCTATCTAGCACAGAGGCTACGAAGATAGGACAGCTCAGAAAACATTGCAGCTGATCCCAAATCCCCAGATTTAGCACTGACTACGTCTCCAAGATCCTTCCTGCTCACAGACCGACTCTGGGATGTCTGGATCAGAGAAGGTGTCGGAGTTAAGGCCAAGCCTTTAGATCCAACACAGAAGCTCAGAATTCTCAGGTCCGTAGGCTCCAAAACCAGTAGATGGATCAGAGTAGGAGTCAAAAACTGGGGTTGTAACTCAGGTAGACTCAGAGATCCAATGGGGGAGACTGCCTTAACTTCCAAATGAAACTGGGTTCCGAGAACCTCATCAACCTGTCCACATATGCTTCTGTTAGGTTCCTAGATGACATCAAGGATGAAGTGGTAAATGGTGGATGTTGGTGTCTCCTGCAAAAAAGGTTGGAGTGCATCCTTAAAGTAAAAGGCTCCAGAGACAACTGTCATATAGCCAGTGGAGACATTCTTGGTTCAAGACAGATACAATGTTTTTCATTTTGGTGGTGTGGGATCCGAAGAAATGGTTACATCTGGCATTCCTGATATTTTCTCAGCCAGGGCCGAGGAGGAGGAAAGCAACCAGAGGAAAACTTCCTAAACTATTTAAATTTGTCAGCTGCACCTGTCTTTGTAGACTCTGAAAACTACCTGGATGAGGAAGGAACTCTAGAAAAAATAGTGGAGGGGAGTAACCCTTTCAAAATTAACTTATTTTTTATACAGAGTCCTATGATTAAATGGTGGACAAATTACAATCAGTGGTAAGATGAGCTGTCCTGAGG